>NC_090246.1:100547375-100906915 GCF_037325665.1 Littorina saxatilis | reverse complement strand
TGAGGGCCCCAAAGGGTTTAAAATCGTGATCGTGATTGGCGTTTTTGACCTTTCTGTGACCGTGATTGCCGAAATTTCCATTCCTGTGATCGTGATGGGACTTTGCCCGTGATCCGTGATGACAAAAAAAATCAAGTCTCGTGATCGTGATCGTCATTTGTTTTCGTGATCGTGATGGGCGTTATTGCAAAGCATTTTATTTTCAACGTACATTTTTCACAGCTGTATCACTCTATGATCCTCTATTCGTCAAGGAGCCAATTCTGATTGAAGGAAAGCAACAACACATTCAGAAATATGATTTTGACAGCGATTGCTTCCCTTTAAGAGAACTAATCACACACAAAACAAGTCGCGTAAGGCGAAAATACAATATTTAGTCAAGTAGCTGTCGAACTCACAGAATGAAACTGAACGCAATGCCATTTTTCAGCAAGACCGTATACTCGTAGCATCGTCAGTCCACCGCTCATGGCAAAGGCAGTGAAATTGACAAGAAGAGCGGGGTAGTAGTTGCGCTAAGAAGGATAGCACGCTTTTCTGTACCTCTCTTTGTTTTAACTTTCTGAGCGTGTTTTTAATCCAAACATATCATATCTATATGTTTTTGGAATCAGGAACCGACAAGGAATAAGATGAAAGTGTTGTTAAATTGATTTCGACAATTTAATTTTGATAATAATATTTGTATATTTAATTTTCAGAGCTTGTTTTTAATCCGAATATAACATATTTATATGTTTTTGGAATCAGCAAATGATGGAAAATAAGATAAACGTAAATTTGGATCGTTTTATAAATTTTTATTTTTTTTTTACAATTTTCAGATTTTTAATGACCAAATTCATTAATCAATTTTTAAGCCACCAAGCTGAAATGCAATACCAAAGTCCGGGCTTCGTCGAAGATTACTTGACCAAAATTTCAACCAATTTGGTTGAAAAATGAGGGCGTGACAGTGCCGCCTCAACTTTCACGAAAAGCCGGATATGACGTCATCAAAGACATTTATCAAAAAAAATGAAAAAAACGTTCGGGGATTTCATACCCAGGAACTCTCATGTCAAATTTCATAAAGATCGGTCCAGTAGTTTAGTCTGAATCGCTCTACACACACCCACACACACAGACACACACACACACACACACACACACACGCACATACACCACGACCCTCGTTTCGATTCCCCCTCGATGTTAAAATATTTAGTCAAAACTTGACTAAATATAAAAAGAGATCCAATCAGAAGGCGAATTGCAAAAGTCTGCCAAACTTCATCCAATGGAAGGGCTTCGTGCTAAAGCCTTTTGAGTGCATTCAGTCAAATTCGAATTCGAAGATCAATAATGGCATGCAGCGGTACTGTCATCGAACCTCTGTTATATTTTGTGGATTCAAACCAGACCAAAGAAGGCGGCGAGAATGCCTTCCTTGATGAAAAGGTCAGGCTACGGGTCTGTCTTTCCGAAGACGAAATTTCAAGGTATGTTGATCTATTCAGGGCCGGACTAGGTAAGGACTAGGGGGGGGGGGGGGGGGGGGGGGGGGGGGGTTACAGATGGCGGTCCAGGGGGCCCTTGGTGGGGGTGAAGCTGAACGTTTTTTGATGTTTCTGGAGGGAAAGGAAGCCTCTCCTTGAACGAAAAAGGTAAATTCGACAGCAAGCTGTATAGGCAATGAAGAAGAATTGAGATTGTAAGGACTCATACCTTTCATCACAAAAATCGTTGAAGAAAAGTCTTTCGAAAGGGGGTGAGAGGTGCGATTTCTCCTCGGATTTCATGATGATCCAGATGCAACCCCACCACCCCCTCCCTCCCCCACAAAAAACAAAAAAAGCGTTTGGGAGGTAGTATGCTAAAGCCAGGGGGGGGGGTGCGCAACCCCTGTAACCCCCCCCCCCCCCCCCGCTCCCCCCCCCCCCCCTAGTCCGGCCCTATCTATGTTGCTCTATGACCGTTCTGAATGTAGGCAAAGATCTTGAAATTTGTTCAAGATCTTTGAGTTTGATTGAGATCATTGACATTGTCGACATTGCCACGTCCGGCTGTCACTCGCTCAGTGTAACCTCGACTGGCTCGAGTCTGATCGAACCTGCGTGTAGCCAAAACCGAAACTAGAAATGTGTTTTTCATCCCAGCAACGTGGACACGCTTGGCATAGATTCTAATTGTCGCTTCTTTGCATTAGGCTTGGATTTATTTTAGCGCCTGTAAACTTATCAACAATGGGTTAAATTCAGGAACTATGGCGGGGAGACGTGCCAGTTTGGGTCACTTGATCAGTCCTCATGTCAAAGTCGATCAAAGTCATGTTCGTTGGGGATTTTGTTATTATAGACTCTACCATCACACATACATGTACTTTAATTTCAATCCACCCAATAGTTTTTGAGAAAATGGGTTTAAAAGATTTAGCTCTGGAAATGTGAAATTGTGCAAGTATATATATTCATGTGTGTGAGTGAGGGTGTGGGAGTTGAATGTGTATGAGTGCAGTGGCGGGATAGGGGGGGGGGTTACAGGGGTTCCGGGCCCCCCCCCCCCGGCTGTCAAAACAAAATTAATAATAACTTTAAAAGAAATAATGAGTGGCTGCTGACACCAGTTGATCATGTTTAAAATCAAGGATAAGCCATAAATTGTTCATAAAATAGCTAAAACTCTTCATCTTCTGGGGGGCTAAGCCCCCCAGACCCCCCAACGGGGCCTTGCCCATGTACCCCACAAGGTCTACCCCTGGACCCCAGGTTGTAACACCCCCCCCCCCCCTTTGGCTTAACTGCTCCGCCCCTGGAGTGTATATTCCTGTAAGTGTCTGTATGAGAGAGAGAGAGACTCAGAGAGCGAGAGAAAAAACAACGAAAACAACGAAAACAACATTCTTGTTACTGATTACAAATCATGATATGTATTTCTATGTGTGAATGAAAGAGAATTCCAAAAAAATAATAAAAAAGTGCAACAGTTGTCACTTTGTGTTGAATCCAGAGGAGCGAATAACTGTGTGGTTGTGTTTACTTTGACACGTGCTTTCTGTACCTGCAACTTTTACCGTGACCGTGATTTGCCACTGGTGTTCGTGATTGTGAAAACAAAAATCAAGGTAACTGTGATCGTGAAAGCTAAAATTTCCCTTCCCGTGATCGTGATGATACCCCCCCTTTGGGGCCCTCCTCTCTCTCTCTCTCTCTCTCTCTCTCTCTCCAGCATGTCAGTTGACTTTTTTCAGGACCTCCTCTGAGCCTTCAGATTTACAGGTTGTGGAAAGACATTGTAAAACCCCATGCCCTTTTTACATTTAGTCAAGTTTGGATTTCTATGTATCTCCAAACCAGTGTTACAACCCTGTGTTATAGCCCTGTGTTATAGCCCTGTGTTACAACCCTGTGTTATAGCCCTGTGTTACAACCCTGTGTTATAGCCCTGTGTTACAACCCTGTGTTATAGCCCTGTGTTACAACCCTGTGTTATAGCCGTACTTCGCGTACACCTTGTTGTTGATGTTTCAGAACGACTTAGAGAACAGAAAGAAGAGGGCGGAAGTGTACGACGACTACACGCCCCCACCCCGACGTCATCCTCCCGTCATCCGCACCCCCGTCCCTCCCCCGCCCCGCCATGGCAGCCCCAGCAGTCTGTGGGGGGACACCGTGTCTCTCAACCTCCCCAAGTCACCCTCCCCGCCACCTTTGACCGACGGCAAACGGGTGAGTCGGACTATTCGGAGTGTTCCTTATTTGTTTGTTTGTTTAATAATCAAAATCTCAAAGAGGAAAAAGAATACCTGTTGAAATATTCTAAGTCGAATGGTGCTTTTCTTATCACTTAAAGCGACTGTTGAGCGAGAACAAGTAGAACGAGTTGAACTTACAGAGTCTATGATACGATGTTCCGGTTGTTTGTGGTACACAGAGAGACGTTCGGCGTGTACGTATTGGCTGTTCTCACAGATATTAAGAATTTATGGAATGTATCACTATCGGAACGTGTGCTTTCCTTTGCAGCTAACAGACTCTCCGCTGCCTGAATTAAACCAGAGCACGTATAGTGCTAACCCCTCATGGCGTCACACAGCCAGAAAGGGCAACGAACAGATTGACGTCATTGTTCATGGCGCAAGTTCTCTCCCTACACCACGTGATGGTCACGTGCCTCTTCCTTACGTCACCTTGTAAGTCTGTCTTTGCTTCCCTGCACATAGTTTGACTCAACGTGGGTTTGTACTTCGTTGCCCTTGTAAATTGTGTTTTTGATTCATTTGAATTGATGGATGGTTGGATGGTTGGATGGTTGGATGGATTCAGACAGGCAAACAACGAGGCAGGTAATCACTGAATCAGTCAGCATTGAATGAAACAATCTGAAAGACCAGTAGGACACACTAGATATGTGCAGGGGCGGATTAGGGGGGGGGGTTACAGGGGTTCCGGAACCCCCCCCCCCTCCCCCGGCTTTCAAAAAAAAATTAATACTAACTTTAAGAGAAATAATGAGTGGCTGCTGACACCAGTTGATCATGTTTAAAATCAAGGATAAGCCCTAAATTGTTCATAAAATAGCTCAAACTCTGCAGCTTCTGGGGGGCTTCCCATGTACCCCATAGGCGGTCTACCCCTGGACCCCAGGTTGTAACCCCCCCCCCCCCCTCTGGCTTAACTGCTCCGCCCCTGATGTGGATGCGTTTACCAATGAAATCAAAGGATTGATAGATTGATAAATCAAGTATTTCATAATTGCTTGAACATGAAACGTTGTGCATGATGAACAGTAAAGGAACAAACTTCTTCTGTTGATGACTGTGCTTAGTCGTATTGCTCTGTTAGTTTAGGTCGCATTTAAAACATTTAAAAAAAAATGTTTCTTGCATTTGAATTGTAAAGCGAGTGGAGCTGTTATCGGGACTTGCGCTATAGAAAAGTGATTGATGAAGATGATTATGATTACTATTATTATTATTATTACACATTTTATCCGCACAGAAAAACACGGCATGATGACGACGTTGGGGCCAAGGCACGCGCCAAGACCCACGCGTCAGTACGACCCACACACGTTCCCTCCTGGGAGGAGCTCGTCTCTTTGGAGATAGACGACGCTAAAGCTGAAAACGAAGGTACAAGCAAAACATTCTTTTCTATCCAGAGTCGTTGATCATACCATGTCCTGGGTACAAGCAAAATATTATTTTCTATCCAGAGTCGTTGATTATACCATGTCCTGGGTACAAGCAAAATATTATTTTCTATCCAGAGTCGTTGATTATACCATGTCCTGGGTACAAGCAAAACATTCTTTTCTATCCTGAGTCGTTGATTATACCATGTCCTTTTTACCTGTTCAAGGATAGGCCACTTGGACAATGGATGATTTAAAAGTGTTATCTGTCACCCAAACCACATTTTTCAATTCATGTCCAGAAATGTGCTGTTCCAAAGATGCCCAGCTGTGGTCCTGAGATATTTTGTTTTGCCTGATGAGCTAGGTGTGGTTCTCAATGCAAAGTCTCTACAACTACTCAGTCATGGCCATTCCCTTTATGGATATCAGGAATAGGCTAAAATGCTCGATTTAGTTTGTTTACTCTTTATAGTCTAAAACTATCCTCAGCTCTAAAATAATAGCAGTCGCGATCGTTGTGGTCTCAGCACTGAATCATGCCATACAACCAACTCCAGACTGCATGGTTACCGATTATGTCTAAGAAATGTTCATCCCTGCATGTTGCAAGCAAATAAGAGTGACTATTTACATCCGTTGTTGTTATTATTGCTGTTGCTGTTGACGGTTGTTGCTGCTGTTGTTGTTGTCGTCGTCGTTGATGTTTTTGTTGTTATTTTGTTGTTGTTTCATGCGTCCGTGTCCGTTTCATTACATTCTAGCCTTGGTGCTAAGCGTGGGGGACGCAGTGTCCAAGCAAGGACTAGTCAAATATCACATCCCAGTGTCTAGTCTCAAACCCTTTCACCAGTATCACATGGAGATGGTCTTGGTGAGTACCGCTGCTTTTTATCTTTGCACTTCTGTCATGGAGAAGTTTGTGTGTGTGTTTTTGTGTGTGAGATTCACACGGTCCCTATACATTACTGGATCGATTGACTGCTTGATCGATCAGTTGATTGATTGATTAATGATTGATTGCTTGATTGATGCATTGCTTGATTGCTTGGTTGGTTGGTTGGTTGGTTGGTTGATTGATTGATTGATCGATCGATTAGTTAATTGATTTACTTATTTGTTTAATTATTATTTCATTTCTTTGATTATTTCAGTCGTTATTTTTCCTTAGTCTAGCGTTATTTTGAAGGCTCGTCTGTCTGTATTCATCTATCTAATTTGACTCATGTTAATATAATTTCCTGTTGTTCAGACTAAAATGATCACACTAGTGTTTGTACCAATGTACATCATCACCTGTTCCATACACGTGCAGCCCGCGAAGAACACACGCGGCGTGAAGACCTACGTGTCCATCACACGACGCCAGAGCACGCTGCCCAAGGACCCTGGCAGCCCAAACTATTTAGCCTTGGAGGTAGCAATCTTTCTTTTGCTTTTCATTTTATTTACCAATTACGTTAACATGATCGTGGCTTCGTGTATCGAGGGCTACCAACCATACTTCAACTGCAAGAGTAGGCATGTTCAACCTTAGGGGTTAAACTCATTCTTCTGCCCTTAGTTTTATTGACCGCATTGTGTTAAAACAATAATCTCTTGACTAACTGTATAAAACGATGACTCCAAACCATGTTTTATTTACCAGTTTACGTTGGAAAATGCAGTTTGTGGTCAACTTTATGAAAAGCAACCCCAATGACCTGTAATTGATTAAGTGTTTAGATGCAGAGACCCTTGGAAGTCTGTTCCAGACTCGACATAAGTTCCTTTTCTGCAGCCTACTTAGATGAGCAACTAAAAAATAACTTTTTATTCAAGCGTTCCGTAGCTGAGCATTTGCATTAGTTTTGATTTAAATCGGTAGCTCAGTGGTAGAGCACTGGACTTGTGATCGAAAGGTCGCTGGTTCGAATCCGGGCCGGGACGGACACGGGTCAACTTTATGTGCAGACCCAGAGACGGAAGCCATGTCCCACCCCCGTGTCATCACAATGGCACGTAAAAGACCTTGGTCATTCTGCCATAAGTGCAGGTGGCTGAATACACCTAAACACGCAGACACCTGGGTAGCGCGACTCCGTTGCTGCTAGCTTTCCACTGGGAGGAAGCGACCCGAATTTCCCAGCGATGGGACAGTAAAGTAATGAAAATGAAAATGAAAATGAAAATGAAGTAAAAAAACAAGTCGCGTGAAGCGATATAAACACATTTAATCAATCTGTAGGTATCAACCTAAAACTATAAAAGATCAACTCCAACAACCAGTCATCGGCAAGACTACATTCAGATAGTGTCGGCTAACAATACCCGAAGACCGAGAGGCAAGACGGGTCACGCTCAGCTTCGCGAAGTATGCGAACATCAAAGTCAACCTTTTTTCTTTAATTCTAAGCGCGTTTTTAGAGTAAACATAACATATCTATATATTTTTGAATTCAGGAGAAGGTGAGAAATGCAATGCAATAATGTTTTATAATCTGTAAGGGAAAATTCGTTTTTAATGACACATTTAATGAGGAAACTAATTGATTAATTCTAAAGCTTCCGAGCTGAAATGCAATCCCAAAGTCCGGACTGAGTCAACGATTACTTGACCAAAATTTCAATCAGTTTAGTGGAAAAATTAGGGCGTGACAGTTTCGCCTCAACTATCACTAAAAGCCGGATAGTGAACGACGAAGAAGAAGAAGACTAAAAGCCGGATATGACGTCATCAAAGACATTTATCGCAACAAATGAAAAAAATATCTTAGGATATCATACCCAGGAACTCGCATGTTAAGTTTCATGAAGATCGGTCCAGTAGTTTTCTCTGAATCGCTCTACACATACACACAGACACAGACACACACACAGACACAGACACACAGACACGCACACAGACACAGACACACACACACACACACACACACGTACATACACATACACACACACACACGCACACACACACACACACACACACACACACACACACACACAACGACCCTCGTCTTGATTCCCCGTCTATGTTAAAACAATTAGTCAAAACTTGACTCAAAGTAAACATTGAAATGAAATGTTTTAGACTTTTGACGTTCTCTTCCGGATGAAATGAATAGGCGTACCTCAGAGCCGTCCAAAAACCATTGCTTAACCCGGCAGGCCCGCTTACTGCTGTTGCCAGAATAGTGCCAGACTTTCACAACTACAGGTCAGTATGTGCGTGCGTGTGCGTATGTGTGTAAGTGTATGCCGGCGTATGAGCGTGCGTGCGTGCGTGTGTGTCTGTTCGTTCGTTCGAGTTAGTGTTAGTGTGTGTGTATGTGTGTGCGCGCACGCGTTTGTGTGTCTGTGTGTGTTGGTGTGTATACATGTGTGTGTGTGTGTGTGTGTGTGTGTGTGTGCGTGTGTGTGTGTGTGTGTGTGTGTGTGTCATTTCACATACTACCTAACAGGAAAACGCGCTCGTTTTGGCACCTGTACGCCTTCTATAGCTATTGGTTAACAATATGATTCGAAAAATGTGTAAAGGAGATAACTGCCAACGTCATTGCAAGCAAAACAGGTACCATTTCTCACAAAGCGAAAGAAATTAAACCTCTCTTCATACATCACCCAAAAGAAAAATCTCTTAGAGTTAGGGACATCATTGATGAAAAGGACCCTTCAACACAGTTTTTTCTTTCAGGAGTGACACCCTACAGCCACGGACAGCAGGTCTGGGTATGACCAGCTTGACGTTTCCCAACCCCCACCCGTCGTCATTTAAAGTAGCCGAACAAAGTAACCACGGCTACCCTCAGGTAATGAAACGGAGACTTCTCTTGTGGTCAGTGTTGTGTCCATTCTCTGTGGAAACAAATTGGCAAAACATATTCATTTGGATAACAAATTGGCAAGATATATTCATTTGAATAACAAATTGGCAAAATATATTCATTTGGATAACTAATTGGTAAAATACATTCATTTGGATAACAAATTGGCAAAATATATTCATTTGGATAACTAATTGGCAAAATACATTCATTTGGATAACAACTTGAATTGGCAAAATATATTCATTTGGAGAACAAATTGGCAAATAATCTTTTGAAGTACAATTCGGCAACTATTCATTTTCTCTCAAAAGCAGATTATTTTTTGCTCGTTGAAAATGTTTGCATGCGCGCTCTTCCTAAAAAAAAAGTTAAGCGAGAGGTTGCGAGTTCGACCCTGGGTCAGGGCGTTAACAATTTTCTACCCCCTTTCCTAACGTAGGTGGTGGGTTCAAGTGCTAGTCTTTCGGATGAGACGAAAAACCGAGGTCCCTTCGTGTACACTACATTGGGGTGTGCACGTTAAAGATCCCACGATTGACAAAAGGGTCTTTCCTGGCAAAATTGTATAGGCATAGATACAAATGTCCACCAAATACCCGTGTGACTTGGAATAATAGGCCGTGAAAGGTGAATGCTCGCCCTAATAGGCTTGAGGTTTGCTGGCTGATGTGAATGCGTGATATATTGTGTAACAAATTCCATCTCACACGGCATAAATAAATCCCTGCGCCTTGAATCCGTGGTTGAGATATGTGCGCGATATGATTGGCTCCTCCCCGTTTCTGTCCATGCATGTCCTTGCGCTATTGGGAGATCGCCAATGTTCCAACACCGAGACCTGCAGACAACTTTTTATCGGGCTCTGTTAACAAGTATTATTTACAAAAAACTTTCATTGTATTTTATTTTTCTATACTTTGCTTTCCTTTTTACTTCACGTGCAATAATTATCATCATTTATCATTACTTGCGCGTGTAGTGATCAGTATCATTTATCGTTACTTGCACTTTCAGTGATTACTTACATTTATCAGTATTTGCACGTGCAGATTATCATGTATTGTTACTTGCACGTGCAGTGATGTTATTATGGGGGCGAGGACGCCCCCATTCTATACGGATAGTTTAGAGGTTGACCATGGGCAGCGCCATTTTGTTGTGAAATACGTCATCAGTTTGTGTACACAGGAAGTTGTGACATCCGTCACCCTATGGGAGGGGTGAAGGCAACATCGTTCATCTGTAGAAAGTTGTGAAATCCGTCACCCTATGGGAGGGGTGACGTCAAAATTGGTCATCACAGAGTTTGTGTAACACAGGAAGTTGTGAAATACGTCACCCTATGGGAGGGGTGACGTCAAAATTGTTCAACAAAAACATGATATTTCGCATTGTGCAGGGTCAACTGCAACAAACTCAAACCGAGCCATTCATACCTAGCTGTATTTGAGAGACTTATATACCCGACATTTTTATTTCTTATTTTTAGCACAGGTGTAGGAAAAATCATGAACCAAAATGTTATTTATTTTCTAATTTAACATTTTTTTTACAAATATGACCATGGTCTTTTAAACATACAGTGACATTAAACATTGTTATGTTAAAAAAAAGAAAAAAGAAATAAAGCTTTTGTGCACAAATCAGAAAATACATTGTACATTTTACCTACAGGCCAAACTGTGTCTGTTGGCGGCAGAGGGCCCAGCAAGTTGCTATTTTTAGATCGATTAAAGTTGTCAAGAACAGGCGCTTACATTTGGATGTGTCCACTGATAGTAGGTTTGGTTGTGATCAATCAGAATGATGTAGGAATAAAAATGTATGACAGTTTGGTATGATGACATGTAATTCAAATATGCTGAAATGTAATATTATACATGATATAATATTATTATGGCTGTTGCCATGACCATGAACCCCAAGAAAGGTTTAATGTTATGTAAAATCAAAATACCAAAATCAAGCACCTACTAATCTGGTCCACGGTGCGGCTTGGACCAAAAAAGGATGGACACGCAACTCGCTCAGCCAGCCAGCGCTGCGAGACTTACAGCGGCCAACTTCGCCGCGGCGCGCTCATTGGCTAAGTATTGAACTTGCGTCAAGGCCGATGCGCGTAGATTCCCAGAATGTTTACTTGTGGTTAGATTCTTCGACAGCATTCGCAGAGGTGACTGCCGTATTGTGTACCGCAGTCAGAAGTAATTTATTACTTTTGGGAGTTTAGTAACGTGATATCAGTTTTCAATTGTTCGTTCACTTATATTGCTTTCAGATTTAACACACAAGAAACAGTAGCACGGTTTTCGTTGCGAAAATGTGCATTGGCAGTGCTACGCGATCGAATTGTGTATCGCGGTGTTCTTCTCAGGAAAAGACCGAAGCGACATGTGACGTCAGTCGTTCAGCCCGCGAGCGGTGGGATGGGGGGGTTCACATGGTTTGTTTGTTTCAGAACCACACCCATATACACACATTTCACATGTAAACCATTTGTCCGCCCCCTGTCGATATTTATCGACTAAGTTCCTTGTTAATTATAGTAATTTGCACGTGCAGATCAGTCTGGTCGGGCGGCCCGCAGAACAGCCGAGGTGGAATCACCCGTTCCTGTTTTGCGACACGCGTGAGAAGGCCACCATGTTCACCCCGTCTGCCGCCCTCATCCTCGAGTACTATGAGTCCAACTCAGGTCAGTTGTGTGTGGTTTTTATAATTAGATGTATTTAATGTTGTTTTGGTGTCGTTAAAGCAATACTGGTCGCGTTGATCACGATGGTTAACACGCATTTCGCCTGCTCTCGATTCAAATGATTTTTTTTTTGCTTGCCAAAGAAATGTTACTTGCAAATGACTAAAATAAAAAGCGACTGATTTTTGTTTCTGTACTTCTTCTTCCATGTTCATTCTTGCTTGTGTTCACTGGAGGCTAACATTTGGAAAGACCGTAAGATTCTGATATTCCTGACTATGGTTTATATTTGATTAGGATTTTCAGAATACTTTGATAATGGATTGTGTCTTACGCCATACGGAGACTGTAATTTGTGTCATTTAGTCTGCCTGATCTGCCTGTTTTTGTTAGCCTGTATTCGGAAGAGAATAACAATCATGTCTTACAAACTACTAGCAGTTCAGGGACCTTTACGAAACCCTTTCTCTGACACAGCTATGACGGACGAGTTCTGGAAGATTCGGAAACCTGTGGGATTTTCTGCCGTGCTGCTTGACCAGAGGATGTACACTCGTCTGATGAAGGAAAACGCCAAGGAAGGACTCCGTGTGGAAGGCGTGCCCATCCAGGTCAGGTGCTACATGTCATTGTGTTGTTTGGATCGTGTGTACGCACTAAAGACCGGCGAGAACAGAAGCTGAACTGATCAGTGTTGTAATCTTTGGTGTTTGGCCATGACAGTGTCTTACTCGGGCATATAGGAAGGGTGTTTGGCCATGACAGTGTCTTACTCGGGCATATAGGAAGGGTGTTTGGCCATGACAGTGTCTTACTCGGGCATATAGGAAGGGTGTTTGGCCATGACAGTGTCTTACTCGGGCATATAGGAAGGGTGTTTGGCCATGACAGTGTCTTACTCGGGCATATAGAAAGGGTGTTTGGCCATGACAGTGTCTTACTCGGGCATATAGGAAGGGAAAGGGTAGATGGAGGAGAGGGAGAGAGAGGGAGAGAGGGAGATAGAGAGAGAGAGAGAGGGAGAGAGAGAGAGAGAGGGGGAGAGAGAGAGAGAGAGGGAGAGAGAGAGGGAGAGAGAGAGGGAGAGAGAGAGAGGGAGAGAGAGAGAGAGAGAGGGAGAGAGAGAGAGGGGGGGGTGAGAGAGAGGGAAAGAGAGGGAAAGAGAGAGAAAGAGAGAGAGATACAGACAGACAGAGAGAGAGAGAGAGAGGGGGGGGGGGGAGAGAGAGGGAAAGAGAGAGAGAAAGAGAGAGAGAGACTCAAGGATGACGCAGAAATGTCACTTTAATCAATCATGGTCAGTGACACTTAAAATCGATAGTGCATGTAGTGAGTACTTCTTGTTGTGAAGTTTAGTTGTTCTTTTTATTTGTACAGGATATTCTAATTCCTCATGGATTGTTTATTTATGTTTTTCTGACAGGGATCAGATCTATTCACGTTGGAAGATACGACGCCGACCGTGGGAATGGTCCTTAAACTGGTCACTACTGATGTAAGTGCTCATTATTGGCAATTTAGTAGGCTAAGTACTATGTATTCATATCTATGTTCCGGGGGGGGGGGGGGGGCAGAGCTTGAGAAGAAGAGGCACCTGTAGCTGTTTGTACGATAAACTATCATGGGTGGAGTCTTTCCCGTGATTGTATGCGTACTATACCGACTTTCTTCTTATGTCAATGGTCCGAAAGAATGTTAGTATACATAGTGTTAGCCAAATAAGCACGAAGTTTGGGGAATAGGGGGGTGGGGGGGGGGGGGGGGTTCTGGGTCTTTTTCTGTTCAATATGGGAGAATAGATGTAAGCACATAAAACACAAAGAAGGATTAGATACATGAATCTGTGAGTGCCAGTTGACTGTACACAAAGAAGGATTAGATACATGACTCTGTGAGTGCAAGTTGACTGTACACAAAGAAGGATTAGATACATGACTGTGAGTGCCAGCAGTTGACTGTACACAAAGAAGGATTAGATACATGACTGTGAGTGCCAGCAGTTGACTGTACACAAAGAAGGATTAGATACATGACTCTGTGAGTGCCAGCAGTTGGCTGTACAGGGGTTTACACATTTATAACCAACCGGCACACGCTATGATATAGGTCTTTTGTCTCATTTCGGCCCGGGGTAGGTGTCTAGCTCCCCTATCCAGCTATGCAATTCTACTCCAAAACTCGGCCCGGGGTAGGTGTCTAGCTCCCCTATCCAGCTATGCAATTCTACTCCAAAACTCGGCCCGGGGTAGGTGTCTAGCTCCCCTATCCAGCTATGCAATTCTACTCCAAAACTCGACGCGGGGGAAAAACATGCAGGCCGTATGTAATGTGCGTGCAACCTTCCCTTTATTAACCTTTTGATCAGGGAGCGCCGGGTTTGGGATCACTACTGTAATTCAACATTCTCTTCTTATCTTTTTTTATTTTTTTATTTTTATTTTTTTTACAGCAACCGACAAGCATGGTAGCCATGAGTAACCTGGACAACCTACCAGCAGTTCGCCTCCACGCTACGGATGGGGCTAACCATGCCCCGGACATCATCACGTTCGGTGACGAGGACATTGCCTATCAGTACGGGCTGGGGGACTTGCCCAATGAGGGGCAGCAGCAGGAGGGGCAAGGGGAGAGGGGGAGAGGGAGGGGGGAGGAAGAGGGGGAGGAGGAGGAGGATGACCTGCAGCTAGACTTGAGCTCAGTGGCGTCACGTATCAGCACGGAAGCCATGTTGGAAGACCTGGAGGGCAACCAGTCGGAGACCCGATCGCGGTGGAAGAACCTCCTGGTGAGCTCCCTTGTTTTATTGTGCTGGTGTGATCATATGTGTGTGTGTAGGTTGGTGGTGGTGGTGATCATGGGTTCTAGGCTAATTGCCCCCCGGACAACTGCCCCCCGACAACTGCCCCCCGACAACTGCCCCCTGGACAATTGCCTCCCCCCCCCCCCCCCCCCCCCCCCCGTGACAATTGCCCCATGGGACAATTGCTCCCCATGATTTTGTGATTTTTTTTTTTTTAATAAGCGAAGGTTTTCTTTGGGGGTTTTTGAGTGTTTTTTGTTGTTGTGGTATTGTTTGTTTTGTTGTTGTCCTTGTTCTGCAGCATTTGGAGGTAAGTTCAGTATTTTGATGTTGGTTTATCTGAATTATGCTCCTTGATTTTCACACACACAACCGCACTCACACACACACACACATACACACACACACACACACACACACACGCACGCACGCACGCACGCATGCATGTACGCACGCACGCATGCACACACACACTTACACACACACACACACACACACACACACACACACACACACACACACACACACACAAAGAAAATGTTTTTGTATGTACGCACGCACGCTTATTTGTGAGCTTGTTTATATATATTTGATTTGATGTGTGTTGACAGTTGTCAGAGAGGGAAGTGGGCAGTTATCCGGGGGGCAGTGGTTCGGGGGGAAATTGTCCTCCCATGGTGGGAAGGGGGGGGGGGAGGGAGTCGTCCGGGGGGCAATTGTCATAGGGGGGCAATTGGCCGGGGGGAGTTGTCGGGGGAGGGGGAGCGGGCAATTGGCCGGGGGGCAATTAGTCTGCCGGTCTGATGGTAGAAGTAGGGGTGGTAGCGAGGGATGATCGCTGTGGAAGAACCTCTCGGTGAGCTCCCTTGTTTCTTTGTGGTGCTGGTATGAACAGATGTGTGTGTAGTTTGGTGGTGGTGGCGGTGGTGGTGGTACTTATGATTGAAGGGGTTGAGGTGGTGGGGATAACGGCGGCAGTGGTGACGACGGTCGGTTTTGGTGGTGGTGGTTTAGTGTGTGTGTGTGTGTGTGTGTGTGTGTGTGTGTGTGTGTGTGTGTGTTTGTGTGTGTGTATTTGTGTGTGTGTGTGTGTGTATGTGTGGGTGTGTGTGTGTATGTGTGTGTGTTTCCGGTTGGTCAGCTTTGTGTGGCCTAACTGTCTCAGTGTTTGTCTGTTTCACTGCGTCCATGTCTGTTTTCCTATTACCTACCTGGTTGTTTGCTTGCCTGCCTTCCCTGTCTATCTGTTTTCTTCCCTGTATATCTGCCTGCCGCCAGTTTGGTTCCCTGCCTGCATTCCAGACTGCTGTATGTCGTCTGTTTTCCCGGCCTGAGTGCAAGCTTATTAACCTAGGCCTAGGTGTATGTCGTCTGTTTTCCCTGCCTGAGTGCAAGCTTATTAACCTAGGCCTAGGTGTATGTCGTCTGTTTTCCCGGCCTGAGTGCAAGCTTATTAACCTAGGCCTAGGTGTATGTCGTCTGTTTTCCCTGCCTGAGTGCAAGCTTATTAACCTAGGCCTAGGTGTATGTCGTCTGTTTTCCCTGCCTGAGTGCAAGCTTATTAACCTAGGCCTAGGTGTATGTCGTCTGTTTTCCCTGCCTGAGTGCAAGCTTATTAACCTAGGCCTAGGTGTATGTCGTCTGCCCTATTGTCTGCCTACCTGCGTGTGTGTCTTTGTTTTCATACTGTTTGGCGAATGGTTGAGTTCGTTGACTAATTGGTTATTGAGTTGTCAGCATGATTTGATTTCTGTTTGCATAATACTTCAAGGTGCAGTCTGATGAAGATGTAAAGCATCGGATCAAGTTGTGAACAGCTGAGTTGGTCTGATTATCTAGCACATACATGATTAATATGTTGCTGTTTTTGTCTTTGCTTTGAAGCGAAACGAATGTTTGAAACGAATTTCACTGTACAGCAGTATTATATAAACTGGTCAAGAGACACTAGGCTTAGTTGTTCGTCAAAAACATGTGTTGATAATTAGTATGTGAACTGACCTTTTATTTTTTTCACTTGAGATTAAATAATTACAAACCGCGATATATTCTCTGTTGATGGTACCTCCGCATACTTATAAGTTTCAATACCTGCCAGATTGTGTGGTTCCAGGTTTCAATACCTGCCAGATTGTGTGGTTCCAGGTTTCAATACCTGCCAGATTGTGTGGTTCCAGGTTTCAATACCTGCCAGATAGTGTGGTTCCAGGTTTCAATACCTGCCAGATTGTGTGGTTCCAGGTTTCATGCAAGCTGCGTTGCTTTATGCACCAGTTATTTTTAGGCCTATACGACAATTTAGAAGCAGCCTGGCCATTCGTCTGCGACACTGGCCTGAGTTCGTGTATTGTAGCTGAAATAAACTCACCAATTTAGAGAGAGAAATAGTCTCTCTCTCTATCTCTCTCACTCTATCTCTCTCTCTCTTTCTTTCTCTCTTTCTCTCTCTCTCTCTCTCTCTCTCACACACACACACACACACACACACACACACACACACACACACACACCAAAGCTAATGCCATATCTGTGCAAATAGAATAAAATAAAGCCCAGTTGGGGGTTAAACCCCCTCTTTCTCTCTTTCTCTCGTCACTGATTCAGTGCCACCTGTCAAGTGGTTGAAAAGTTCGTGGTATACTTCCTAATAGAGCGGTGGCCGCGATGTTTGTACCATTCAATTGATAAGCCAAACGCAATGGGAAGGTCTATTTGAAAAGGACAGCGGGTTGATTTTCCTATCTCCAGTCATACTTCATGTGGTCTTTCACACTTTGACTCCATGGCTGCTAACACGGAGATTGGATATATGTGTTCACTGGCTGGTTGCTCATCTGAATAACTGATGGCTGATTCTTCGCGCACGGCGGTATGTTGATTAATACACTACATTGGGGTGTGCACGTTAAAGATCCCACGATTGACAAAAGGGTCTTTCCTGGCAAAATTGTATAGGCATAGATAAAAATGTCCACCAAAATACCCGTGTGACTTGGAATAATAGGCCGTGAAAAGTAAGATATGCGCCGAAATGGCTGCGATCTGCTGGCCGATGTGAATGCGTGATGTATTGTGTAAAACAAAGTCCATCTCACACGGCATAAATAAATCCCTGCGCCTTGAATATGTGCGCGATATATATTGCATAAAAAAATAAATACAAATAAAAAAAATAAATCCCTGCGCTTAGAACTGTGCCCACGGAATATGCGCGATATAAGCCTCATATTGATTGATTGATTAAGCCCTAATTGGTTGTTTTATTTAAGCGCCGGCTAGTCCGTTCGGGAAACAAGATTCATGGGTTTTTGTTTCTTACTACACATGTCTGTAATCTGCATGACTTGAAAAACTAGTGTCGAGTAAATGTTACAGATTGCTCGTTTGCTTATTTGATTTAATGAATGTTATAATCTTATAGTCTGGCTTTACTTACTATGCCCTATAATTTTACCTATAAACATACGAAAGTACTCTTGTTTTATTCTCTCACTTATGATCTTGTCCATCACCAAGAATGCCATACTGTCACTTTCACATTATTAACATCAACATAATTAAAACGCCCCCCTCCCCCTAAAAAAAAAAGCTTCATACTACAATGCTGATTTTGTCTAGTACAGAATACACTTGATAAGTCATTTAGCTCCCGAAAGTTGACCATTTACACAAAAAACTCAAACGAACAAACAAACAAACAAATAAACAAACTAACAAACAAACAATCAATCAAACAAACACACAAACAAAAGCATATGCAGAACAATAAGATAAAGTAGAAAGGAATTACTTTCTTGTTTCTAAAATGTTGTCAGTTTCATTTCTAATTCATATAATCCTAATGCAATCAAAGTCGGAACATTATTATCTTTGTACTGTTTTTTGTGCACATAAATAAGACATCAGCATTAGAATCCTGAAGCCTAAAGTTAAGACTAACAGGACTGTCCTATACATTTACAAATAACATTAAAAGTGTATAAGGCCAAAACACTGTGGAAAAAAGGCCAGGTCTTTTCCTGTCTCAAAACCTCTTAGCTACCTATCTCTTTTAAATCACTACGGTGTCGACAGAATGTCTTGGATGGTCCACAAACTTGTATAGAAATCACAATACCTGTCTCGTCCCTATACCTCCAAAATAGCCCCGGCACAGATAGTAATTCATATCACCATGAACGATTTAGGCTGAAAGGAAAAACATACACACACCCAGCTAGAGAAAATCGTCACAGGCCTCGTCAAGAAAAGAAAAGAAGAAGAGCGGAATCGAACACACCAATTCATTCCGAACACGTATTTGCTTTACGACTGCCACTAAAAGCTGTAGGGTTGTGTGAGAGAAGAAACGTGCCTTTATCTCGCGACGTCTTTCGCCTAAGTTGCCTTAGACAGGGGGGTTGGTGGTCGCATAGCGACGTGTAAACAAAGCCCCCGCGCTACTTTACGCCGAGCGAGCTAGCGACTTGAGGCGAACAACCCACTTGCTCGAACTTTTTATCAGACTTGCTGAATCGATACCTAATCTCCGGTCTTGGTTCAAAACAATGCCTCGCTTCAGCAAACACGTCCACCATATATTCACTGCGCAAGTGATCATGGGCTAGTCTAAAGACGTTTTGTTCCCGGGTGTTGTTTTACGTGTGTCTGTGTATATGTGTGACATTTGAGGGACAGAAAACTTTGTAAAAGTTTGTTGAGTGGAGTGGAAAGCGCAACAAGTTATCAAAATGGCGACCATGTATTACAGACCGTACACTTCTGAGGTAAGTGGGTGGCCTGTTTTCTTCCCTGCCGTGCATCTTGAACACAAGGCCAGTACTGTACCTGGTGGCACACTGTGACCAGTTAGAAGTGGACTGTACAGGTGATCGGTTTAGAATAAGTTTTTGTCTTTCAGTGCAGTTAGCCTATTATGACGTTAGGTTGGGAACAAAGGGAAATTCTCAGTTCAGCTTGCAAGTTCAGTCAAGTACATCTTTAAGCGTTGAAGTACAATATTTGAGTCTGATTTCCATAAAATGATTAATGTTCGAGTGAACAAAGAGATGCCTTTGCATTCCTTTCAACATTTTTCACAATATTTTGGTATGTGCGTTATAACATGTTCACACCATCAGTCTTTCTGACAGTCAATTGATAATATGAATATAAAATCACTTGTTATGAAGTGAAGACGGTTGTATGATGAAGTTATTTCGATTACAATATAAAATTACCTTGATTTTTCAAGAAAACGCTGACAAAAGTGTTTGCAGATAGAGCCGCAAAACAAAAACAAAGCAGGGACGTCGTACGACCGTGATTTGGGGCCAAATTAGTTACTAAGAGAAGAATAAATGTCCGGTAGATACCCTCCCATCGAAAAATAATGTAACTTACTTGCAAAATTGAAGTAAGTATGCGTTTTTGACATTCATTGAGGTCCGTGTGTCTTTCAACAAGAAAAATGTACTCTTAACTCTTAAAACTTGGTCATGTAAGCCTATGTCATGTTCTTACCCTCTTTCTTTCTTTTGAATATGATTTATTATGATGTCAATGCCAACATGTGTAAAGTGTTGGACGGTCCTGTAAAAGGCTGAGGTGTCAATGCCAACATGTGTAAAGGGTTGGACGTTCCTGTAAAAGGCTGAGGTGTCAATGCCAACATGTGTAAAGGGTTGGACGTTCCTGTAAAAGGCTGAGGTGTCAATGCCATCATGTGTAAAGTGTTGGACGTTCCTGTAAAAGGCTGAGGTGTCAATGCCATCATGTGTAAAGGGTTGGACGTTCCTGTAAAAGGCTGAGGTGTCAATGCCATCATGTGTAAAGTGTTGGACGTTCCTGTAAAAGGCTGAGGTGTCAATGCCATCATGTGTAAAGTGTTGGACGTTCCTGTAAAAGGCTGAGGTGTCAATGCCAACATGTGTAAAGGGTTGGACGTTCCTGTAAAAGGCTGAGGTGTCAATGCCAACATGTGTAAAGGGTTGGACGTTCCTGTAAAAGGCTGAGGTGTCAATGCCATCATGTGTAAAGGGTTGGACGTTCCTGTAAAAGGCTGAGGTGTCAATGCCATCATGTGTAAAGGGTTGGACGTTCCTGTAAAAGGCTGAGGTGTCAATGCCATCATGTGTAAAGGATTGGACGGTCCTGCAAAAGGCTGAGGTGTCAATGCCATCATGTGTAAAGGATTGGACGTTCCTGTAAAAGGCTGAGGTGTCAATGCCATCATGTGTAAAGGGTTGGACGTTCCTGTAAAAGGCTGAGGTGTCAATGCCAACATGTGTAAAGGGTTGGACGGTCCTGTCACGGCTGAGGTGTCAATGCCAACATGTGTAAAGGGTTGGACGGTCCTGCAAAAGGCTGAGGTGTCAATGCCAACATGTGTAAAGGGTTGGACGTTCCTGCAAAAGGCTGAGGTGTCAATGCCAACATGTGTAAAGGGTTGGACGGTCCTGTAAAAGGCTGAGGTGTCAATGGTTCGCGCAGTTTGGCTCTGTGTTCGTGACGCTCGCCATGTTGTATTGTGAAATGTTATTGTTCCTGATTTGGCGCGTGTTCACTGGTAGTCGCTTTGGGTGTAAGGGATTACGAGGCCAAGCCTTACGCAGTATGTTATGCTAATGAGGGAGTCATCAAAGAGCACTCGCACCAGCTAATACTACTTCAACTATTCCAAAAACCTACTCACTAATTACAAATATGTTATACCGATGACTCCCACACGGTGCACTTCATGCTGTGATTATCATGCTCACTTAATAATCAAGATGGCTTTAACATCTTCTCTCAGCTTTCCCCCATTTAAAGCATTCACACACACACACACATCCGATCCTATTCTCCACACCTCCATCTTGTTCTCTGTCCTGACACTGGTTGTGGGAAGATGCTCTGTGCTTGTTAGTGTCCCACACTTTCAAGAATAACCCAGCCATATCCCGACTCGTTGACGTTGCGAGAAGATGACAACAGTAACCAAGACCTTCGAGTGAATTTTTTTTCTGTCCCGTTTTGTCATCAGTGCTAGGCCACCGCTTCATTTCATTTCTCAAGTTTGAGGTCTATGCGAGGAGTCGCAAATTGAAAAAGTAAATAAAAGAAAAGGAAAATAAATATGTCAATTAAAGTGTTACGAAAAGCGTTTTCTCAGTTCGCTCCGTAGAGGAAGGTCACTAAAGCACTCGCTCAACACTGTCCTACCCGGGTTACGCTCATCAATTATTTGCCGACACAGGTCCATCACTCGCCCGTCTAATGCCACCCTCTCCCGGAAACTTAAGTCAAAATGAGCTCCTAACACGAACAGACGGTCAGAGAAATCAATGGATCAGCCTCGGTTGTCGGGCATTAAGAATCCCATAACTTGACTCCTAGACTGTTGGCCAGGTAACTAAAGCAAGTAGGAGAGAAAGAAACCCCATATTCGTCCGTGACTGACGTAGAAACTGTGATTAATGAGAGTTTGCGAGCGAGTTAATGAAAGTTATGATGTTGTGGTCTGAGGCGCTGACGATGAGTTTGGGTAGTGGAGAAAGAAGGGAGAGTCAATAACGAGGGTCGTCTGTTCCTGGGATACGCATCTGGGGTGGTGATCACTAATCCCCAATATCGACTGGACCTTTGGAGGATCGATTTGATTTTGTGACGGATTTATTGAAAGTTTGATCTAAAATTTGGGGCGTTGTTCATATGAGAGCTATTGGATTGTTTACGAGGTTTCGCACGAATATTGAACACCAATGACTGTGCTCACATAACTCAAGTTGATTTCATAATTCGTGCTGTCGAAACATTGGTTTATGTACTGTATCACCGGCCATTATTTATTATATCAATATCTCGAGAATGTTGCCTGTCGGAACAATATAGTTGATGCAGTACTGTATCATCGGCCATTATATTCATAATATTCATCATATTGATTATTTCAACGTCTCGAGAATGTTCTAAGTCCGAACACTTAAAACAAAACTACCATTGACTGTTTTCAAAGAAGACTGTGAATGTGACCCTAGTTTGGTGTATTAAAACCCTCCCATAGATTCCCTGCTATACACCACCACCCCCCCCCCCCCACCCCGCCTTTTCACTTATTTTTCCTCTTCGGTTGATTGCCTGAGGTTGTGGTGTGTCTTTTTGTTTTTTTATCCCTCTTTTGTTTCTTGGTCACTTGGGAAGCACAAATCCGGATTTCTTTGGGTGTTCATTTCTTTGGTAATGTGCTTTTCTTATTGCTTCATCGCACCACTGACTGTTTGGGTCTTCTTTTTCTGGCTGTGTGCTTTTCTTATTGCTTCATCGCACCACTGACTGTTTGGGTCTTCTTTTTCTGGCTGTGTGCTTTTCTTATTGCTTCATCGCACCACTGACTGTTTGGGTCTTCTTTTTCTGGCTGTGTGCTTTTCTTATTGCTTCATCGCACCACTGACTGTTTGGGTCTTCTTTTTCTGGCCGTGTGCTTTTCTTATTGCTTCATCGCACCACTGACTGTTTGGGTCTTCTTTTTCTGGCTGTGTGCTTTTCTTATTGCTTCATCGCACCACTGACTGTTTGGGTCTTCTTTTTCTGGCCGTGTGCTTTTCTTATTGCTTCATCGCACCACTGACTGTTTGGGTCTTCTTTTTCTGGCTGTGAGCTTTTCTTATTGCTTCATCGCACCACTGACTGTTTGGGTCTTCTTTTTCTGGCTGTGTGCTTTTCTTATTGCTTCATCGCACCACTGACTGTTCGGGTCTTCTTTTTCTGGCTGTGTGCTTTTCTTATTGCTTCATCGCACCACTGACTGTTTGGGTCTTCTTTTTCTGGCCGTGTGCTTTTCTTATTGCTTCATCGCACCACTGACTGTTTGGGTCTTCTTTTTCTGGCCGTGTGCTTTTCTTATTGCTTCATCGCACCACTGACTGTTCGGGTCTTCTTTTTCTGGCTGTGTGCTTTTTTTATTGCTTCATCGCACCACTGACTGTTTGGGTCTTCTTTTTCTGGCCGTGTGCTTTTCTTATTGCTTCATCGCACCACTGACTGTTTGGGTCTTCTTTTTCTGGCCGTGTGCTTTTCTTATTGCTTCATCGCACCACTGACTGTTTGGGTCTTCTTTTTCTGGCCGTGTGCTTTTCTTATTGCTTCATCGCACCACTGACTGTTTGGGTCTTCTTTTTCTGGCCGTGTGCTTTTCTTATTGCTTCATCGCACCACTGACTGTTCGGGTCTTCTTTTTCTGGCCGTGTGCTTTTCATATTGCTTCATCGCACCACTGACTGTTTGGGTCTTCTTTTTCTGGCCGTGTGCTTTTCATATTGCTTCATCGCACCACTGACTGTTTGGGTCTTCTTTTTCTGGCTGTGTGCTTTTCATATTGCTTCATCGCACCACTGACTGTTTGGGTCTTCTTTTTCTGGCCGTGTGCTTTTCATATTGCTTCATCGCACCACTGACTGTTTGGGTCTTCTTTTTCTGGCTGTGTGCTTTTCATATTGCTTCATCGCACCACTGACTGTTTGGGTCTTCTTTTTCTGGCCGTGTGCTTTTCTTATTGCTTCATCGCACCACTGACTGTTTGGGTCTTCTTTTTCTGGCCGTGTGCTTTTCATATTGCTTCATCGCACCACTGACTGTTTGGGTCTTCTTTTTCTGGCCGTGTGCTTTTCTTATTGCTTCATCGCACCACTGACTGTTCGGGTCTTCTTTTTCTGGCCGTGTGCTTTTCTTATTGCTTCATCGCACCACTGACTGTTCGGGTCTTCTTTTTCTGGCCGTGTGCTTTTCTTATTGCTTCATCGCACCACTGACTGTTCGGGTCTTCTTTTTCTGGCCGTGTGCTTTTCTTATTGCTTCATCGCACCACTGACTGTTCGGGTCTTCTTTTTCTGGCTGTGTGCTTTTTTTATTGCTTCATCGCACCACTGACTGTTTGGGTCTTCTTTTTCTGGCCGTGTGCTTTTCTTATTGCTTCATCGCACCACTGACTGTTTGGGTCTTCTTTTTCTGGCCGTGTGCTTTTCTTATTGCTTCATCGCACCACTGACTGTTTGGGTCTTCTTTTTCTGGCCGTGTGCTTTTCTTATTGCTTCATCGCACCACTGACTGTTTGGGTCTTCTTTTTCTGGCCGTGTGCTTTTCTTATTGCTTCATCGCACCACTGACTGTTCGGGTCTTCTTTTTCTGGCCGTGTGCTTTTCATATTGCTTCATCGCACCACTGACTGTTTGGGTCTTCTTTTTCTGGCCGTGTGCTTTTCATATTGCTTCATCGCACCACTGACTGTTTGGGTCTTCTTTTTCTGGCTGTGTGCTTTTCATATTGCTTCATCGCACCACTGACTGTTTGGGTCTTCTTTTTCTGGCCGTGTGCTTTTCTTATTGCTTCATCGCACCACTGACTGTTTGGGTCTTCTTTTTCTGGCTGTGTGCTTTTCTTATTGCTTCATCGCACCACTGACTGTTTGGGTCTTCTTTTTCTGGCTGTGTGCTTTTCTTATTGCTTCATCGCACCACTGACTGTTTGGGTCTTCTTTTTCTGGCCGTGTGCTTTTCATATTGCTTCATCGCACCACTGACTGTTTGGGTCTTCTTTTTCTGGCCGTGTGCTTTTCATATTGCTTCATCGCACCACTGACTGTTTGGGTCTTCTTTTTCTGGCTGTGTGCTTTTCATATTGCTTCATCGCACCACTGACTGTTTGGGTCTTCTTTTTCTGGCCGTGTGCTTTTCTTATTGCTTCATCGCACCACTGACTGTTTGGGTCTTCTTTTTCTGGCTGTGTGCTTTTCTTATTGCTTCATCGCACCACTGACTGTTTGGGTCTTCTTTTTCTGGCTGTGTGCTTTTCTTATTGCTTCATCGCACCACTGACTGTTTGGGTCTTCTTTTTCTGGCCGTGTGCTTTTCTTATTGCTTCATCGCACCACTGACTGTTTGGGTCTTCTTTTTCTGGCCGTGTGCTTTTCTTATTGGTTCATCGCACCACTGACTGTTTGGGTCTTCTTTTTCTGGCTGTGAGCTTTTCTTATTGCTTCATCGCACCACTGACTGTTTGGGTCTTCTTTTTCTGACCGTGTGCTTTTCTTATTGCTTCATCGCACCACTGACTGTTTGGGTCTTCTTTTTCTGGCTGTGTGCTTTTCTTATTGCTTCATCGCACCACTGACTGTTTGGGTCTTCTTTTTCTGGCTGTGTGCTTTTCTTATTGCTTCATCGCACCACTGACTGTTTGGGTCTTCTTTTTCTTATTGCTTCATCGCACCACTGACTGTTTGGGTCTTCTTTTTCTGGCTGTGTGCTTTTCTTATTGCTTCATCGCACCACTGACAGTTTGGGTCTTCTTTTTCTGGCCGTGTGCTTTTCTTATTACTTCATCGCACCACTGACTGTTTGGGTCTTCTTTTTCTGGCCGTGTGCTTTTCTTATTGCTTCATCGCACCACTGACTGTTTGGGTCTTCTTTTTCTGGCTGTGTGCTTTTCTTATTGCTTCATCGCACCACTGACTGTTTGGGTCTTCTTTTTCTGGCTGTGTGCTTTTCTTATTACTTCATCGCACCACTGACTGTTTGGGTCTTCTTTTTCTGGGTGTGTGCTTTTCTTATTGCTTCATCGCACCACTGACTGTTTGGGTCTTCTTTTTCTGGCCGTGTGCTTTTCTTATTGCTTCATCGCACCACTGACTGTTTGGGTCTTCTTTTTCTGGCCGTGTGCTTTTCGTATTGCTTCATCGCACCACTGACTGTTTGGGTCTTCTTTTTCTGGCCGTGTGCTTTTCTTATTGCTTCATCGCACCACTGACTGTTTGGGTCTTCTTTTTCTGGCTGTGTGCTTTTCTTATTGCTTCATCGCACCACTGACTGTTTGGGTCTTCTTTTTCTGGCCGTGTGCTTTTCTTATTGCTTCATCGCACCACTGACTGTTTGGGTCTTCTTTTTCTGGCTGTGTGCTTTTCTTATTGCTTCATCGCACCACTGACAGTTTGGGTCTTCTTTTTCTGGCCGTGTGCTTTTCTTATTACTTCATCGCACCACTGACTGTTTGGGTCTTCTTTTTCTGGCTGTGTGCTTTTCTTATTACTTCATCGCACCACTGACTGTTTGGGTCTTCTTTTTGTGGCCGTGTGCTTTTCATATTGCTTCATCGCACCACTGACTGTTTGGGTCTTCTTTTTCTGGCTGTGTGCTTTTCATATTGCTTCATCGCACCACTGACTGTTTGGGTCTTCTTTTTCTGGCTGTGTGCTTTTCATATTGCTTCATCGCACCACTGACTGTTTGGGTCTTCTTTTTCTGGCTGTGTGCTTTTCATATTGCTTCATCGCACCACTGACTGTTTGGGTCTTCTTTTTCTGGCTGTGTGCTTTTCATATTGCTTCATCGCACCACTGACTGTTTGGGTCTTCTTTTTCTGGCTGTGTGCTTTTCATATTGCTTCATCGCACCACTGACTGTTTGGGTCTTCTTTTTCTGGCTGTGTGCTTTTCATATTGCTTCATCGCACCACTGACTGTTTGGGTCTTCTTTTTCTGGCTGTGTGCTTTTCATATTGCTTCATCGCACCACTGACTGTTTGGGTCTTCTTTTTCTGGCTGTGTGCTTTTCATATTGCTTCATCGCACCACTGACTGTTTGGGTCTTCTTTTTCTGGCTGTGTGCTTTTCATATTGCTTCATCGCACCACTGACTGTTTGGGTCTTCTTTTTCTGGCTGTGTGCTTTTCATATTGCTTCATCGCACCACTGACTGTTTGGGTCTTCTTTTTCTGGCTGTGTGCTTTTCATATTGCTTCATCGCACCACTGACTGTTTGGGTCTTCTTTTTCTGGCTGTGTGCTTTTCATATTGCTTCATCGCACCACTGACTGTTTGGGTCTTCTTTTTCTGGCTGTGTGCTTTTCATATTGCTTCATCGCACCACTGACTGTTTGGGTCTTCTTTTTCTGGCTGTGTGCTTTTCATATTGCTTCATCGCACCACTGACTGTTTGGGTCTTCTTTTTCTGGCTGTGTGCTTTTCATATTGCTTCATCGCACCACTGACTGTTTGGGTCTTCTTTTTCTGGCTGTGTGCTTTTCATATTGCTTCATCGCACCACTGACTGTTTGGGTCTTCTTTTTCTGGCTGTGTGCTTTTCATATTGCTTCATCGCACCACTGACTGTTTGGGTCTTCTTTTTCTGGCTGTGTGCTTTTCATATTGCTTCATCGCACCACTGACTGTTTGGGTCTTCTTTTTCTGGCTGTGTGCTTTTCATATTGCTTCATCGCACCACTGACTGTTTGGGTCTTCTTTTTCTGGCTGTGTGCTTTTCATATTGCTTCATCGCACCACTGACTGTTTGGGTCTTCTTTTTCTGGCTGTGTGCTTTTCATATTGCTTCATCGCACCACTGACTGTTTGGGTCTTCTTTTTCTGGCTGTGTGCTTTTCATATTGCTTCATCGCACCACTGACTGTTTGGGTCTTCTTTTTCTGGCTGTGTGCTTTTCATATTGCTTCATCGCACCACTGACTGTTTGGGTCTTCTTTTTCTGGCTGTGTGCTTTTCATATTGCTTCATCGCACCACTGACTGTTTGGGTCTTCTTTTTCTGGCTGTGTGCTTTTCATATTGCTTCATCGCACCACTGACTGTTTGGGTCTTCTTTTTCTGGCTGTGTGCTTTTCATATTGCTTCATCGCACCACTGACTGTTTGGGTCTTCTTTTTCTGGCTGTGTGCTTTTCATATTGCTTCATCGCACCACTGACTGTTTGGGTCTTCTTTTTCTGGCTGTGTGCTTTTCATATTGCTTCATCGCACCACTGACTGTTTGGGTCTTCTTTTTCTGGCTGTGTGCTTTTCATATTGCTTCATCGCACCACTGACTGTTTGGGTCTTCTTTTTCTGGCTGTGTGCTTTTCATATTGCTTCATCGCACCACTGACTGTTTGGGTCTTCTTTTTCTGGCTGTGTGCTTTTCATATTGCTTCATCGCACCACTGACTGTTTGGGTCTTCTTTTTCTGGCTGTGTGCTTTTCATATTGCTTCATCGCACCACTGACTGTTTGGGTCTTCTTTTTCTGGCTGTGTGCTTTTCATATTGCTTCATCGCACCACTGACTGTTTGGGTCTTCTTTTTCTGGCTGTGTGCTTTTCATATTGCTTCATCGCACCACTGACTGTTTGGGTCTTCTTTTTCTGGCTGTGTGCTTTTCTTATTACTTCATCGCACCACTGACTGTTTGGGTCTTCTTTTTGTGGCCGTGTGCTTTTCTTATTACTTCATCGCACCACTGACTGTTTGGGTCTTCTTTTTCTGGCTGTGTGCTTTTCTTATTACTTCATCGCACCACTGACTGTTTGGGTCTTCTTTTTCTGGCTGTGTGCTTTTCATATTGCTTCATCGCACCACTGACTGTTTGGGTCTTCTTTTTCTGGCTGTGTGCTTTTCATATTGCTTCATCGCACCACTGACTGTTTGGGTCTTCTTTTTCTGGCTGTGTGCTTTTCATATTGCTTCATCGCACCACTGACTGTTTGGGTCTTCTTTTTCTGGCTGTGTGCTTTTCATATTGCTTCATCGCACCACTGACTGTTTGGGTCTTCTTTTTCTGGCTGTGTGCTTTTCATATTGCTTCATCGCACCACTGACTGTTTGGGTCTTCTTTTTCTGGCTGTGTGCTTTTCATATTGCTTCATCGCACCACTGACTGTTTGGGTCTTCTTTTTCTGGCTGTGTGCTTTTCATATTGCTTCATCGCACCACTGACTGTTTGGGTCTTCTTTTTCTGGCTGTGTGCTTTTCATATTGCTTCATCGCACCACTGACTGTTTGGGTCTTCTTTTTCTGGCCGTGTGCTTTTCTTATTGCTTCATCGCACCACTGACTGTTTGGGTCTTCTTTTTCTGGCTGTGTGCTTTTCTTATTGCTTCATCGCACCACTGACTGTTTGGGTCTTCTTTTTCTGGCTGTGTGCTTTTCATATTGCTTCATCGCACCACTGACTGTTTGGGTCTTCTTTTTCTGGCTGTGTGCTTTTCATATTGCTTCATCGCACCACTGACTGTTTGGGTCTTCTTTTTCTGGCTGTGTGCTTTTCATATTGCTTCATCGCACCACTGACTGTTTGGGTCTTCTTTTTCTGGCTGTGTGCTTTTCATATTGCTTCATCGCACCACTGACTGTTTGGGTCTTCTTTTTCTGGCTGTGTGCTTTTCATATTGCTTCATCGCACCACTGACTGTTTGGGTCTTCTTTTTCTGGCTGTGTGCTTTTCATATTGCTTCATCGCACCACTGACTGTTTGGGTCTTCTTTTTCTGGCTGTGTGCTTTTCATATTGCTTCATCGCACCACTGACTGTTTGGGTCTTCTTTTTCTGGCTGTGTGCTTTTCATATTGCTTCATCGCACCACTGACTGTTTGGGTCTTCTTTTTCTGGCTGTGTGCTTTTCATATTGCTTCATCGCACCACTGACTGTTTGGGTCTTCTTTTTCTGGCTGTGTGCTTTTCATATTGCTTCATCGCACCACTGACTGTTTGGGTCTTCTTTTTGTGGCCGTGTGCTTTTCTTATTACTTCATCGCACCACTGACTGTTTGGGTCTTCTTTTTCTGGCTGTGTGCTTTTCTTATTACTTCATCGCACCACTGACTGTTTGGGTCTTCTTTTTCTGGCTGTGTGCTTTTCATATTGCTTCATCGCACCACTGTTTTGGTGGTTTGTTTTTTTGTGGTTGCTTTTCTTGTTGCTTCATCGCAGCACTGCACTCACTGCAGCCATTTTGCATCTAAGTACTAATAATCGAATCTTTAACGCGTGAAATGATTTTTGTATTGAAAAGTGCTTGCAAGTTTGTTACCGCTCCTGGACAGAGTGAGCTCAAATGTGAACAAAGCATCTGTTATCCGAGTAAGCCTTTGGCGGTAATCTTACGGAGGCATAATACAGACAACATCAACAAAACTTGATGACCAAACAAAGGTTACCGGACGAGGCATAATACAGACAACATCAACAAAACTTGATGACCAAACAAAGGTTACCGGACAGTAAGAGAAGACATGGAGACACAACCATGGACAGACAAATATTGTCTACTGACAACCCGCAAGCTGCACTTTTCAAATTTGCCGGATCTGCGAGTGACCGGACGAAGCGTCCAAAGACACCATGCCGAACGACAAAATGCCGGATGGACAATTCTGCCTGCGGACTCTACGCCGGACGAACACGATACCAAACAGAGCCTATGACTAATAGACACAATACCGAACGAACTTGACGCCAAACGAATTCTATGCATATTATGAACGGATACAATGCTGAACGGATGAAAAAATGAAAGTCCCAATGTCGAAAGACACTACGCTAAACAACATTATGGACACAGCTGCCCTCCCCCCCCCCGTAACCCCACCAGACTGGCGGCGTTGGATGATAAAACTATTTAAAACATTTGTTATCACGCATATGAGACTATAAAAACAAGAAATTCCTCCGAGGTAGGAAAAACACCCCCGTTGGTCAAAGGGAAATAACCATTCTCACTGCCACCAACTGAGAAGGTTATTTCCCTTTGACCATTAATATGTCCCTCTATAAGTCCTTGTAGAATCTTAATCCACCAATAACTCCCTAACCGTGTGTTTTACTGGTCCCAATTTTTGTAAGGACCGTCTCAGGAATGTATAGCACCTGTTCACCAAGTTTGGTGACGATCGGTTTGTTCATTCTTGAGATCTATATGCGAACACAAACACACAAACAAACACATCGAGCGAATCCTATACACACCAATAACTCCCTAATCGTGTGTTTGACTGGTCCCAGTTTTTGTAAGGACCGTCTCAGGAATGTATAGAACCTGTTCACCAAGTTTGGTGACGATCGGTTCGCTCATTCTTGAGATCTATATGCGAACACAAACAAACAAACAAACACATGGACCGAATCCTATACACACCCCTATACCGGGGGTGTAAAAACGTCACAATCAAAAAAACATGCCTGCATGAAACAATTACATCTAGCATACTGGTATCGGCGAAATTCTCGGTGCCTGGGATCCATTTAACATCGTACCTGTCCGTGCGGTATCAGTAGATCTTGATGTCAAAGTCGTTGGGTTACCACAGTCGTGTCTTTCTGCCGGCGTAGAGTCCACAGCGGTTTCAGCATGGTGTCTTTCTGCCGGCGTAGAGTCCACAGCGGTTTCAGCATGGTGTCTTTCGGTGTATAGTCCAGCCTGGCCACGGCGCATCTGTCAAGATTTGCATCCCCGTTTTAATGAAATCAAGTCGTTGGCACTGTTGTAAGCAAACGTCTTTCCTGTGACGTTGCAGCCGATCAAAGATGGCGAAATGCCGCCATACGACGCCATGGAGTCCATCCTGCCCGAGTACCAGTACATCTTCAACGACCCCAACGCCTCAGCTGGGGCCCAGGCCACCAGACCAGCCCCCGCTCCAACAGTTCAGGCCAGTAGAAGGTGAGGCCCTGACAAAGTACTGTACTGCCGTTGAGAAAGATGCAGGTGACCACCGCACTGAGCACAAAGAAAAGCATCACGGAACGCAGTTATAATCGTGGTGCTCCTTCATATCTTTGTTTCTCGTACGCTCCACTTTCGACACCCTGTCTCCCCTCAGGCTCTTTCTGTTTTTGAAGATGTTGAAGACACGTGACATATCAGAAACAAACGTACACATACGGTCTGGCATTTACGATGAAAAGAAAAGAAGAAGAAAACTCAAACAAGCAGAAATAACACCGAACAAATATCAAGGGAATAAAAACCTTTCGAGCGTATAGTCTTTACGTGAGTAAAGGTAAGAAGTTACAAAATTAGGAATCGCGGCTAAACAGGCGTTCCCGTGAAATTATACCAGGTGATGTCGACGAAGAAGCAGGGAATAAACACAAACAGATTGCCCCAAATTAGTCACTTTTTTATGTTTATGTCTCCCAAAAACTTAACGGTAGGCCTAACAATCTATCAGATACATCAGATAGACAGAAGAAACCAGGGACTACCGTCGAGAACACCCAGTTACTAAATTAAAAAGCCTCCACTACCTGTCCACCCTTCTCAGTGTCCATTTGACAGACAGGAAATTGTTCATAAGCTATCCAATTTCGCTGCTTACATCACATCTGCGAATCGTAGAAAGTTAGAGAATCTTTCCAGATGTCATTTTCTCCCCCCCCCCCCCCCCCCGTTCCCCTCCCCTAGCTCGCACACACACAAACACTCTCTGATTGTCTGTCAATCTGTCTGTCCGTCAGTCTGTCAGACTCTCTCTCTCTCTCTCTGTCTCTGAATCTCCCCTCTATCTCTAATTTTGTCTGTCTGTCTGTCTGTCTTCCTCTCTTTCCCTCTCCCTCTCTCTCCCTCTGTCTCCCTCTCCCTCTTTCTCTCTCTCACTGTCTCCGAAACCCACTAACAACACCTCCTCTTCCATTCTCCCACCGCCTGACACAGAACGGTGAACGCTGACCTGGACGCCACCACCATGTCAATAATGGACCAGCAGATGCGCGAGATGGACAACTACCGGCAAGCGGTGACCCGCATGGGTCAGGACATCATGACCCTTCGAAACAACCTGCGCGAGGTAGAGGGCACCAACAGCAAGCTGAGGCTGCAGGTGGGCAACTACAGCGACACCACCCGGATCATGACGGACTCCACTCAAGTGGACGGGCTCACCAAGGGGGACCTCGTGTCCAGATACAGTAAGAGGTTAAAAGTGTATAGCAGACTCTCTTTCTCTCTCTCCGAGTCTCTCTCTCTCTCTCTCTCTCTCTCTCTCTCTCTCTCTCTCTCTCTCTCTCTCTCTCTCTCTCTCTCTCTCTCTTTCTCTCTCTCTCTCTCTCTCTCTCTCTTGTCTGCCTCTGTTTGTCCGTCCGTACACCAGTCTCTCTCTCTCTCTCTCTCTCTCTCTCTCTCTCTCTCTCTCTCTCTCTCTCTCTCTCTCTCTCTCTCTCTCGTCTCTCTCGTCTGCCTCTGTCCGTCCGTCCATCCGTCTCAGTCTCTCTCTCTTGTCTGCCTCTCTGTTTGTCCATCCGTCTCTCTCTCTCTCTCTCTCTCTCTCTCTCTCTTTCTTGTCTGCCACTCTGTTTGTCCGTACGTCTATCCGTCTCTCTCTCTCTCTCTCTCTCTCTCTCTCTCTCTTGTCTGCCACTCTGTCCGTACGTCTATCCGTCTCTCTCGTCTCCTCCCCCCCCCCCCCCGAAACAAAAATAATTGTGAGACATAAAGTATGTAATATGACTGTCTCGCGTGTGTGTAGTTTTTATTTATTTTTTAAAGCTGATGTTTATATATTCGCCTCGGCAACAACGGATTCTCTGACCCCCCCTCCCTCTCTCTCTCTCTCTATTCAAGACCCATGCCATGTCGCATGTAAAATGATGGTCTAAGATAGATAAGTTGTCATTTAACGCAGGTTGGCCAGTTTGCCTTGGCTACATTTTGTTTTATCTTGTTTCTTTTAACTCTCCTCTCTTTTCTCTTCCAATCTGTTTTGCGCCTGCGTCCACAGTCGGAATGAAAAACGAACCTGAAGATATCAAAGACCTGTAGCACTGTGCATGCAGAGCTGAGGATTTGACTGATTGTGTCTGTCTCTTGCTCTTCATTCAGCCACCCTGCGGCAGAAGCTGGCGTCGCAGACGACAGAACTGAAGCAGTATAAAGACAAAGTACAGAAGCTACAGAACGAACTCATCAAGGTATGTCAAATTATCTGCTCAAAAACAAGCACAAAACAAACAAACTACACATAGGATTTGGTTGAAAACTCGATGCAGCCAGTGACTCCTTCGCTGTGCAGAAAGACAAAAACTAAAAAACAAAGAATGAGAGAAAAATAGCAGGGGCGGATCAGTTGCTTTGTAAGGGGGAGGGGGCACTTTGAATCGAAAGTGAATGTGATATGCGCGAAGCGCCCGAATTTGCTAGGGGGGTCCGGGGGCATGCCCCCCCGGAAATTTGTTTTGTCCCAAAGAAGCAAAATGGTGCTATCTGGTGCCATTTGAACTTAGAAATGGTCATAGAATCAGCATAGACAAATCTTTTTTTTTTCTTCTTCTTTTTTTTTTTTTTTCGGGGGGGGGGGGGTGGGCACGTGCCCCCTGTGCCCCCCTCCTCGTCCGCCCCTGAATAGTGTATACGGCGAAATCTCCCTGTCTTTCACCCCGGCTTGCATCTTACAACATTAGAAAAACCAAAGCGATGAACAGAACTGTGTATATAAATTCTGTACAGCTGTGTGTGTCTGTCTTTGTGTGTACATGCGCGTGTGTATGTGCTTGTGTCTGTCGGTATAATTTATCTGTTTGTCTGTCAGTGCACGTGTCTGTTCATATTATGTCTGCCTGTCTGCCTGTCACTGCATGTCTGACTATGTGTGTGTGTCTGTATATCTGTCTGCCTGTATGTCTGTCTGCTCATCTGGCTGTCTGTTTGTCTGCCTGTCATTGCATGTCTGCCTGTGTGTGTGTCTGTATATATCTCTATCTGTGCTTGTGTCTGTCTGCTCATGTGTCTGTATGTCTGTCTGCTTGTCCCTGCATGTCTGACTGTGTGTGTGTCTGTACAGAAAAATGACAAGGAGAAGGAGTACCTACGCATGTCTCACGCCCACGCCAGCCAGCAGGAGCTGCTGCAGAGGCTGCAGGAGAAGGTGAACAAAGTGAGACGTCTGGAGGAGACGTGTCGCAAGCAGGAGAAGGTCATCGAGAAGTTGGAACGCATCGTGGACAAACTGAGAGACAAATCGCATATCCCGAAAGGTACTCAATTCGAGTTGCTCTCAAAAGGGGAGAGCCTTTTACTCACAAATCGCATATCCCGAAAGGTACTCAATTCGAGTTGCTCTCAAAAGGGAAGAGCCTGTTACTCACAAATCGCATATCCCGAAAGGTACTCAATTCGAGTTGCTCTCAAAAGGGGAGAGCCTTTTACTCACAAATCGCATATCCCGAAAGGTACTCAATTCGAGTTGCTCTCAAAAGGGGAGAGCCTTTTACTCACAAATCGCATATCCCGAAAGGTACTCAATTCGAGTTGCTCTCAAAAGGGAAGAGCCTGTTACTCACAAATCGCATATCCCGAAAGGTACTGAACTCGAGTTGTTCTCAAAAGGGGAGAGCCTGTTACTCACAAATCGCATATCCCGAAAGGTACTGAATTCGAATTGCTCTCAAAAAGGGAGAGCCTGCTACTCACAAATCGCATATCCCGAAAGGTATTGAATTTGAATTAGACTCAAAAGAGAAGAGCCTGTTACTCTGTGAACCGAATATCCTCAACAGAATTTTTTATTCGCTGTACTTAATTGTATCAAAACAAATGACAAGCTTATAATAATATGGTGGCCACAGAAAATGGTTTGGTCAAATACATATGATCAGTCAGCAGCTCAGATGAAAAAGTAAAGCTTCCGTTACTGAACTGCTTCTTCCAATGAAATTTTGTTCTATCAATAAAGGACATTTTTCTTTCCCCAGATGTGAACGCTGATACAAGTTCAGCCCTCATGGAAGAAAACAAACGACTGAGGCAACAAATGGAAGAAATGCGGGTAAGTTTGAGATCTCTTAGTGCCTTATCCCCCTTCATGTGTACATCCAAGCACACGGCCAAGTGCGCACGGAAAAAGTCCTGTAACCCATGTCAGAGTTCGGTGGGTTATAGAAACATGAAAATACCAAGCATGCATCCCCCGAAAGCGGCGCATGGCTGCCGAAATGTCGGGGTAAAACGGTCATACACGTAAAAGTCGTGTGAGTTTCAGCCCATGAATGAAGAGAAAGAATTAAAGATGATGATGTCTTATCTATCGTGTTGCATAGCTCGTCCATATGAGCCACAGTACATTTGGTTTTGATGAATAGGACCAGCTGATGAGGGCGGGGAAAGCAGGCACAGAGGACATGGAGAAGCTGGAACTGTACCAGGCCCTGGAGAGAGCCGAAGGACGCATCATGTCCCTAGAGAAACAGGTCAGTTCATCCAAAGGGCAGGGATGATGATAACTGTGGTTTTACCACCCTCACGGTCAAACCATTAGGGGCATGTACCTGGGTGTTACCCCAACTTTAGATGAGATACCCAGTTGAATGCGTGTTTAGGTTGTAATCACTGTGGTAACACAGGGATGGGACATGGATATCGTCTCTGAGTCTGCACATAAAAGGTCTCTCCAGAAGCCCCTTTTTAGACCTCCAACAATCCGAGATACTATGGTTTTGAAAAGAGGAGGGAGAATTTACAGAGGTAATAAACAGACAATCTGAAATAAGCTAGGTCTTAAAATGAAAGAGGGAACCTGAAATCAGGGGGGAGGGGGTTCCACTGTCTTTCCTTCTTTATTTGGTTGTTTAACGTCGTTTTCAACCACGAAGGTTATATCGCGACGGGGAAAGGGGGGAGATGGGATAGAGCCACTTGTTTCTTGTTCACAAAAGCACTAAGGCCAAAAAAAAAAAAAGGTCTGTTTACGGTAACATAGGCCCAAAAAATAGGGTCGGTAGGTCGGGATTGTTTTGTTTGTTTTTTTTTTTTTTTTTCCAAAAAACCATATTTTTACGTTATTTTGCAAAAAAAACCAAGATTTTTTTTTTTTTTTTCCCCAAATGCCAAAAAAAAGTCTAGGGTCGCGCGAAAAAACTAGGGTCGGTCGGGTTACCGTAAACAGACCTATTTTTTTTTTTGGCCTAATCAAAAATGTGCTCCAGGGGCTTGCAACGTAGTACAATGTATTACCTTACAGGGAGAATGCAAGTTTCCAGTACAAAGGACTTAACATTTCTTGCATACTGCTTGACTAAAATCTTTACAAAAATTGACTATATTCTATACAAGAAACACTTAACAAGAGTAAAAGGAGAAACAGAATCCGTTAGTCGCCTCTTACGACATGCTGGGGAGCATCGGGTAAATTCTTCCCCCTAACCCGCCTGGGGGTTCCACTGTATCTGTGGAAGTTATTGTGAACATTAACAGCGATTATCTTTCCATCTGATATTTCAAATGAGACAGTCTTACAGCCTACGTACGAGTTGAAGTCTATGACAAATTCATCTTTACGATGTTTTCTCCCACAACTGATTCTAGGACATGTTTTGCCTAAATCCTTTGCTCACAGTTTTTTTTTATGTGATTACTATTGCATTAGCATTACTGCTTTATCATATGCAGCTGGCAGAAAACTCCCGGCAGTGGGGCAGAGAGAGGGCAGATTTGCAGATACGGATGAACGAGAATGAACACGGCTTTGGGCGATCTGGTGGAATGGTCCTTCATGATTATCCTGTATTGGTGAGTCCCTTTGCTCTGTAAGAAATTGTGGTTGCTTATTGCCATTGCAGACAGTTATCTGTCTTGCCAAGTAGGGAACTGGAAGCATTTAATTGCAAGTTCTTCTGCTCTCTGCTTGAATGGACATCTAACCAAAGTGTGGAATAGAGAGACAGGTGTATTGATCATCAACATATGTGTACACAAATTAAGGCACAGATAAATGTATGCATGCGGCTAAGCAATGCAATAGTACACAATTAAAGGGTATACTTTTTTGTGTAATATATGTTTTTAAAAACAAGCCATTTTTGTGATGCAAACTAAAAGTCAATAAAAATGCATCTTGAAACTCTTTGAAATGACTTGATGTTGCTTTCGTTGTTGTTAAGCTGAATGTATATTAATGAGTAATTTTATGGTGCAAAGTTGTTCATGTTTCTTTTTTTGTGTCTTTTGCGAGAGCAGTAGCTCCAGAACCCAAACACTCAAGCTTTGCAGACCTACCATGTGAATGTCTGACCAGCTACCTGTGCCTACTGTCTGTGAAACAAACACTCTGTATTTCATAGACAGTAAAGTTTGAAACATCTAATGAACTGTGGGAACCAGTGTGTCACTGCTGAAACGGACTAGAAACAAATCAAACGTCACTTGCACCACATCAAGATTTTGCTCTACAGCAAGAGTTGTCAGAAGCGAATTCGGATCACCCATCTTCCTTCATGTGAGCGATACCACACAGCTTACTCTACAGGGGCAACATGTCATCAGTGATCCGCATTATCATTTTCTCGGTGAAGAACAGAGGTCATTGTTCACGATGGAAACTGTAAAACATGGTTTTGTGAGGTTTTCCAAGAAACTTAAGTTTTAAAACCATACTGGATTTGTTTGCCAATTAAAATCTCTCACACACTCTTTTAGGTAAAACTGCTTTAAATAGCTTAAATAGCCCACATCTGTCCTCTTTTGTAACAGCCCACATAATTATGTATGTCCTCTTTTGTTATGGAAGGCAGATGAGCAATGCATCTGATCAGTTCCCACTTATAATTAAAGATGAAAAGCAATGAATATTTCAGGCAGGAAACTGCGGTGACTTCCATAGAAACCATGTTGGGAATAGAAATGTTTCTGGTGCTGTTCTTCTCAAAACAGGGATTCTTGCAGAACCCATACATTTTAAATCAGATTTTAAGCTTTCTCCACTTGTACCCCTTTTGTATTTCGGCGTTTGCTAGCCGTATTCTTTGTGTAGAAAAAAAGCAACAGTAACAGATTCCTAACCTCAGAAGTATTACATATATTTATTTTCAGTTTCTCTCTATTCTCTCAGCATGACAAACTGTTGTACAGAATATTGGTGCTAAGCACTTCTCTTTTCGTGTTCATTTGGGTACACCTGAGGAAAGGAGGTCGGAATTCTTGTCTCACACAAAATGGAACATATTTGTAATACTTGTCTGGTTACATTTTTTTTGAATAAATGAAAACAATTATTATTGTGATCTTTGATAAACTTAATATTATAATTTATATATGTGTCTGTCGAACTGCAGTAAATTCTGAAAGTAAATGAATTTGGTATTTTATGTACATTTTGTACAAATATTTGTGTTTTCATTGTCAACTGGTGCATTTGTAAGTGGGGTTTTCTACTATATTATTTTTGTCGGAGATGATGTGTACAGTCGCTTGATATGTCTTTGTGAAAACCAATTTAATTCCATGTTTAAAAAAACTAAAACCGAATGAAAGCAGACTCTATTTTCTAGTGTTTTTACCCGTCTATTTTCATTGCAGATACTGCTGCTTCATTTATTTCTGTATGTAGTCAAAATACATTCATGAGAATTTCATCCATTTAAATTATGAGACAAAATACTTTGCACAGTAATTTATTGTGTGTGGTGTGTGTGTGTGTGTGTGTGTGTGTGTGTGTGTGTGTGAGAGAGAGAGAGAGAGAGAGAGAGAGAGAGAGAGAGAGATAAGGAAAATTATTAACAATTACTTCACTATGCCTGTAGTGTATGAGCATGAACATTGCTACTCCAACAGGCAGACAAATCACAGCTACATACAAGTCAGTTTTGACGATAATAATCACATTTAATGCTTCATCTGACATGACTATAATCAATGGCACACACATTCCAGATACAAACAGCACATCACAATCAGGTGTTCATGGCAACACAACGGGAAAGCACAGCCAGAAAATGTTAAGATATACACTTCACATGTCAAATGACTTGGCCCTTTTCACAAAAAGTAAGAGTTTTTGTTCAACCGGGTCTCATCAGTTCAAATGATTAAAGTTTAAGCAGCATAGGAAATTCAAGCTGAAATAGTTGAGAAACCTGCTGTATGTAAAAAGAGCGAGTAGGAATCAAGTCAAATACCAACCTAGAAATTCTATAAAAATTCTGCATTTCTTAAAAAAAAAAAAAAAATATTAAAAAAACTGCCTGACAAATTGGGAAGAAACTTTCCAACACTTCTTTTCTCAAAGCCACTTTTTTTCCTCAAAGAATTTTTTTATATATATTTTTTATAAATAATGCTTGTTTGTTTGTTTATTTGTTGCTTAACGTCCAGCCGACTACGCAGAGCCATATCAGGACGAGGAAGGGGGGGATGAAGGGGGCCACTTGTCAAGCGATTCCTGTTTACAAATGCACTAACCCATTACTTGTGTCCCAGCAGGCTTTAGTAAAACTAAATTAATACCTACTGGAAGATTACCAGTTTCCAGTATGTTAAAATAGGCTTAACCTATCTACTGCTGGACTTACATCAGAACACTAACAGATTAAACTATACATGAATCGCGAGACAAGCGGCAAGAGAAGAGATTTTTGGAAAAAATACAGGTGAATGAGCAAGAAGGCAGAAAAAAGAAAAGAATTATAAATAATGCTAGCCCTACTGAAACATTTTGAAATCAAATACTCCAACTGAAAAATACTAAAACCAAAAGAGAAAAAGGAATGTAGGTAGATACAAAGTTAGGTGCTAAAATCTCCACCAATCTTACTGTTAGGCCTGAAAGTACATAATGATCAAACTACAGGGGCAGAATAGTACGATAAACATGCTGCTTCCCGGTTGCAGATAATTAAAACGATCTCAGGCCTGTCAGCAACCATGACCTGAACAACTCACCACCCCTGCCTGCACACCAGCTTAATGCACTCGCCTTGCTAACAGTTCACTACAAGCACAAAACCATCACTCGCCTTGCTAACAGTTCACTACAAGCACAAAACCATCACATCAGGTTCTTGCGTTCACCGGTATATTACACAACATAACCAATCTCGCACTCTTTCCTCGCTTCATCCGACGCTTACACACATATACTTGATATTTACAGTGTATCATTGATGACCAAGTTGTTGGGTGAGATAAAAAAAACAAATCAAATCTGAAATCAACACAAAAGATGAAAGAAAAACAACAACACCAACGGGGACAAAGAACCATACAAAAACACAAAAATAAAGCATCATGTCCTATCTGAGGATGTCATTTCTTTCCCTCTCTCCCTCTCTCTCTCCTGCCGCCCTTACGCACCACAGCTGGGGTATTAACCACAGCTAAGTGGCATATCACTACTGTGCTATACATCACTATTGTGCTATACATCACTACTGTGCTATAGACCTAAAGTAACAGTCACTTCCCGAAAGCTGGGACTGACAATTCTAACAATTACGAGAAATCAATCCATCTTGCCACTGCACAACCAAACATGAACTAGCAAATCATGAAATAACAACATAAAAACACAGTGCGTAAAAACTTACAAAGAGCAAAAGTGCATTGACATACAACAGTAAGATAACAGAAGGGGTTCAGCATCTTAAACTGATAGATACTTTCTTTCTTTATTTGGTGTTTAACGTCGTTTTCAACCGTTCAAGGTCATATCGCGACGGAGGGAAGGGGGGTGATGGGATAGAGCCACTTGTCAATTGTTTCTTGTTCACAAAAGCACTAATCAAAAATTTGCTCCAGGGGCTTGCAACGTAGTACAATATATTACCTTACTGGGAGAATGCAAGTTTCCAGTACAAAGGACTTAACATTTCTTACATACTGCTTGACTAAAATCTTTACAAACACTGACTATATTCTATACAAGAAACACTTAACAAGGGTAAAAGGAGAAACAGAATCCGTTAGTCGCCTCTTACGACATGCTGGGGAGCATCGGGTAAATTCTTTCTCGTCCCAACCAATATGGGACTCCTCCTAACCCGCGGGGGGTACTGATAGATACAAGTTACTCAATACCTAGCATGACAACCACTTTGACAGAAGCCACATTTACAAGCTGATATGTTTTCCTAGTGACACATAATTCAAACTCAAGATTGCTAATGTGCATGCCAAAATATCAGTTGCAGTTACAATAGCTATGATAGTCACACAAGGTAGGCAACAGGTACACAGAAAAGAGAATCATTGGACACAAAAAATAAAATTGGGTACTCATACATCATCATGTTCCTAAAGATGTAACGTTTTTCACAGTTTGAAAGCACAAAATAAAAGGAGAAAACGTTCACATCAAAGTTGAGGTATCGACTGGCAACTGCAGGTGCACGTCATTCACAAGCGTTCATGATAAGAAAACTGCGAGAACAAGTAACTCTCACAAGGAAAGGAAAGTAAAGAAACTTTCACCTCACCCAATCATTCTCCATTACTTTCACCTCACCCAATCATTCTCCATTACTTTCACCTCACCCAATCATTCTCCATTACTATCACCACTACACTACAATATAAGAATGTAACCTGCAGATTTGTCCTTTATGAAAATTCAGTAAATCTAAGCCTAAAAAAAGAGCTTTACAAGCTGCCACATTAAAAAAAATCCCATTTTAAGGATATCCATTTCATGGTCTATCTTTCAATCATGATCTAAAAAAAACAACTAGTACTGGTTTTACATTTGAACAGACCTGGAAATAAATGTCATCTAACGGTCACTCAAAGCTGCATTTCTGTCTATTCATAACACAAAAGAGTTAATGGCACGTCTAAGACTAATCATAGCATGACAAAGGGTGAAGAAAAAGTGTCTGATATTTAGCTGTGACGCCTATGCCAACAGCAAACTAAAAAACGGACTACAATTTCTTCCATTTACAAAAGACAAAGACGACTATACAAGTTGAAATTATTTCAAGTCTAAGGTAGTTTAATCAAAACATTTTTACATTTTTACATTTGATTTTTCCATTTTTTCACAATGAGGTAGCCACTCCAGAGAAATCAAAACATGAATCAATCTTTCTTTCTTTATTTGGTGTTTAACGTCGTTTTCAACCACGAAGGGTTATATCGCGACGGGGAAAGGGGGAAGATGGGATAGACCCACTTGTCAATTGTTTCTTGTTCACAAAAGCACTAATCAAAAATTTGCTCCAGGGGCTTGCAACGTAGTACAATATATTACCTTACTGGGAGAATGCAAGTTTCCAGTACAAAGGACTTAACATTTCTTACATACTGCTTGACTAAAATCTTTACAAACATTGACTCAAAAATTTTAGTAATAAATTTTCATTTGATTAATATACTTACCCAACTCACATATAGCAATTAACCCTAGTTCAGTGCTGGTAACGCTGTACGCGTCCCCTTGGTAACAAGGAAGGCGCCTCTAAAAAAAGAGTGACATGAGACCCGTAAGGGTGTCTAAGCCAGCCCGGAAACGAGACTGCCTTCCGTATGCGCGCGCATACACCGCCATATGCAATTCATTCTAAAGCGAAGCCCAACTCACTCCTTTTTTAGACCCAAACACCCACCACAGCGGGGAGGCGGGAGGGAATAAACGATGTGAGTTGGGTAAGTATATTAATCAAATGAAAATTTATTACTAAAATTTTTGATTAAATTACATATCTTACCCAACTCACATATAGCAGATTGCTACTATAGGTGGCGGGTATATAGAGAAATCATGAAATTAGAACCTGTTCCAAGGCTACCATAACCGGTAACGCGGAACTGCCGTCCTGTCCCAAGACGTCTCTGAGGGAGAGGTTAATAAAAACCTCCTCAGACCGCCCGTAAGCCGACTCCAGTACTTCAGCCAAACGGCCCGACCAGAGGACTGTCAAAGAGGAGGCCCAAGGCCTTGCCTCATACGGTGAGAGGCAAAACTGCCCTAACATCTCCAGACTGTGTTAATCACCAGGTAAGCACCTGTCTGATCAAAGTGGAGACTCACTTGGTTAAATAAACTTTCGCAATATCCTTACACCTTGCTGTGCTAAGTGATATCATAAAAGCTTCAGATTTTCTGACCCAATGCCGAGTCCGTGACAGGTACCTTCTGAGAGTCCTCACGGGACAAATAACCACATCAAGCTCCCCAGGAGCAAGAGTCCAGTGTAGCAGTCCATCTAGGTAAGGTTGACTTCAAAAAGTCATACCCCTACCAGAGTAGATAGACCTGTACCCACCCTAAAACAGTGTTTAACGTCATTTCCAACCGTTCAAGGTTAAATCAAGACGGAGACGAAAGATAAGGCAAATGGCCTTTAAATCAACGATCTAACAAGGTCCGTGAAAGTCAGAAAATTTTTCGAAAATCGAAATATTAAAAGAGCCAAACCTGACTCTAAAGGAGCCAAAATCTTGCTTCCTGAATTGAAAATACAATTGGAAGCTGGTTTTCCCCGTTTTCCGCATAAAAGCCAAGGTAGAATCACGATGGAGATGAAAGATAAGGCAAGTAACCTTTGATTCAATGATCTAACAAGATCCGTGCAAGTCGGAAAAAACTTCGAAACCCGAAAAGTTTTAATTGACTAAACGTGACTCTAAAGGAGCCACACCCTTGCTTCATGAATTGAAAATGCAACTCGAAGCTTGTTTTCCATTTTTGCTTAAATGCCAGAAAATTTCGAAGGAACCCAAAAGCCATAGATCAGTCTTTCTTGAAAAGATGTCCATATTCAAAATAGCCAGAAAGTATGCTTACTCCCACTTCTCACAGAAGCTACTAGAGTAAGCTTGGCCGTTTTCCGTGTAGATCCGCCAGGCTAGCCTTGAAACGGGTTAAAGCAACGCTGCACCAAGCCGTACCAAAGTGACAGAAATTACATAAAGTCTTAAAAATAAGACATGAAAGAAAAACGGAAACCCAGAATAGGTGGATCGCCACCTCATTACACGTAGAGAAGAGGAGTTCATTCCGTAAGAAATAAGCGCTTCGAACCAAGCCAGTCTAAGTGACAAGCGAACAAACACGCCCAAAACCCCTATAAAGACTCTGAATCAAATCCAGAGTTGAGGCGGAAGCCCCTAAGTATCCCAAGAATATCCTTACAGAAGACATCCGTGTAACTGGAATGTGAGAAAGCAAAGACGCCTTCTTGCCAGCCTTAAGAGGTCTGGAACCAAGATAGCAAAGACCCGTACTGTGCGACCAACAGGTCGCCAAAACGATCTATGAGAAAGATCCTGTGAAAGCGAGGGTATAGAGCCAAAAGCTAAAGTAGATAACAGCCAGCCTGAAGCTTTTCGTTTGGAAACAAACGACAGCCAAGGCCTGCCTTGCGCTTCCCTTTTACCGTGAGCGTCTCTTAGATAGATAAAAGCCCGCGTGCATAGAAGGGGTCTCAAAAAGAGACCTTTCAAACAAGAAAGAGATTAAAGCCTAGCCAAAAGAACAAAACTTTAAAGGCAGAGGCTTACCCTCAGGTAAAAAACCGGCAAAGTTAACTCCTTTGTATCTGCGTCCTGTCAGACCACAAAGATATCCAGTTAGAACGTAACCACCCAGGCGAGAGAAAAAGCGCGTTTTGTTCAAACGAGCCCATCATAAAAACCCGAAGCCACAAACTCCCCGAGCTAGGAGATCTTGATCTTACAGACACTTTCTCCTAGCTATCCAAATCCAGATGGATTTTAGCCAAACCCGAGGGCGGTTCCGTAGAACAAAAACAGAGAACCTAAGTTCTTAAGTTTGGAGTTAACCGAAGCCTACAGAAAGCGCTCCGCGAGTGACACGCTCTTAAGCGTAAGACACAAGCTAAAGCAACGCCGCCGCAGGTATAAAGTCGAACGTTGTCTACACAGGTAGTGGTGACAAAGAAGACTCGCTTGTGAAAACTCCACAAGTACAAAAAACCCCGCCAGAGGATCTAAGAACTTAACACTCAAAGATTCTCCTCAGAAGGCTCAAATCAACCTCAAAATGCCGCGAACAGCGACACAGCTGAAGTATAAGCCTCCCCTCGTTCAAAAGCATCATAACAATCATCGAAATGATGAGAACCAGTCACCAATCCCGATAAGGCAATACTTGCCAAAAATCGGAAAAGTTTTGAAAAAATTCAACACCGGAACTCCATGACCAAAACTCCATCCACCTGTCTCCTTCCAGCGGGAAAACTGGAAAAGGAAGTGGACACAGCCTGAATAACAGCAAAGGAACCGCAGCGACGGAACCGACAGCCAAAGGCTGAAAGGTGCCGACTACCAACACCCCAGTGTTAACGGTAGAAGGCTATCCCATCCTGTACCGGAAGCCACAGCCACAAAAGCGGAAGCGAACCGGCCGTGGATTAGTAAACATCAGAACCCACAGGTAGCATAAAAACACACCGGACGATCCCGTAGTCCTCAAACCATTTCAGCTGCGAGCACCACTGCACTTGCTAACATGAAACGGAACCTAAAATCAGGGCTCTTCAGTAATGCGTAAGCACCTTCATCTGAACAGCCGTCAAGCACAACCGTGCAATCCGGAAGCTGACTCCCTGTTTGACTTAACTGTCCAACAAAGAACCAGCCCTCCGTTCGCTACCTGCCCCCCGTTCCTGTCAAAACCTAAATGCCGTTTTTCACTGACCAGGCCACTGCGCTGGACAACTTAAACGGCAAGTTAAGCTGGGTGTCATCCACCACCGTGGACACACCCTCACAATCCTCTCCTTCCTACTTGGTTACAAAGTTAGGAAGGTGACCCCCAGAGAGACTTGCATGGTCAATCCAAGAATCACTCAGACCAACAACCTCCTGCCCCCAGGGCGGAAGCTTACGTTGCCCAGCCACGAAAATGCGTGCCACATTCCTCCTGCGAACGTACACCACTTTCACCGGAGAACCCGGCTACACGCGGCCAATTGCCAACTCCAGGGCAATGGACAACAAATCCAGGAAGCTGAAGAGAACATCCTGTTCCTCCGAACTTCCAGAAGTCGGAACCAGATAGAGGTAGAGTAAGTTACCCCTTTGTTCTCAACCACCCCTTCCGGTCAAAACTTAAATGCCGTTTTCCGCCGCCCACGTCACTGCGCTGGACAACTTGAACGGCAAGTTAAGCTGGGTGTCGTCCATCCCCGTGGACGCACTCGTTATCCTTTCCTTCATGCTCGCAATGGCAATCAGGAAGGTGACCCCCGGAAAGACGCTCCCGGCCAAGCCGTTCGCGGTCGATCCCAGAATCACCAACTTCCACAATACCTAAATGCCGTTTTCCGCTGCCCACGTCACTGCGCTGGACAACTTGAACGGCAAGTAAGCTGGGAGTCGTCCACCACCGTGGACGCCCCCTCGTTAACCTCTCCTTCATGCTCGCAATCGCAATCAGGAAGGTGACACCCAGAAAGACACTCCTGGTCGATCCAAGCACCACCTAGTTTCGCACACAGTGCCTAAATGCCGTTTTCCGCTGCCCACGTCACTGCGCTGGACAACTTGAACGGCAAGTAAGCTGGGAGTCGTCCACCACCGTGGACGCACCCTCGTTAACCTCTCCTTCATGCTCGCAATCGCAATCAGGAAGGTGACACCCAGAAAGACACTCCTGGTCGATCCAAGCACCACCTAGCTTTGCACACAGTAAACCAGTCGTCTTGCACTACCATGCAATCCGAAAGCTGACTCCCGTACTGACACCATTGTCTAGCAGAGAACCAGCTTTACTGTCTACCCCCCGCCCAGAGGGCGGGGTCGGAAGCCACACACACTCGCCCCCGTCCCCAGACTGAGCAGAGTGCAGTGGAACTTCCTTACGTGTACCAGGGCTCTTACTCCCCACTGAAAGGCCGCCAAAGCGGGTTGAGTCAGCCGAGAGATAAGAACTTTCGCCCGGCCGCCATGCGCCTGAGGCTACTCGCTCCTGACCACGTGCCGAGTTTTGGCCGGAGAACCCGGTTACTAACTCAGCAGACATACCTTGTGTACGAGACGGAACGCCGGAATGCGAACCCAAAAGCGGACACGGCACAATCTCCTCATCCTGAGAGGCATGCACCTCCGCTCTCGTGACTGTAGTGGCAGGAGACGAGCGAACGCTGGCAAGCGAAGAGACGCCAGCCACACCCGAGGGAAGAGAACGAAGCTCCGCTCTCGTCGAAGTAATCTCGGCCGCTAAAGTAGACACCTGCGAACTAAGAGATAACAACAAAGCAGCAACATCAGCTGATGCCAACCCCGGCACCACAGGGGGAGAATCCCCCTTAGCAGGTTTATTCACGTGAGCGGTCTTGTCAACCGGCTTAGCCGACAAAATGGCCGCTGTCTTGTCTACCGGCTTAGCGGGCAAATCAACAAACACATCAAAAGATTTTTTGCAAGAGTATCTTCACCAGAAACGGATTGTTTAGTCTTCCTAGAAGATTCTTTAGAAGAAGTGGGCGCAGCAGCTACCTTTTAGGCGTACACCTCTTCTTGGCATTGTCGGCCATGACACAACAAAGACTCACGAAAAATTTTTGAAAAAAATTTTGCAAGTCCAAAAAGCGGCCAACAACGCTGCCAAAATCAAGAATAAACAAGAACGACCTCACCCCAACAGCAGTAGAGAAGTCCAGATGCAAGAAGATACCAAGAGGAACAACAAAGTCAAAAGACTAAGTCAAAACGGCTGAAACAGCCGGAGCGTACATCAAATGCGACCAGTCTCACTGGCGCTGAGCTTTGGAATGAATTGCATATGGCGGTGTATGCGCGCGCATACGGAAGGCAGTCTCGTTTCCGGGCTGGCTTAGACACCCTTACGGGTCTCATGTCACTCTTTTTTTAGAGGCGCCTTCCTTGTTACCAAGGGGACGCGTACAGCGTTACCAGCACTGAACTAGGGTTAATTGCTATATGTGAGTTGGGTAAGATATGTAATTTAATATATTCTATACAAGAAACACCTAACAAGGGTAAAAGGAGAAACAGAATCCGTTAGTCGCCTCTTACGACATGCTGGGGAGCATGGGGTAAATTCTTCCCCCTAACCCGCGGGGGGACCAGGGAGGGGTAAATCCTTCCCCCTAACCCGCGGGGGGGACATGAATCAATCAAAATTGATGAATCAAAGCAAAATGAAAATAAAGTGGTTATTACTGAAGTTAAACCATTTAAGTTCCTGACCTTGTCTTCAAAAAGAGTATTGAATATCATATATAAAACACACAAAAATAATTAAATTAAAACAAAAATGAGTGTACACTAACAACATACAATGGACTTGTAACAAATCAAGCTGTCTGAATTATGCCTAAAAACAAACACTTTAAGGGCTTGCAACATATGTTTTACATGTTGCAGCGTGTATGTTTTCAACATGTTGAGTTACAGCTAAGTCTAAAACATTAGGTGAATCAAAGGATAATACAGTATCAGTCACTGTAAGTACAACAATTTTAAGCAGAGTTAAACAATGACAATATACTTTCAAAAACTAGTTAGCTCTGTTGTGGTCAATTGATTAGGGCACAGAAAATGACTTGATGTTTACTCACTTTCATATCAATCTCAGTTCATGAAGCATTTTTGAAAAACCAGAACAAAACATAACCCAAGTTCACTATAATAGGTTTATCTCTCTTTGAAGAAATAAGCTAAGCAATTAACATTGTCTCAATTTTATAGGCACGGGGGAATGAATAACTCATTCATGAGTGATACGGTAATTTTTCTTTGGTATATAACTCTGTGCACTCTCAGGTACTCTTGTTTGTAGAAGCACCTCTTTCATACTTATATCACAAACACCAAGTCACAATGAACATTCACACAGACCGCAGACGTGAGTGATGAAAACTGCACCAGCATACTAAACGTAACAGCCATTAGGTGTGTTAATATTCAGAAAACATTTTACAAAAACGCAATATTATCTGAAAAGTTCATCAAAGATTCAATAACAACCAAACAAACATTTAAACCAAGCATGTATTAAAGCAAAATCCTAAACATTTCCCTCATTACTACAGCATGACCTGGCATTGTTAGTCATGTCCTTATGTCTAACATCCTACTTAAGACTTGGAATGTGCCAGTGTGACTGTTCCTTGGCTGGCAGAATAAGAACATTGCTTGTCTATTCATTGTTTGATCGTCACTTCAGAAGTTTAAAAAAACACAACAAACTTATTGACTTTACATCCCCTCGAGTCGAACTGATCAATCTTGGGAAAGATCAAGACACCTAAACGCCTACTTTAACATAACGCTTCTTCAAGCACCATCTTGAAAACCTACGGTGTGTCAGTTAAAACACTGGCACGACAAAAAAATCCTTTTACTTTGAACAGTTAACCTGTGACATTCATAATCACTTATACCTAGCAAGGACGTCACCCCGGCCTCCCCCCATCATCCATATAAAAATGAAAACGCCTTTACACACAAAACAGGTGAATACAGCATTAAAAAATCCCAAATTAGCCAATCTCACACACACAAAGACAATTTCCTTTCCTTCAAAATATAAGCATCTTGACTTTTCAAGACACATAAAACACGTTCTCTCTGAGATGAACCAATGCATACTGGCTTGATGGGTTATAAATAAATACACTATTTACAACAAGCAAGCTGCTTTTGAGTAAAATGCCATCAAAGCGCCATGTTAAAACCAAAGTCACCACTGCCTCAAAACACTCATCAAGACGTTTTTACACATGCTGAGTTAACAGTACAAGTACCTGCTTTCTATCCATATTAAAAAAAGAAAACAGTTCTGAACTGACTTTTTGTAACTTACTCATATGACATGTGAGTTCACAGTGACTTACATAGTTACTTACAAGTTGTGGCTTCATACAAAAAAATTGTAGTACATGTACGAACAAAAAACGATTGTTTCAACAACAAAAAAATTCTGTGATCCTGTAACTCCAAAAATGAGGTCTGATCACTTCATATTTTTGCAGTCATAAAATACTACAATAACTGAAGTATTCAACCAACATTTATACAATAGCTCCCTCCCTTGTCACTCACTATTTACACTCCTTGTACCCTCACCTCACCTCTCTCACCCCCAGTAAACATGACCAGTAAACCAAACGATCGTAAATTCATTGCACTGATGTCCAAGGGGAAAGTAAATGATGGTCACAACAGTACAGAACTCCAACAAGGAACAAGGAAAAACGAATATCCACTATGCTGTCATTATGTGTAGTCACTCGAGCTACACTAGACGGACAGACAAAACACTGACTGATTTTAATACCTTTCCTGACAGCGTTAAAGAAGGCCATGACTGTGAAAAATGCAGTGTCTGCACGAGGGGCATAAATCAGTGCATTCTGTAAGTCTATTGATGAACTTGAAAACTGTGCAAAGCAGAGCACGTCATTTTCGTTAGAGAAAATTAACGCAAACCATGTCTTTCTAAAAATTAAGAGATGAAGAGGAAGCAGGTATTTGTGCAAACAAACCATGACATCAGTTTTATTTTTTTCTCTCCATGGTATTTATTTTGAATCTGTGTGGAACTTTTCAACTTTTTACCAGTTTGAATTTTGGGTCCGGTGATGTTCAGTGAACAATCAGTATGTGAAAGAATGAACTCAAATGAACAGTAATGGAACAGAATCTCATGCAACAAGGGACAAATAGTTATGACTGATGACTGAGGTAACTAAAATACACAATACATTTACTAGTTGCAGAGTTAGTTGTAAATTACTGTAATGCAATTCAGATTCAAAATAGCAAATGTCAACAATAAAAAGGGATGAAGTCATAGAAGGTAGTCATATCATTACACTTATTTACAAGAACAAATGATAAAACACCTCTAAACAAACAAAAACCCAACAGTACAGTATTACAGTTCAAAGCCATGTTCTGCTGGTTTTAAAACCAAAAGACCAGGACACAGGCTATTTTCCCCTCATTTTGTAACTATTTGACTGTTTGTACAGCAGTTGCCACACTGTCATCAGCAAACTTATCCAATGAAATTGCTTGCGAATAGCAATACAAAAATAAAACTCCTCAGTACTAATCTAAAACATACACAATGTCAGGAGTATTCAGTCTGTGTTAAAACAACCATGTAGACATATTTGTATTACAGCCACCGTTCAGAAGTTTGAGACCAAAAAGTGCTCAATTGATCAAATTTGACATGCACTATTTTTGGCATTGTATTTGACCTTTTGATTTCAAACATGTTTTTACCTTTCCTCTGGTCATTTAAAAACCAAGCACTTATGGACAGTGGAATTTTAATTTCATTTCCAAAGGAAAACAAACTGGAGAATAAACTAAAAACAGACACAGGTAAGGTTTATTCCTCGATACCATTTTGAATTCTCGACTTTGAAAGCCCTAAAACTGGGTTCTAATTTTGTTGCTGTAAGCCCCGGATTATCATTAAAACTCCTTAGGGCCTAACAATACACGTACTAACCTGAACTGTAGAAGTTATGCTGTGTATGACTGTTTTTAACAGAAGTCACTCTACTGGGGTTGCCATTTAAGTTTGCCATTCCAAAAAAGGTTGTCGGCAGTCTCACTGTTTTAAAGTTTGTGACCTCCTTGTTCTTTGGCACCTAGCACGGTTAGATACTTGCAGGTAATGGTTTGCCTATCATTACCTTTTGCAGTAAAAGGATATCCCTAGGTTACACCCCAACCCTTTTTACCAAAGAAAAACAAAGCCACTAAATTTGCCGGACACCAGACTTGTGCCTGCCCAGCAGAAGGCAGAAATGTTGTCATCTCTCTCTAAAGTTGGCTTGTTTTGTTGATCAGGCTCCTGGAACTAATGACTGTTAACGGGCTGGCTTGTCATCTCACACGCGGATGTCAGTTACACACAGAGCAGTGGTCATCATGACCACTGTAGGCAGCAGGTTGCATTTTGACGTGGAGCCAGCCCACTGTTCAACACCAGAAAACAGTCATCAACACAACTGGGTGATCTCAACACAGTCTCTCAAGGCAGCAGCAGCAGAATCCCTCAGATTTTCATGTCTTCCTGTGAGGCTAGGCTGGCCAGTGTCTTGCGAATGCGTAGGGCTGTGAGTCGAGCAGCGGCATTGTGGTACCAGCATTCCTTCATCAGACGTGCCATGACTCGAAGGGACTGCAACAGTCAAGGTCATGTAAACTTTTTTTGTCACCTCAATTGTCAACATTTCGTCAGCCTCAATTTTTCACTAAAAGAAACACCAGTGGCAGTTACAAGAATTTCTAAGTTTAGTTTTAAAAGTTCTCAGCCATGAATACACAGGCTCATTTGACTCATACTTGCAATCACAAACGATCAGAATCCACTCTTCATCCTTACATCCCAAAACAGACACACACAAGTCACCATCATAATTGACATCCAAACATTCAATCTCATCCATAAAATGCATTGCGTCTAAGGCTACAAAACACTGCACAACACTCAAGCTCCACACAAAACCAACCTCTACTCCTTGCCAGCGGTTGGGGGTGGCGGGCCTGTGTCGCTCTGTGACAACAATCTTCCGCATATCTTCCAGGGAAGGATCGGAGGGAACCATGTCATAGTACGGCAGCTGGTAGTCCTCGAAGATGCCACTGATGGAACAGCGACGGGCAATCTCCCACAAAACCAGTCCAAAGGAGTAGACGTCTGCCCGCTTGAAGGACTCAAAGTGGTTCATGTTGATGGTCTCGTCCAGGCACTCTGGCGCCATGTAGCGCTTCGTGCCCACGCGATTGTTTGGCGCGATGTCTACACTGTCTGTTTTGGAATCGTGACGGACGGCAAGACCTACACAATGAAAGAAGACAAAAATCATGTGCTACATTTCTTTTGCATGACAAGGCAAGTTCTTGCCCCTTCAAGGTGAAAAAAACAAAACAATGAGAGTGGTATGTCTTTCACCTGTCATTTATAGATAGTTGTGTACAAAATTCACAACCCAAAACTGAAGAGAAAAAGGAGGATTAAAAGCTAACCTCAAAATTACTACACCTTACAATGAAAATCTACAATTCTTTTTCTCATACTTACCCAAGTCTGCAATGCAGCAGGTATTGTTGCTTTTGACCAGGATGTTTTTGGACTTGATGTCCCGGTGAGCAATAGCGGGTTTACCTGTGGACATAAAGTGGTAATCTCAATGTGCCCCTAAAAACAACAAGTCGCGTGAAGCGAAATAAAAACATTCAAATAATCTGTCCGCCTGGAACTAAAAGAGCAACACTCAAATCCTGGGAATAGTTATTACCAGGATTGGTAAAGGCTTGGCTACATGAAATCTGAAGACCGAGACGGGTTGCGCTGGGCTAAGTGTAGAATGCAAACATAGAACCGATTTTCTTTAATTTTGAGCACATTTTCAGAGTAAACATGACATATCCATATATTATTGGATTCAGGAAATAATAAAGAATCCAACGCACTCATATTTGTATCAATTATCAACATTCTAATTTTGACTCAACTTTTTCTTTTTTTAAATTGATTACCGGTAATTCCTTTTTAAGTTAAATATAATCCAAAAGCCCGGACTGAGGCACACAAAAAAATTGACCAAAATCGAAAATTTCAAGAGTAAATTTTCATTTGATAAATATACTTACCCAAATCTCATAAATAGCAATTTACTTCATTTGAGTGCTAAAACGTTGAACACGCTTCCCTGGTTACACAAAGGAAAGCTACTCCCAAAAAAAAACCATCACGTAACAAAACGCCATATTGCTCTCACTTTTCTTCCAACGCCTCAGCTGCTCAGACGTAATTGGACTCGCGCTCCGGGCTTTTGTTGCCCTTTTCAGCCTTGGTTGGCTGAATTTTTCCCTGGTTTTCTCTTCGTCCTTACTCACGGGTGAGTTCTTTCCTGCTTTCGTTTTTGGCTAGGGAATTTTCGGTTTTAGACCTTGTGTTTCTAGAACTTTTCCGGTGGTCAACATGTCTGATAAAGACGCAAAGAAGCGTAGCTCTACGCACGTGGAGCCTGATACACCTAAGCGGTCGGCAAAGAAACCTAAATCTAAGCCTACTGTGCAGGTTGTTGACCCAGCCACTTCTGCTACATTTAACGTAGTCATTGATCCGCCTACTGTTTCACCGGTGGTTTCTCCACCTCCTGAACTTAACAGAATTTCAGCTAGCAACGTTCCTTTAGACAAAGAGCAGATGTTAAGACATTTTTCAGACTTTTGCGGGTCAGTTGAAGGACATTTTTGTGGGGGAACGGAGAGCTGCCAGTCTCCTTTCTTCCAAACTTCCCTCTAGGGTTGTCGGTGTTGAGTCGTTGTGAAGTATGCGACTTCCTTCTGCCACTGTTACCTTTGTGTAACCAGGGAAGCGTGTTCAACGTTTTAGCACTCAACTGAAGTAAATGGAAAATTTCCTAAATAAATTATCATTTAATTAATATACTTACCCGAATCACATTAGCATTGAGTCACCTGAGATGCTTATCACTGAAAAACGCTTACCCGGCTAAAGAATTTAAAGGGAAGCAACCCCATCACCAAAACGAAAGTGAAAGTAGCTTTGGTAATGGGCCAGTACACCGGGAGTTACCTCCCATACGGGTGTATGCCACGTCACTTCCTCTAGGAACACGTGCCTATTATCATACGGCTTTAAAAAATCTTAAAACCATAAGCGGGGCAGGTGGGAGGGAATACAGTATGTGATTCGGGTAAGTATATTAATTAAATGATAATTTATTTAGGAAATTTTCCATTTAATATCATATTCTTACTCCGAATCACATTAGCAGATAACATCAACAAGGCGGTGGGCTAGAAATGAATCAAAACTCACCATCAAGTTCTGGACAGGAACTGGCCTGCTGCTATGAGCGCTGGAAGGCCTCTGGAGCCATCCTGTCGAAGAGCTGTGACGTCCCGAAGATAAAAGTTTATGAAAACATCTTCGGAACGCCAATACGCAGTTGTCAGCACCTCCTCTAGACGTCTGGAGCGCAGAACTGCCAGAGAGGATGCCCACGCCCTCGTTTCATGGGCTCGGGCCGAGTCAAGTGGCAAGGAGGGCATAACCCCCCCCCCTCTTTGTGCGACTCCACTCATAAGCCTGCTTGATGAGCGAGGACACCCACCGGGCCAACGTTACCTTCGACAAATCTTTCTCGCGCCTAGTAAGGAGAGAGATAAACAACAACTTCTGAGAACTAGACCGAATCGGCTGAGTCCGGGCTAAGTACAGACGAAGTGCCCTCACAGGGCAATTGACCGAATCGGGGTCATCCGGGGCCAACGCGCTGGTCAGAGCCTTAACTCTAACCAGCGGAGAGGCCTGCCCCGGAGACTGATTCTTGGCCAGGAAATCAGGCCGGAAACGCAAAGATGCGGAACCGTCCGGCTCAAAGGAGATATCTCCAGGCTGACCCGACAGGGCGTGGACCTCGCTACCCCGTCGGGCCGTAGCCAACAAAAGGAGAAACAGCGCTTTGCGAGTGACATTGAACAGACTGGCCTCGCTTAAAGGCTCAAAATCCGCAGAACGAAGGAATTCCAGGATTAAAAACAAGTCCCACTTGGGAGCGGGCAAACGAGCTTTAGCTTCCTTAAGAGCAGCCCCTTTAATGACTGCAGCTATAACGCCCCCGACTCGAACAGAACGACCAATCTGCTTAAGAGTCGCCGAGATAGCGGAGCGCCGGACCCTCAACGAGGAGACTGAGGCGCCCTGCGAAGACATGAAAGAGAGGTGGTTAGCGACCTGAATAGAGCGCGGAGCCACCGAACTCACCCCTCTAGCTGAACACCAGGCAGTCCATGCCTTCCAGTGGGAAGCATAAACTGAAGAGGTGGACGCTCTATGCGAGCGAGCCACCAAGTCCAGAGTCAAAGACGACGCCCCAGAGCGCTTCAGCGAGTCCCGAACAACTTCCACACGTGAAGCTTCAGAAGACTGGGCTCCTCGTGTGGAATGCCTGTTCGGGGCTGCACTAGTTCCCCTCGCACGAGTGCGAGAGGAATGGGGGGCCCTTGGGCGAGCCGAAGAAGATCTGGAAACCAGACCTGCGACGGCCACAGAGGAGCGACCAGAAGAAGAAGGGCCGGCTCCTCCATCTCCGCTTTCCGGATTACTCGGCTGAGTGACGGAAAGGGAGGAAAGGCGTACGCCTCCAGACCCGTCCAGGGAAAGTCCAGAGCGTTCACTCGCCATGCCTGAGGGTCCGGGAATGGCGAGACGAACACCGGAAGCCTCTTTGAGTACCTTGTGGCAAAAAGGTCCACCAGAGGCTTTTGGACCTGGGCCCAAAGGCGAAGCAGTGCCCCGTGAGTGATCGTCCACTCCGACTGAAGCACCGTACCGGAACGACTGAGCGCATCCGCCAAAGTGTTCAGCCTCCCTGGAAGGTACCTGGCCGAGATCGTGATATGATGCTGAAAGCACCACACCAGGATCTCGCAAGCCCTCTCCGAGAGAGACGGGGACCGCGAGCCTCCCTGCTTGTTGATGTACGCCGCCACTGTCATGTTGTCTGTAAACAGACGAACATGTTTGGCGTACAGGGAGGGCAGAAACTTGGCCAGAGCTAGAGCAACTGCCTCTAGCTCCAGCAAGTTGATGTGCCACAAGGACTGCTCCGTCGTCCACAGACCGGAAGTAGTCTGAAGATCTGTATGTGCCCCCCAACCCTCCCTGGACGCATCTGTAAAGAGGTCCAGGTCGGGGAGGGGCACGACGATCGGAACACCTCTGCAGACCCACTCCGTGTCCAACCACGGAAGGGTCGCAGACTGGAACCATCCCTGCAAAGGGATGAGGGCGTCCCAGTCCACCAGAGGAGAGTCCACAAACGGCTTCAGCGCGAACTGAAGCGGACGTTTGTGGACCCGGCCCAGTGAAACCAGAAGAGCCATAGACTCCATCTGCCCCAAGATGGAGGCGAGCGAGCGGATGGAAGCCATCAGGAGAGGTAAAGTGGAGCGAATCTGGGCTTGGAGCTTGTCCACCCTTCTCTGAGAAGGCTGGACAGTCCAAGCGACCGTGTCGAAAGACATCCCCAGATAAGTGAATGTCTGTGACGGGGTCAGCTCCGACTTTACCCGGTTGATCGAGAATCCCAACGAGTTGGATTCTCGAAGAACCGTCAGGGTATCCTGCGAACAGCCGCTCTGGGACTGGTTCATGATGAGCCAGTCGTCCAGATAAGCCCGCAGACGGATACCCTGGGACCTCACCAGTGCACAGACCTGTCTCACCACCATGGTGAAAATCCATGGTGCGAGAGACAGCCCGAAAGGGAGTGCGCGAAACTGGTAGATCTGATCTCCCCACCGGAAACGAAGCCATTTCCGGTCGGCCGGATGCATAAGAATATGAAAGTATGCGTCCGTGAGATCGATCGAGGTCACCCAGTCTCCTGGGCGGAGAGAGTCTCGGACAGAGGCTGGCGTCTCCATCTTGAATTTTATCTCCCTCAAGAAAGTATTGAGGAGAGATAAATCCAACACGGGACGCCATCCTCCTGATGCTTTGGGAACAGCGAACAGACGCCCGTAAAATCCCAGGGAGCTGTGGACCCGAACTCTCTCCACCGCGCCCTTCTGCTCCAGGGAGGCAATTTCCGACTGCAAGACGGAACGTGCTTCCTGCGAGAAGGGGGGCTTGAACCGCGGAGGCACTCGGGTAAGAGGCGCCTTTTCCTCCCGCCAGAGTAGGCGGAAGCCCGATCTCACCACTCCCACAATCCATTGGCTGTCTACTACCGACATCCAACGAGAAAGTGCCCGGGAGGGGCCTCCCGCCATCACCAAGGTGGAGGGCGGGAGGGAGGTGAGATCGGGAGCGCTTCATTGGGGGTGTGGCTTACTTCCAGAGCCGCCACGCCCCCTCCCCGATGCCGTCCTCTTCTTCCCACCACGAGCGGCCGGCGGAGCCTGCCGCTTCTGAGCTGGCTTGGGGTTAGACGATGTCTGAGCCTGCTTCTGTTTAGAAGGCTGAGACTGTTTCACCCCCTTCAGAGTGTAGTCAAGGAACTGACTGTCCTTGTTTGACTGAATCTCCTTCTGTCTGGCATCCAGTGCCAGCGGACAGAAGAGAGACTCCTCTGAGACCGGGGAGACTCTCAAGGTCTCCCTAGTAGCCAGTTCCGTGAATTGGGACTGCGAGAGGAAGAGATCCCTCCTGCAGAGTACCGCTTGGGTGTACTGCAGGGAGGAAAGACGCAATTGTTCCTCATTGACCTTGGCCAATGCGGCCAAAAGCGCAGAGACATCGTCCGCATTCTGTTCTTCACTGAGAGTGAAAGGAACTAGCGAATCGGTCAATGCCCGAGACAGAGCCCGAACGAGAGTCTCCGCAATGGAGGACAGTTCGATCTGCCGACGTCCAACCTCCTCAGCAGAGAGGAGGGAAGCCTCGGAAACCGGCAAAACCGAATCACGCTTGATCGGTTTAGTCAGAAGAGGCAGCAATTCCCGGGAAACCGGAAGGGTAGCCCTAGGGAGTGCAAAAGACGCCAGCCAATTCTGGCTCTGATTGGGCATGCCAAGCTTCCTATTGACCGTAGGCACGAAGGAAGAGGCTTGGGCAGCTGAAGCCACCCACTGCTGCGCTGATTCCGGAACTGGACCAAAAGGAAGCAGTAACGGAACAGGCACTGGCCGAATACCACTCCCCGCATGTGCTGGACGAACCAGTGAATGCGAAAGTTGGTAAGCCACTGACGGAGACTCGGCGAACCGGAAGGAAGAAACATCCTCCTGTGCCGGCCGGAAGTCCGCCATGGCAGAAGGAACGAATGATGCGGAAGAGTCCGCAGCCACCACCCCTTCAGGAAAATAACGAGACGTTACTTCCGCCGCGACGTCAAGAACAGACTTGAGCTTCGACGGAAACACGCCCCGCGACTCCTCGCTGACCACTGATGGAGCATCAGAATAGTCACACGTGGAACCATGACCGAAGTCACCAGTTCCGGAAGCAGAAGCATGCCCTGGCAAACCGGAAACCGGAAAAGCCTGAGCACTAACGTCATCCTGCCGCCCAAAATCCTGTGAAGGTAAAGGGTAAGCAGGACGACCATCCGCAAAAACCGGAGCTGGATGAGCTGACGTCACTCCCCCGACTGAGTGGAGTGATGCCTGCTCAAGCCTAGGCGCTTGAAAGCCGGAAGGCGCACGCTGTAATCCACTATCTGGTATCCGGAAGGAACCACCAGAAGAGGAAGAAGCGTTTCCGGCCGAAACCGGAAGTGTAGTCAACGGAACCGCAAAATGCGGAAGTGAAGACTGCACTGGTTGACTTCGCGATCCGGAAGGACCGGAAGTCAGTGAATACTCCATCCTGCCGCGACCGCCGTAGCGTGCCGGAGCGGACGGATCATCACTTCCGGCAAGTGCCGGAAATGCGGCAGTCGAAACCGACTGCCGCCGCTGTTCGAACAAGTCCGGGGCCTCGTAGGTTATCGCCGGAAATGAAAGATCAGCAAGGTATCGGTCGTGACCCGATGCGAAAGAGCTGTCCCCCGAAGGAGAACGTCCAGGCGCCTCACGAGGGCTATCGGACCAGCTCTGCTTACCAACCGACGCTGAAGAGGGAGGACGCTGCTCCAAGCCGGAAGTGGAGGACAAAGACACGGAAGCCAATGCCCGGACGTCACTGCCAGATGCCGGAAACGCCGAACTGCTGGCGACGGAACGCTGAAATTCTGCCTGCACCAAGCTGCGGATTTCTGGAACCAGTGACTTTAACAGAGAGGAAACCAACGCACCTTGTCCAGGTGCTAACAAAGAAGACGAAGTCTCCGATGTAGAGACAGGTGCAGAAGTAACAGTAGCGCTAGGCGCCGCAAAAGAAGCAGAAGTAGTAACAGCGCTAGGCGCCGAAATTGGTACAGCCAACAAAGTGTTACGCTCTTGGTCTGTAACAAGTAAAGTTGCTTTGGAAGAGGAAGACTTAGTCTTAATTTTCCCCTTGGGGTCCGACTTGCCACGGCGCTTGTCTGAATCAGACATGTTGACAACAACACGTGGCAACGCGAAAAAATTTACTGAAACATAAGTCTAAACGACTGGAAAATTCAGTAAACACACGCACTAATGCGTTAACAAAATACTATAGCTAAACTTGCCCCACAAGCAGAGGCACGGAGAGCTACAAACAAAGTCACACGAGCTAGAAAACTAACTCACACAACAAAATGGCGACACGCAAGACACTGACACAAACGTCAACAACACGTGGCAAAGCCAAAAAGATTTACTGAAACGTAAGTCAAAACGACTGAAAAGACAGTAAACACACACGCTTACGCGTCAACAAAATACTAAAGCTACACTTGCCCAAACAGAAAGAGGGCACGCAGAGCTACTAGCAAAGTCACACGAGTTAGCTAACTAACTCACACAACAAAATGGCGAAACACGCAAGTCACTGACACACAAGTCCGTAAAAAACGGACAACGTACAGTAACGAAACAGCGCAAACAACCAACAACAAACGGGAACGAGCTCACCAAACTGTAGGCAAGGCGAGCAGACAAGCTGGGTAACGTGGCCGGCGGGTGTCACTCAAACACACAAGGTCAGCCACAGAGCGTCAAAAAGTGAACCGTCCTCTCCGAGGTGAAAAAGACGTATGATAATAGGCACGTGTTCCTAGAGGAAGTGACGTGGCATACACCCGTATGGGAGGTAACTCCCGGTGTACTGGCCCATTACCAAAGCTACTTTCACTTTCGTTTTGGTGATGGGGTTGCTTCCCTTTAAATTCTTTAGCCGGGTAAGCGTTTTTCAGTGATAAGCATCTCAGGTGACTCAATGCTAATGTGATTCGGAGTAAGAATATGATATTAAATTGCTATTTATGAGATTTGGAGTAAGTAATATGTAATTTAATGTCCATTTGATTTTATTCCAAAATTTTAATAATAAATTTTCATTTAATTAATATACTTACCCAACTCACATATAGCAATTAACTCTAGTTCAGTGCTGGTAACGCTGTACACGTTCCCCTTGGTAACAAGGGAGACCACCCTAAAAAAGAGTGATCCATCCCATAATATCAGACCGATGTCCGGTCCAACATCCGTATGCGTGCGCATACGCCGCCATTTGTATCATTCGAACGAAGCCCAACTCACTACTTTTTTAGAACCCAATACCACCACAGCGGGGAGGCGGGAGGGTTTAAACGATGTGAGTTGGGTAAGTATATTAATTAAATGAAAATTTATTATTAAAATTTTGGATTAAATTACATATTATTACCCAACTCACATATAGCAGATTGCTACTATAGGTGGCGGGTATATAGCGAAAATTAAGATATTAGAACCTGTCCTGCGACTACCACAACAGGTAACGCGGAACTGCCGTCCTGTAACAAGACGCCTCTGAGGTAGAAGTTAATAAAAACCTCCTCAGACCGCCAGTAAGCCGACTCCAGTACTTCAGCCAAAAAGGCCCGACCGGAGGACTGCCAAAGAGGAGGCCCATGCCCTTGCCTCAAACGTTCTAGCTATAGAGAAAGGCAAAACTGCCCTAACATCTCCAGACTGTGATTGTCAACAGGTAAACCTCTGTGTGATCAACATGGAGACTCACTTGGTTAAAGTCCCTTTCGCAATATCCTTACACCTGCTGTGTTAAGCGATATCATAAAAGCTTCTGACTTTCTGACCAATTGCCGAGTCCGTGACAGGTACCTTCTGAGCGTCCTCACCGGACAAATAACCACATCAAGCTCCCCAGGAGCAAGAATCCAGTGTAGCAGTCCATCTAGGTAAGGTTGACTACAAAACGTCATACCTCTACCAGAGTAGATAGACCTTCTTCCCTCCATAACTCAGTGTTTAACGTCGTTTTCAACCGTTCAAGGTTAAACCACGACGGAGATGAAAGATAAGGCAAATGCCCTTTGATTCAATGATCTAACAAGATCCGTGAAAGACAGAAAAATCCTCGAAAATCGAAAAGTTAAACTGGCTAAACGTGACTCTAAAGGAACCAAACTCATGCTTCAAGAAAAGAAAGTGCAATTGGAAGCTGGTTGCCCCCATTACCGCTTAAATGCCGAGGTTCAATCACGACCGAGATGAAAGATAAGGAAAGTGACCCTTGATTCACTAATCTAACAAGATCCGTGCGAGTCAGAAAAATCTTCGAACCTCGAAAAGTTTAATTGGCTAAACGCGACTCTAAAGGAGCCCAACTCTCACTTCATGAATTGAGAATGCAATTCGAAGCTGGTTTTCCCTATTTTCCGCTCAAATGCCAGAAAATTTCAAAGAAAACCCACAAGTCATAGATCAGTCTTTCTTAAAAGAGCTGTCTTTATTCAAAATAGCCAGAAAGCACGCTTACTCCCACTTCTCACAGAAGCTACTAGAGTAAGCTTAGCCGTTATCCGTGATAAATCGCCAGGCTAGCCTTGAAAAAAGGGTAAAGCCAAGCTGCACCAAGCCGTAACAACGTGACCGAAATCTCATAAAGTCTTAAATAAGACATGGAAGACAAAACGGAAACCCAAAAAGAAAGGTGGATAGCCACCTGCAATAAACAGAAATAAGAGGAGTTCTTTCCGTAAGAAAAAAACACTTTGAACCAAGCCAGTCAAAGTGGCAAGTGAACAAAACACAAAAACCCTATAGAGACTCTGAACCAAATCCAGAGTCGAGGCGGAAGCCCCTGAGAATTTCAAGGATACCCCTACAGTAGACATCCGTGTAAATCGAATGTGAGAAAGCAAAGATGCCTTCTTGCCAGCCTTAAGAGGTCTGGGAACCAAGATTGCATTGACCCGTCTGTGAGACCAAAAGGTCGCCGAACAGATCTATGGAAGAGCCCTGTGAAAGCGAGGGTATCGAGCCAAAGCTAAAATAGACAACAGCCAGCCTGAAGCTTTTCGTTTGGAAACAAACAAACCGCCAAGGCCTGCCTAACGCTTTCCCTTTTACCAAGAGCTTCTCTTAGAAGGAAAAACCCCGCGTGCATAGCAGCGGATTCAAAGAGATAACTTTCAAACGAGAAAGAGATTAAAGTCACGCCAAAAGAACAAAACTTTGAAGGCGGAGGCTTACTCCTAGGTAAAAGACGGCAAAGCAACATCCTTTGCATCTGCGTCCTGTAGGACCACAAAGATAGCCATACAGAACGTAACCGCCCAGGCGAGAGAAAATAAAAACAAGTACAAAAGAGCCCATCAAAAAGAAAAGATGAGCCAATCTACCCGAGCTAGGAGACCTTGATCTTACAGACAGTTTCTCCTTGCTATCAAAAACCCAATGGATGTTTGCCAAACCCGAGGGCGGTTCCGTAGAACGCAAAAAGAGAACCTAAGTTCTTAGGCTTGGCGTTAACCGAAGCCTACAGAAAGCGCTCCGTGAGTGACACGCTACTTGAGCGTGCAACACAAGCCAAAGCACCCTCGCCACAGGTCACGCGTTGTCCACCAAGGAAGAGCCAAGTGGTGACAAAGAAGACTCGCTTGTGAAAACTTCCACAAGCACAAAGGATCCCGACGGAGGATCTAAGGGCTTGACACTCAAAGATTCTCCTCGGAAAGCTCAAAACAACTACGAACTGCCGCGAACAGCGACACAAGTGAAGTAAGAGCCTCCCTCCTGTTCAAAAGCATTATAATGATCATCGAAATGATGAGACCCAGTCACCCATCCCGATAAGGCTAAACTTGCCAACATCGGAAAATTTTCGAAAAAACAGAAAATTTCAAACGCCAGAATTCCATGACCAGATCTCCATCCACCTGTCCCAAGCCAGCTGGAAGACTGGAAGGGGAAGTGGATACAGCCTGTATAACAGCAAAGGAACCGCAGTAACGGAACCGGAAGCCAAAAGCTGAAAAGTGCCGACTACCAACGCAGTGTTAACAGTAGAAGGCTGTCCCATCCTGTAACCGGAAGATGCAGCCGCAAAAGCGGAAGCGAAACCGGCCGTGGATAAGTAAACATGAGAACCAACCGGTTGTATAGAAACACACCGGAAGATTCCATAGAACCTCGACCCATTACAGCTGCGAGCGCCACTGCCCTTGCTAACTTGAAATGGAACCTGAATACAGTGCTAATCGTTAATGCGGAAGCACCTACATCTGAACAGCCGTCAAGCACAACCGTGCAATCCGGAAGCTGCCTTCCTGTTTGACTCAAATTATCCAACAAGGAACCAGCCTTACTGCTCGCTTCCTGCCCCCCAGGAGGAAGCGGAAGTCAAAACTACAAGAAATATGCCATCTTCAGGGCAATGAACGACGATTCCCGGCCGCGGAAGTGAACCTACTGTTCCTCCGAACTCCGGAAGTCGTCGAACAAAGGCAGGGGTGGACGAGGCAAAAATATTCCTCAGCCACTCCTTCCTGTCAAGTCCTAAATGCCGTTTATCACTGCGCACATCACTGCGCTGGACACCTTGAACGGCAAGTTAAGCTGGGTGACATCCACCACCGTGGACACCTCTCCAAACATCACCTTCCTACTCGGTATCAAAGTTAGGAAGGTGACCCCCAGAGAGACTCGCATGGCCAATCCAAGAATCACCCAGCCCAACAACTTCCTGCCCCCAGGGCGGAAGCTTACGTTGCCCAGCCACGAAAATGCGTGCTACATTCCTCGCGCGAACGTACACCACTTTCACCGGAGAACCCGGCTACACGTGGCCATATGCCAACTCCAGGGCAATGGACAACGATCCCCGAAAGCTGAAGAGAACATCCTGTTCCTCCGAACTTCCAGAAGTCGGAACCGGAAAGAGGTAGAGTCAGTTACGCCCTGCTCTCAACCACCCCTTCCGGTCAAAACTTAAATGCCGTTTTCCGCCGACCACGTCACTGCGCTGGACAACTTGAACGGCAAGTTAAGCTGGGTGTCATCCATCCCATGAACGCACCCTCGTTAACCTTCCTGCTCGCCATCGTAGTCAGGTAGGTGACCCTAGAATGACACCCATGGTCAGCCCCAGAGTCACCAATAACTTAAATGCCATTTCCGTTAGCCCACGTCACTGCGCTGGACAACTAAAACGGCAAGAAAGCTGGGTGTCGTTAGCCTTCCTGCTCGCCATCGAGTCAGGTAGGCCACCGCGGCCTATTCAGTCACACCGCCCTGCTGGAAACCAGACGCAGGAGGTTGACCTACCGACGGACACCCGCGGTCCGTCTCTCAAGGCTGGGAATCCTCTACCACTGAGGCATCCCCGTCATCCGCCCTAACCTACGACTCGAGATCAAGCTCAGAGCCAGAAGGCAGAACATCAGACAGTTTATCGTCGGCAGAACCGACCACTTCCTGCCCCCAGGGCGGAAGAGGACTAAAACGGTCCCCGATATTCTCATAAAGAGACGTACGGAGGCGTTCGTCCTTTCGCTGCTCATAAGAACTCTCACGACATCCATCGCCAGAGAGAGCCCCCTGAGCTCGCACACCGGCAAGCGGTGTAGACATACCTTGTACTGGTGTCACATTCGGGAGAGACACCAAGTCGGTACCCCCATCCTGCGAAGCATGGACATCCGCCCGAGTCACAGTCGCCGAAGGCTTAGCGGAAGTCGAAGCCGGAACTGCAGGCGACCGCCGGATCTTGGCTAAGGAAAAAAACATCAGAAACACCCGACGGAAGCGCACACAATTCCTCCCGAGTGGAAGATAATCCAGACGGTAATGACGAAAACTTGAGAGCTCAGCGTCAACAATAAAGAAGCAACGTCGGCTGGCGCTAACCCAGGGCAGCCAGGCGAAACAGAAGCAGAAGAAGCTACACCAGAACGACTACTCTTGTCAGAAAGTAAACAAGTCTGACCGGAAGATTGTTCGTACGTCTGCTAACACGGGAGACTTAACAGAAGTTGACTCAGATGACACAGACGCGGACTTCCCTGCGCCCTTATCTCTCCTTGAGCTTCTTTTCGGAGGTGTAACGTCAGCTACCTGCCTCGAACTAGGCTTCCGTTTAGCGCTATCAACAAGCGAAGCCTCCGCCATAGCAAACAACTCACGAAAAATTTCACAGAAAACAATTTCAGAAAAATTTCACAAGTACACACGAGCGACGAAAACGTCGCTAAAGTTACAACAAAAACGGAAAGATCTCACCACACAGCATAGGTACAGGTGTAAAGTAAAGGCGGCGACCAAGGGGAGAAGCCAAAGCAAAAGACTCTGGCGAAAAGCTGAAAACAGCAGGAGCGTACATCAGGAGCGTCCTACCCAGTTGAACCGCTGAGAGAGAATGATACAAATGGCGGCGTATGCGCACGCATACGGATGTTGGACCGGACATCGGTCTGATATTATGGGATGGATCACTCTTTTTTAGGGTGGTCTCCCTTGTTACCAAGGGGAACGTGTACAGCGTTACCAGCACTGAACTAGAGTTAATTGCTATATGTGAGTTGGGTAATAATATGTAATTTAATAAAAAATTAGGTTGCCACAGTTTCGCTTCAACCTCTTTAAAAAGCCTGATGTGACATCATCAACGACACATTTATAAAAAAAAACAGACGCACACATTGAAAGGCCTGTTAAAAGAACCGACTTTGACAGAAACTGCATCTAAATTGATTCAAACGTGCATACCTTGAGCTCCCAAAATTTCCATGTGCAAATGCGCCATGCCGCAAGCAGCCGAGAGTGCCAGTCGGATCATGACAGTTGGTGTGACGGCCTGTCGGTTCAGGTAGTCAAACAGAGAGCCATTCTCATGGTAGTTAGTGATCAGCCACAACTGTGTCCACGTTCCATTGTCTGAAAAGAGACAGAGATGTTGCAAATACAGCTTCAAAACAAAGTAACAACAGTTAATTTGACTTACAAACAGATCTTGGTACTCAATTAAACAAATGTTCAAGTTCACAAATGTATCAATTACTTCACACATATTATTCTTGCACAGCATCTTACTTCATAACACTAATTATCATGCAATCTTTCATTGACCCTTCTTGCATGTAAACATCATGAATTTGTTCAATACACCTTAACATAACACAAACACATTCAGGCATGGGAATGGCTGAATAAAAAGTCAGCTGAAAACAGGAGAGGGACCCCAAAACAGGGGGGTCCGGGGACCCTCCCCCGGAAAAAAAAAGTTTAAAGATCAAAATCTACGTAATCTGAGGGGTAATTGGGACAAAGTTTAGCATTTAATTTCACATAAATATGCAGGTGTTTTAGCTGCAATTTTAAGTTTTAAAAATTCTGAACAAAGGATTGTGCATACTTTATGACTTTCTTCCAAACATTCACTGACTGCTCTCACTCTCAATCATACTTGTCAAACCCACGAGGAAACATGTGATAGGATCCAGCTCATCTTTAACTTTCTCTTATTCCCTTATTCCAGGTATTGAATCAAAGGGAATGAATAATACAATGATAAAAAAAACCAAAAAACCACTTAAACAGACAAAAACGTGACTGAAGGATAAAAGTTATGTCTTAAAAAAAGCGTGTCGACTTTTTGTATGTGTTCACCGATCTGCTCTTGCTTGTCACCAACTTTAACCTCTTTGGAAACCCAATCCCATTTCCACTGGTTAACCACACCTTTTTCGTCATAATCCTGGCCGCTTCGAACAATATTCAATACCGAAGACATGAAGTTTTCTTTCAAATCGAACACAAGAGACGCGTCTTTGTCTCGGACAAGTAAACCACATGCAGCGGATGTTGCGCGAACGTCTGTTTCATATCACGTGGGACAGCCAAGACTACAAAAGCTGAAGTCAACAGTCAGTTCCGAATAGTGGCTTGTGCCATTTGAAGACACCTGACCGTTTGAGAATAAAAACCTCATATACGATTTTTGAGGGATTTTTTTCCCCCTGCTGAAACTCCTCACAAAAACAGCTGAAATTAGCGGATCCGCGGACCATTCCCATGCCTGACATTCAATGATTCATGCCCCCCCCCCGTCCTTTTTAAATTATTTTTTTTACCAAATCCTGAAGTTTGCTCTCTGATACACTTTCAAAGCAATTCACACAAATAACAAACGTATGCTGTATACCGCTTATACACTAATAACTTCCAAACTTCCTTAAGGGGGGACAGGGTAGGCAAGCACTTTTTTTTTTATTTTGGAAACAGCTTGCTGCTTGTTTGATTTTTGCAAGCAGAATAACCTAATTAAGGGAAACCATTTTAAATTTTGAGTGAAAAGCAATTTTGGGGGGTTTTATTCACCAAAATGTGAGAAAAACGTTATAAAATGTGCTTTTTTTAAAATGTTGCAGTTTGTGAACCAGTGCATGTTTTGATCCAATTTTTCTTCTTTGCAGCAATATGTGTGTGTTTAATAATTCTGTGTATCGAAAAGCATTTCTAAGCAATATATTATTTTAATTTAGCATTTTCAGTTACCGGTTCAGTTCTGATAAGAAAAATACATGAAATCCTAACTGTCAGACTCATAAAAACCCAACCAATGCACTGAACTCTTATTCCATACACAGAACTGATGCTGTACAACTCATAAACAACATATACAAAAACTGAACAAATCCATCAAGCCTTTCAAAAGTTGCAACATTTTAATTGTAGCGTTTTGTCTGAAAATTACATTCAGAGAAAACAGCATTTTAAAGATTTGAACCAGTACATAAAAAAACCAGTAGCACAGTGCACCCTGAATTCATATGTTTTTATCAGAATGACCACTTTACTATGTAGGGAAAAGGATTTGACAATCAAATTATCAGGATTTTTTTTATATACATCATATGAAAACAGCCATCTTTGTTTGTACCGATATGAAAACATGAATCAGAACCAAACTGTCAGACTCATAAAAACCCAACCAATGCACTTAACTCTTATTCCATACACAAAACTGACGCTTTACAAATCATAAACAACATAAACAAAAATGAAACAAATCCATCAAGCCATTCAAAAGTTGCAACATTTTAATTACAGATGTTTGTCTGAAAATTACATTCAGAGAAAACAGCATTTGAAAGATTCCAACCAGTACCTCAAACTAGTAGCACAGTGCAGCCTGAATTGATATGTTTTTATAAAAATAACCACTTTACTATGATGAGGAAATGATTTGACGATCAAATTATCCAGACTTTTTTTAAAAAATCATTTGAAAACTCATCTATGTTAGTGCAGATATGAATCAAAACGAAACTGTCGGACTCATAAAAACACAAGGAATCCACTGTATTCTTATTCCATGCACAGAAATGGTGCTTCACAAATCATAAACAACATATACAAAATTGGAACAAATCCATCTAGCCATTCAAAAGTTACAACATTTTAATTACCACATTTTGTCTCAAATTACATGTAGAGAAAACAGCATGTAAAAGAGTCTCACTAGTACCCCGGTAAACTAGTACCACAGTAGAGCTTGAATTAATGGGGTGTTTTTTTTTTAACCAGAATAACACTTTAACTATGAAGGGGAAATGATTTGATAATCAAATTATCAACTTTTTTTGATTTAAAAAAAAATCATATGAAAACATTAAAAAAGTCAATTATCTGTGTTTGTGCTGATATGAAAATATTGATCAGAACCAAACTGTCAGACTCATAAAAACCCAACGGATGCACTGATTTCTTATTCCATTGCATAGAAATGATGCTTCACAAATCATCAACAACATTACATAATTATATATACACAAATGGAACAAAGCTATCAAGCCATTCAAAAGTTGCAACATTTTAATTACAGTATTTCTGTGCTCAATCCTAACACTGCAGCAAATTTCTGTAAAGCTGAATGTCCCTTTCCATGTACCAACATGGTCATACGCGGATTATTTAAAATGCAACTTTACCACCCGAAGCGTTGCAAACACCAGGAGAAGAGTAAACAACTGCAGACTTGAATGGACACTCATATGCACTCCAGATGCAGGGCCTGTGCAAATCCTTGGGCTGATGCATCACCTTCTTTCATAATCAGACTGCTATCAGACAAGCATTCAGTACAGGATATAAACCTTTCAGCAATAGATTGAGCTGATCAATGTTGACAAAAGCCCAACACATGTCAGCGGAGTGACGTTGCACAGTACCAGTATCCATATCTGCTTGTGATGGGTCAGAAGATGGCAAAGTATCTGTATCTTCTTATGGTTGGTCAGAAGATGGCAAAGCTGATGTTTCTGCTGTGGAAGAGGGTAGTTCCGGTTTAGCAAACTTTTCCATCAGGTCAATCTTTCTCCTCGCTGCCACCACAGGAGGACTGGCTCTCCCCTTGCTCCAACCTAATAAATACACAAACACTGATTTAATATTTGATACAACTGTCCATGGTTTTTGTTTGTAATAAGCTGCAAATTTTAAGACTCAATATAAACGTCAACAAGTGCTTGTACTTTATTTTGCAAATGACCATGTTACATGGGGTGTACCTCAACTTTTTGGCTAGGCTGGTAAATCAGAAATCCCAATCAGCCCCCAACCACTGAACCAGGCGGGTTTTCTTACAACCACCTCAGCGGCTCATACCCACATATGTCGGTTGACGAACACACACACACACACACACACACACACAAAAGACATTCATTAATTGGCCCCTATCACAAAATGTACGTGTCAAGTTTACTATGGGATTTGAGTAACCACACAATCACATACACACAGGAACTAATACTGAAACTAGCTGAATTATTTTCTTTCTTTCTTTCTTTCTTTTCATATTTTTCTTTTAAAATTAATTTATTTCATCACACTTGCTATGTATTTGCTTGTTTCTTGTCTGTTGTCTGTTTTGTGTGTGTGTGTGTGTTCTGTGTGTGTGTTTACATTTTCAGATTTCCTAAACCTAGCACTGTTTGCAGGTGATCTTTATGCTTTTGATTCATGAGTTGCATCCCCAGTCCTTTAGTTTAACTCTTTTTTTTTTCTTTGGTGAAGTAAATTGGATCTATTTTCTTTATTCCTTAGTTAATGGAAAAGATAATATTGCTGTCAATGATAGGTTGGTCAGCCATGCTGGTGTAAACCAATCCTTTAGAATTAGAGAACGCTCTCTAGTAGGGTACTTATTTTCCTACGGTCAATGACCAGAAACAGAAACTGTGTCAGTCGTACATCGCTCAGATGCTGCTTCTCAGTTTGACCCCAGACAAAGAATACTGATGACATGTTACACCATAGTAAGCTCTCAAGGACTGGCCAGCGAAGAACAATAAAATAGGGGTTGTGAAGACGATATCACAGAGACGATCGAGGGAGGGAGGGGGGGGGGGGGGGATGCGGCGGCGGCATGGTCAGTAAATTGGATCAAGAAACCCGCAAAATACTTCAGACACAAACTGTTTATCATTTACCTGCAAACCCTAACACATTCTTACAACAACAACAACATAACGATGTGCAATAAATCACGTTGTCAAACAAACAAGATCGAAAAGAGAAAGAAGCAAAACCCACCTCGTCGAGTCAAGAATCTCAGAATGTCGTCTGCTTAAATACGATCATGTTGGTTCATTTCGGAGTGTTGTTACTTCCTTCTACTGTTCGCTGCTGCTGGTTCATCTTTCTCTGATATTTCTTGCCACTATGCCGAACATTTCCAATGTTAGGGTTGTTCTCCGCAGCTCAAAACTTTGAAAAATGCTGCTGAATCGGTGAAAACGTCATGGATTTGTTGACACCGGGGGACTGATAAGTTGTCTACTGCGCTTGCGCCAAATGCCTTTGACCTACATATATTTGCATATATTAATTCCGGGGTTTCGGTTGGAACGGATTCTCTCTCTTTGTGCCTATGTCAACGGAAATTCCCCAACGGTGATGACGTCATCTTGAAGAACGGAAATTTCCACACAGTTTGAACAGCGAAGGGTCATGTCATGTGCGCACATTTACCAGCACGGAGTATCCAAAGTTGACCATTTTTTCGATTTTTTTTGATAAAACACAGACAAAAACAACAAAACATCGGTTTGAAAATGGTTTTATTTACATGAATACATGTCTAAAATGACAAAAGCAGATTATTGAATGCATTCCAGGATGTTCAAAGGTGTGAAAAATGCAACAACCCCAAAAAGGTGTATGAGACCAAAAATAACTCATTTTGCCTACCCGGTCTGCCCTTAAGCAAATGGCATTCCTTCCTTTCTGTTGCAGCCTTGTCAATCTCCAAATTTCAGAATAAAAATAAAAGGGAACAAACCTTTGTTGTCAGCAGCAATGAAGCCCAGGATATTTTCATGTCTCAACATCACCGTCTGGTAGATCTCAGCTTCTCGGAACCAGGATCGTTCTTCGCGAGAGGAAAAGATCTTGACTGCAACATTTTCCCCTCTCCAGTGGCCACACCAAACTTCGCCATATCGACCCTTGCCAATGATCTCCCCAAGTCGAATCTGACGTGCAATTGTCCGTTGCACAAGAAGTGGCAGACCTAAAACATGATTTAAACAATGTTAAACAAAATGCTCCTGTGACTTTACAAGTTAACTCTAAAACAGCACAGCAATCTCAAAGCTGCCTGGATTTTTTCCCGCCATATGGACTACTAACCATTAGAGTTTAACTCTTTGTACCCCAGTAAACTGAGCAAGCCATTAGCCTCCGATCACATGACACAGCTATACCCTAGAACGTGTGGGTAGTTTAAATGATTTATTGGGGGTGTGAAATAGCTGTAAAACATGTTACAAGTAACAAATTTCAAAAGAAACTCTGCACGGGCATGGACAAATAAATATTTATCCGTGTCTACAATACCTTTTCCGAATACAATGAGTTAAGCGGGTTTGTTTGTTTGTTTATTTGTTGCTTAACGTCCAGCCGACTACGCAGAGCCATATCAGGACGAGGAAGGGGGGGATGAAGGGGGCCACTTGTCAAGCGATTCCTGTTTACAAATGCACTAACCCATTACTTGTGTCCCAGCAGGCTTTAGTAAAACTAAATTAATACCTACTGGAAGATTACCAGTTTCCAGTATGTTAAAATAGGCTTAACCTATCTACTGCTGGACTTACATCAGAACACTAACAGATTAAACTATACATGAATCGCGAGACAAGCGGCAAGAGAAGAGATTTTTGGAAAAAATACAGGTGAATGAGCAAGAAGGCAGAAAAAAGAAAAGAATTCATGAAGAAAAAGAGAGCATGACAGGAAAGAGGAACCAAAAATCTACCTAACAGCAAACTAGAAAGCTCCTGCGGTTCCAAGAACAGGAGGGGCCTTTAATTTCATAACCGCAGTGCCCCACTGCGGGAAGTTAAGCGGGTAGGTTAGCTCATATTTTCTACTGTCCATATAACTAGTAACAAGTAAAATACACAACACACACACAAAAGAAAAGACACTGACAAGCAAAAGGAAAGCGAACAAGTTCTGCCCACCTGATCCCGATCCAGACTGAGACCAGTCATAGAGCTCTCTGAGGGACTGTGGTTCCTCTGGCATCAGAAGACTTGTGTCAACATCAGGAGGCGGAGCATAGGGTCTGTTACGACGCTGATATCGCTGATACAGGCAGTACATGGCCATAAGCATGCCACAGAACATGATGATTGGTACTGCGATGACTATCATCAGTTCTATCGCTGTGAGTCCGCCCTCTGCCTCCGCTGTTCCTAAACCAAACAGTGAATGTTCGCATTTCAATCTTGCCTCCTGGAGCATGCATTGGAACAAACTTGTAACAATGTATGCATCATGCAATAAAACACTTACATTTCATTCCACAGTAACTTCTAGATTATTAAAAAATTCATAAACTTAATATCTACCTTTGTATTTGTAATTGTAGGTGTGTATTTGTAGGTTTTAAATTTTTTTTTTTATTGTAGATCATCTGTAAACTTGCAAACTGAGATGATTGAAGCTAAAGCTCAATTTCCACTAAATCATTCATTTTATGAATAAAAAACAAGAAAGGTTAGTTATTCAATATTGGAACGTTGTTAATGAAAAAATTACGTTACAATCACAAACATATCGACCCAACAGCCTTTTAAGTGAACAGACAAACAAATAGTCACACAAAAATTTTCTTGATGGAATTTTAAGGACAAGAAGTTAGTTTGTCTTGCAGTTGTTACGTTTACTATCAAAACTCCATAATTAATACCCAGGACCACAAAAAAGTGAATTCACACTCTACAAACAAAAACAAAAGAGGGCCAAAATAAATTAAAAACGCTTATCTTTGACTTTGAGTAGGTAGTCCCACTGAATTTTTAACCCAGCGGAAGTACCATTTTTTCTGAAAATGCATCAACTTTCACCTACCATTTCACCACCTTACTTTTGCCTCTGATGATTTATTTTGTGATGAAAATAAAGAATGATATCTTCTGACTTGTTCTGTGTATTTTATTTGCTTTGTGTTATCGTTTGCACGTCACATTTCGCGTTTAAAAACACAAGGATTAACGCAAAATTTCTCATGCGCTGGCCTCGGCGACACTGGACGAGTTTTCGCAAACTACCCCCTACCTTCTATCAGCTGCTCGCGCGGTTTACAGAATGAATCAAATGTCACATGACCATATGCAAATGAAAGGGGAGACTGTGCTCTTTCGAACAGGCGTAGTTTCGTACAAAACAATAAGGAGCAAGTTTCCGTAATTCATCGTTGAAAAAGACCAATTTTCAACCAGAAATAACTTCTAGTTGCACACTATCAATCCTATATTGATACATATCGATGTAAAGTTCGTTTTTTGCTCTAAATACTCATAGTCAAATCATTTACGTAACTGACTTGTGGCGGAAGCGCCGTGACGTGGAAGGTGTGAACCCCGTTTCTGAACCAGTCAAAAGCAGGCTAGACATGGCGACGCGTGACGATTTTACCGAGCAGTCCGATCCTGCAGAAAGATTCGCGATCCTCAGTTGTTTACGTCCATACTTGGGTAAGTAAATGTCCAGATTGGTAGAACCAACCTCCAATCTTTTTGTCTTGTAAATAGTTTTTAAAGTTTCACTCATCTAAGTTTGATAGTTTTGAATGTTCGAACATGAACACTCGAGCGTCTGTTACACAACAGCAAGCGCGACCAGTAAAGACACTTCAACGAACTCCCACAGCTAAATTTGATACACTGTACAAAAAATAACGATTCCATACAGGAAATAAAGAACATATCTCATAATTGACTAAAAATCTTAGCAAGATGGCTTTAGTTAGCATTTATTCTTTTACTTTCAAAAGTTTGAAGTGACCACAGAGATTCGGCAAGGACGGTAACTCTAGCTGCAAACGCCTTTTTGGCGTCTGCTACAAGGGTATTGTCGATGTCTTTCAGATCAACTGTGAGTCCCAAAAGTGTTTTCCTTGCCACCTTGCGTTGTATTTTTGATGTTAAATGTATTTGTTGATACATTTTTGCATCTCTAAAGTTTTTTCATTCTCCTAAACGCAAGAAAGGGGAATTAGGGCTTGCATTTATAAAAAAAAAAATGTGTGTGTCAGTTTAACTTTAACTTTAAGCAGCCAGTGTCACACAAATAAGTTATTGTGCTTTTGTGATTGTTACAGTTGATGACACGTATCAAACGATGAAAGATCATCTGTCTGCCATCGGCCCTGGAAGTGGCAGGGGTCGTCCTTGTCAAGTGCCAGCAATTTCATCTATGACAAGCCGCCTCATTCTCCAGTTTGGCATGCTGTACGACGAGCTGCATGGTGGAAAGACACAGGAAGACCTGACAGAGTTTGCAGAGAAATTGCTGTCTGTGAGATTTGGACATGAGGTACCACTTCTGTTTTCTCTTGTTCTGAAAGTTCGAAAACAAGCTCAGATGATACTAAGTGAAGAAGTGGACAATACCAAACTTTTACATTTTTTGGATCAGAAGCAGGACTTTTCGTACCCACGAAACACTGAGTATTGCCAGAAGTTTTCTGTGACCAAGGGATTTCTTCTAGGTGCATCGCATTCTTCAGCTCCCCCTGTGTTTGATTGTTTGCCTTCTGGTCTGCTGATAGAACTGGAACATTTCAGACGTGAGCAGCGCCTACCTGCATCATCCTTACTTGTTTGGTTGCAAGAACTGTGCCCACAACTCACATCTGTTGTCCCAACTCTGACGACCAAAGTGCGCGCTCTTGTGAAAAAGCATGAGAAGTTAATCAAAGACAAGACCAGGTATCCCGAAAAGCTTCGTCAGTTCAAAGAGGATGTGTTCATGCCCACACCACCGGTGGAAGCAGCACAGAAATCTACAGTGTTGCATCAAGAGGGTGGTTGTGCAGAACAGCAGCTCGATGGTCAAGTCTCAAGTGAATCAAACAACACACCTGACGACCGAAGATGTGAAGGTGAGTGAGATACATGTCTGTAAAACCCAATGCTCAGTTCAAAACAACACTTTATATATCTGCGTGTATGAGTAACAAACATTTTCAGCCGACAGCCAAAGAAAGAGAAGAGGCAGCAAATATCTTACAGAGTTTTTGAACAGAAGTTATGGAGAGGGAGAAACTTAAATGTATGGTATTGGTATGGTAATACTAACACTGAAGATTGCTTTAACAGCAAACATATTTTGTTTAAGATATGGTAGATTATGCACAGAAATTTAAATGCGTTTTGCGTTTGTGTGTTTATCAGGTGAACAACATGCAGCTGTAGAAGGTGGTGCTGACAGAACTGCTGTGCCGTGCTCTACCTGCTCCTCCCTACGCCTCCAGCTCGGAGCCTTGGAACTGAAACTTGCAGAGACTCAAGCAGCGTTGCAGCATGCCCGACAGCGACAAGACGGTCAGGATTTCAAAGCTGTTGTGCAGGGCCTGAAAGAGACAATTGCTGCAAGGAATGATCAGATTACTGTTCTTACTGTTGAAGTTGATGAACTTAGCAAACAACTGGGTAAAACTGGTGAAGAGCTTGGGAATGCAAACCATCAACTGACATCTGTAAAAGCTGCGTGTTCTGAACTGAGAAAGAATTCAGCCAATGTAGCCAGAGCGAGGCATGCACTAGCTGCTGAGAAGAAAAAAAGAGCTGATCAGCAGGAGAATGTCGCTTGTGCGCAGCTTACCATAACTAGACGGTTGCAATCAAACATCACAGTCTTGCAGAAAAAATACCAGAGCACAAAACAGGAGCTTCATTCAGCAAACCAGACCATCAAACATGTTAAGCGCTTGAACAAAGAGGCTAATGAAGAACTTGTGCAACGCTTACAAGAACAGCAACAAGAACAGCAACGACCGATGTACAACACCAAGGAAGATGGCAAATACACTGATGGAGTTCAGCTTTGTGCTGCACAGCTAGTTGGTGAACTGGATGTGGCAGCTTCCCGGGTTTGCAAAATCATCCAATGTGTTGCCCATCGTCTGTTCAACATTGAAATTCCCTCTGCAGACCTTCCTTCGAAGACAACAGTGTTTCGATACGTGGACACATCTCATGCTCTGGCAAAGCTCCATGTAGGCGAGGAGCTGCAGCAACACACGTTTGACTTGCACACAGATGGGACCAGCAGGGACAGAAAAAAGTATGTGGGACAGCAGGTCACACTATCCAACAAGAAATCTCTTTCCTGCGGTTTCCACCTCGTTTCAAGGGAAACTGCTGAAACACTGACCGATAAGACCATGGAACTTATCACTGAAGTCGCTTCTATGTCTGCTGCAGACGATGATGAGCTGGATACCACAGTGAAGAACATCTTAAGAAACTTAGGCGGCACAATGTCCGATAGGGCCAGTGTCATGAAGAAGTTTAATCAGGACCTGAGTGACACAAGAAACAGAATCCTTGGCACAGAAAGCGGGCTTGAATTTTTGTACTGCAATGCCCATTTTCTTCTTGGCCTGAGCAATGCTGCTGAGAAAGCTTTTTCAACGCTGGAGGAGTCGGAGGGCATCAGGGGCAACCTGGGGCGTGACGCGCTGCCTGCATTTGCCCATTTCAAGGCCTCTGCGACTGAGCCAAGTGCCCTCCGTGCTCTCAGGACAACGTGTGATGTGCTGGGTCCACGTGGCGACGAAAAAAACGGCTGCAGAGACTATTGGCTGGGGTTTTGTCAGCTACAGGAATTAAACAGCAAGATCTCCAGCTTCAGATCAAACCGGTTTAACAATACATTTGAAGGAGCAGCTGCCATCATCCATCACCTGGACGACATCAGGTCTTTTCTAGACGAACACGGTGAGGAGAAGCCGAACCTCAAACTTCAGAGTGTCCTTGCAGACCTGACAAATGAAAAGGTTGTTACCATGTTGGCAGCACTGGCCATTGCTTTTGTGTGCATCACTGGCCCATTCTGGGTAATGATCAACTGTGATGTGCACTACCTGGACTTGTACAGGCCGATACAGAGCATGAAGACCTCCATACAGAATGTCATTGACCATCCAGAAGAGATCGATACACTGATTACAACCCTTCCTTCAGCCCTTGACACGTTCATCCTTGAGGAGACACCTGTAACGGAAAGCATCGCTCATTTTGCACGCAGTGGGGCTTATGACGCGGATCTGCTGAAAAAAGCACTTCTTCAATTGTGTGAAAGCTTTTTGACTGTAATCGACAACCAGCTCAAAGACTTTCTAGCGGGAGGAAGGTACAGCACCCACCCCACCGAAGAAGCCCGTCAGAAAATGGCCCACTGTAGGACAACAAACCTTCTGGGGGAAGCGTGCCTGGGGGACCTTGATTTTTCAGTCAACAAAAGGAGGAATGCCTCGGTCTTCTACCACACCACGATCAGCATGCTGAAGAGGAACAAGCCCATTTCTTCCTGGCTGACTGAGAAGACAGAGGCAGAGCAGAAAAACATCTTGCAAACAGCGCGTAGGAAAGGAGCGTCACTGCGTTCAGTCCACAGGGAGAGAGAGCGAGCAGTTGTGGCAGAAGACAAGGCCAGAGTTGTAGCCAGAGCTGAAGACAAAGAAGACAAAGAGCGGACAGAACGACAGAGGCGCTTCAACATCATCACTGATGTCGCAAGTGGCCCACTGAGGGGACCATGCCTGTCACCTGCTGATGTGGACAAGCTTGTATCTGCCTACCCCACTCAGACATCAAAGAAAAACGCCCTTCACCTTCATCTGAGGTACTATCGCATCGTCATGAACTCAAAAGGTCCCTTGCTGCAGATTGTTCGCAAGGATCTGAACAAGCTCATGATTGACTTCAAAACTTTTCTGATGGAGTTCTACCCTCAAGGCCCCCCTGTCAGAGTGCCAGTGGACAACAACATGCAGGATGAGGACTGCGTTGTCGACCCTATCCAACCGAAGTCAAAGCGACCGCGACTTCATCAGCGGGTCGATCATCCTGACACCAGCAGCTCCAGTGAAGAAGACGGTGATAGTTCCAATAACAGTCAAGAAGACGAGGAGGAGTCAGATAGCAGTCAAGGAGACGAGGAGGAGGGAGCTGAAGATCTAGATTTCGATGGCAAATTCTCAACACAGGGACAAAGAGTGGCAGTCTACTACGACGAACAATATTTTATTGGAGAGGTCCTGCAAGTGAAAGATGAGGAGACTGCAACTTTATCTTTCATGAAGCAAGATGGCATCAGGAACTCCTTTGGGTGGCCAGCATCCATTGACATAGACACTATCTCTGCCCGGTTTGTGTTTGACTGGAGTATCCAGATGGACCCCTGTGGACAAAGAGCAAGGCGATGGTCTGCCACAAACTTTGCAGCTTTGCAGTCCCGGTACCTGCTGTTCAAATCGACCTACTGCCAGTGAAGAAAAAGTATAGTAAAGAGGTTCTGACACTAAAACAACATCAAGAATGCAGGGTTGTGTGTTGTTCAGTCTTAAGCTCATTTTCTGATTTTTCATCATATTTAGTATATTCACCCGATTCATTCTCATTTTTTCTCTCGTAACTCCCCCTAACCTCACAAATATTTCTTGAAGGGTATGATAATGTACTTAAAACTATTCCAGTGTTTCTAATCTTTTAAAATCATCCAGTTTGGTATGTCATACTTTTCTGTGGGTAGATTGGTTCCAAAGATACCATCAACCGACTTGAGGGAATATAGCGTTATAGTCGTGAGCCTGTAAAAAACGGTGTTAATACTAATAGTCAAGTTTGAGGCCTTCCAGACAGACAATGGCTAGCATCACTGGGTCAGAATTAATTAGGCTAATAACTGAGACTCAGGAGACTACAAAATTAGCTTGGTTGTGTAGTTTTTACCATAAATGTTTATTTGTTTCACTTCCAAAGTTGGACAATTATAACAAATGTCACCATTTTCGTACATTATGACGTCATTTTTAAATTGAAATGGCACACTAACATTCTGAGGTCGCCAGATTTTTATGACAATTTTTCATTTGATATAGTCCTATTATAAGGAAAAGGAAATTAACAGTGAACTGTTTATCTCCTTTCTTGTGATATAACCCCTCCAACTTGCTTCCAAATAAGGATTTCACGTAGACGTCCCAATGCTCGCGATGTCTTAAGTGTCATATCTCAAAAAGTATTAAACATACATGTATATCATTTTGGGTGCTTCTTAGTTTTGCTCATACCTTCCATTTAGTATAAGTTTTGTTTTGGTAATTTAATTTTTAAACAAGAGGCGAAGCCATCAAGGCTCACGTAAGAAATCGACAAACAGTAACACAAACTCAATCACTCCGTCACACACACACACACACACACACACACACACACACACACACACACACACACACACACACACACAGAAAGAGCATAGGTGAAACTGTGCAAGAAAGCGAGACACTAGATCTAGATCTGTCTGTCTGCATGTAGCCTACTTACAGGGACACGACTGCCAACTAGTCTCGGCCCGCTCAAAATAATAATGACCGAGACTTTCAGTACTTCCTTCGCGTGACGTCTAACCCTCTTACGTCATAATGTGACGTCCATGTAATGTGACGTCTTCAAATGTTAGAGTTTCTACCACAGACATACACACGCACGCACGCACATACGCACGCACGCACAGACAGACAAAGTTACGATCGCATAGGCTACACTTACGTGAGCCAAAAATCAGTGGGACTACCTACTTTGAGAAGAATGAAAACTTTTCAAAAACTGGAAAATGAACCCATTCTTTTCAATTTGTGAGCGTTGACTTTTAATTTGTGTGTGTAGACAGCTGTTGTAATATGTAATGCCTCTCACCTCTTTGATCAACAGGCCTTTTCGGAGGTGGTAATATCTAATGCCTCTCACCGCTTTGATCAACAGGCCTTTTGGGAGGTGGTAATATCTAATGCCTCTCACCTCTTTGATCAACAGGCTTTTTCGGAGGTGGTGCAAGAGTGGGGACATCCTTGTCATTGCAGAAGTCAGATTCCCAGCAGCACTTGACATTGGAGACGTGAACAACTTGCTGGTTCACTTCACAAAACAGTGGGCGATCCTGCAAGAACTGTTCACTTTTGCTCTTGCATCTGGAAACAAAGAGAGTTAAGTTTTTTTTTATATGAATCGGCAATCCGGCTGAACAGTAACACTCCGCATTACTGAGAGTGAGACTCTCCTAGTTACTCAGGTGAGTCAAGATCTAAAGTCAAATACATACAGTAGACTTCCACTATATCGCAGTCTTTGGGGTCCAAAGATTTGAGACCGCGATACCCGATTCATGATACTCGGTCTAATGTTTTGGTTTTAACATGTGAACAAGAAATTGAATTGGATGAATACTGTCAGAGTTTTTCTTGGTGTTGTATGAGAAAGACAATAAAACTAACAAACTCATTCTTAAGCTCTGCAATTGACAACCCCAGTCCAAAAAGCTGTACATGTACTACATTTAACTGTAAGTGTAAAGTAATGCAACTGTGTTTACTTACTCTTTGTTGAGTCTGATCCGCCCCTCCCAGTTTGTAATAAGCGTGATGCAGAATCCATCTGTTTCACAAGTTTCATTACTTGGAGCAGCTAATCTTGTGCAATCTTGACAAAATCTGCATATCAAACCTGAAACAAAAAACCACATACACGTATTGGTGTTAATCAGCGATTAAATGACAATGACAAAACCAAGGTTCCAAATCAAGAACAATGGGGAAAAAAGTAAAAAAATTTTGTACATTCAATTCAGGACAAAACCTGTTCACAAGAACCTCAACCTAACACTAACAGTCTTCAAAGTTCAAAGGCTGTTACAGTGTTATGTCGAAATTCTTGTGAATGTGAACTTTTGTACTGAATTAAACGTTACAAAAATTCAATATTTCTTGCTTTTTCATTTGAAGGTAGCACAGATCTCTACCTTTGTAACAGATGATTATGATCTGCTGTTATCCTTTGCAATTTTTCGAGATTTCGAGGAGACTTGATACACACATGCAACATATTTTAGGGTATCACATTCACAATCAGTATCACTATTGAAGTCACTAGTCATAGCTTTTTAAATTTTTTTAAAAAGAAATAAGATCTTTATTGAGTTCAAATTCAAACAAATTAACACTAGAAAACATTGTTTTTCTAATAGAGTTGCATCTTTATGGAACACACTTACAGATGTGCATATTAACACCTTCAAGAATCCGCTCGACAACAACAGATTTATTATTGAGTCATTCTATGATTCTATAAACTATATTAGGCCTAAAAAAAAAATAGGTGTGGTTACGGTAACCCGACCTACCCTATTTTTAGGGGCCAACCCTATAACTTTTTATTACATTTGTCACACAAAAAAACAAAAAACAAAAAACCAAACCGAGTGCAGAAAACGCAATGAAAGCGAAAGCGCTCAAGTCGCACACTTATTTCCCTGTCAAGTAGGTTTAATTTGTACACATTAGAAAAAAAAGTTTAAAAAACAAGAAGAGCAAACGCTCGATCGAGTCACTTTCGCAGTTCTGAATATTATATGAGGCATCAGATGGACAGGAAGAAATTGCTATTCACAACACAATGAGTCACGTTCACATAAAATTTGAGCCCGGTCACTTTTATAGTTTCCGAGAAAAGCCCAACGTTAAGTTGTGTGTTGCCGAACAGAAAAGGCTAGTTATCTCCCTTGTTTTTCTGATAACGTTCGTAAAAGGCTACAGATGTAAATACTTTGATGTAAAGAATAATCCTACAAAGTTTCACAGGGATCGCGTTTACCGGTAATTTCCGGTATTTTACCGGTTAAGATTCGCCAATACCGGAAAAAAAAGTGGATGTCGGTCAGACGTACCGATTGTTATTTGGTTTGACCGGTAAAAAAAAGTAGTAATTACAAAAATCGTTTGTCAGTACGAGGGGGAGAGAGAGAGAGACAGAGAGACAGAGAGAGAGAGACAGAGAGAGAGAGAGAGACTCAGACTCAGAACTTTATTACAAAAGGAGAGAGAGAGAGAGAGAGAGAGAGAGAGAGAGAGAGAGAGAGAGAGAGAGAGAGAGAGAGAGAGAGATTTGGATGGCTTGTTGTGACAGCGCTACAATGTTGCGATTATGTCTCCTTTGATGACACTTGATGTCAAGGTGTCAAACATGACGTCAAAATTAACAAGGAAGCGAGCTCCGAAATGTCTTTCAGTACGATTGTGCCAGATCTAAAGTATTTGCTAGCAGATTATTTGAGCAATGTAGGTGATCAGGGAGCGGAGAAATCTTTCTTGTCGCCGAGAAAAAGATCTACACACACAGACATCAGACATCATACTTTTCGCGCCATTTCTTTCGGTTCCCGGTCCATCGTAAAATCTTTCAGTTTATGAGAAACTGAAAGACAATAAGGGACGGCGTCTAACTATAGCCGACATAGCATCATACCGGGAAATCACGTACATCACACCAGCTTAGATCTTTGTCTACATACAGTTGATTATTGTGAGGCGAAAGTGAAACTGTAACAGTAAGTAACTAGTGAGTAAGTCTTCCAGTTGCGTGATTACTATTTGCTTTCCTATTTTATTTCGAAAGTCTCTCTCTCTCTCTTTCTCTCTCTCTCTCTCTCTCTCTCTCTCTCTCTCTCTCTCTCTCTCTCTCTCTCTCACACAGCGGCTGCTGATGTGTTACTGTCAAGTTGTGCGACAGTTGATCACAGTTGCTTTGACTGGGGGGGGGAGAGAAAAAACGTCCGCATATCACTGACATTGATAAACATTGATTTAATGTATTGTAAGTCATTGTTTGTCTTTTACTGGTTGCCTTGGCAAGCTTACCGATTTTCGTGAGAGCCTTGTAGCCAGCTCATGACGTCATACCGGTTTGAAAAATACCTAGCGCGATCACTGCTACAAAGTTTCAATCACATCCGATGAACTTTGTCAAAGATATAAAATGTCTAATTTTTCCTTTGACGCTGACCTGTGACCTTGAAAAAGGTCAAAGGTCAACGAAACCATCGTTAAAGTGTAGAGGTCATTGGAGGTCACGACTAAACAAAATATGAGCCCGATCGCTTTGATAGTTTCCGAGAAAAGTCCAACGTTAAGGTGGTGTCTACGGACGGCCGGCCGGCCGGCCGGCCGGACAGACTAACACTGACCGATTACATAGAGTCACTTTTTCTCAAGTGACTCAAAAAAAGTGATTGCCTACCTTCCTACCCTATTTGTTTTGGCTATGTTACCTTAACCACACTTTTTTTTTTTGGCCTTATATTTAAAATTTTTACAACAATTAATTAAGTAGAAGTGTAATGCCAAGGCACTGCATACCCCCAGCGAAGGACACATCCGCTCTCTCTCTCTCTCTCTCACACACACCCCAAGTCACACACACACACACACAAACATAGGCCCTACACACAAACTCATGCACACGCACATTCTCTCTCTCTCTCTTACACAGACACAGAAACACACACACACAAACACATGCATGCACAAACACATACATAACCACATTCTCTCTCTCTTTCTTTCTCTCTCAAACACACACACACACACGCCCCAAGTCACACACACTCACTCACACGCACTCTCACACAAACTTCATATGTGTACACAAAACACACACCCATAGACAGACGGACATACACACGTTTACAAACAAACACACTATACACACATACCCACTCTCTCTCTCTTACAAACACACACACACACACTTACATACACATGCACACACGCACACAGACACAGGCTCACACACACACACACACACAGTGACTCGCACAAATCTCATACACACAAAAGACACACTCATACTCATAGGCACATAGACAGACGGACACACACACCTTTACAAACACACATACACACAAACTCATGCACACACACATACAGTACACACACACTCTCTCTCTCTCCTTCTCTCTCTTTCTTACAAACAGACACACACAAACACAGGCTCACACACACACACAGTGAGTCACTGTGTGTGTGTGTGTGTGACTCACACAGATCTCATACATGTATACAAAACACACACTCATACGCACATAGACAGACGGACACACACACCTTGCTTTACATATAAACAAACACACATACACACACAAACTCATGCACACACACACACACACACTATCTCTCCCTCTCTTTCTTACACACACACGCACACACACACATGAGTACAGACTCATGCACGCGCGCACACATACACACACACACTGTATACATTTAACCACATTCTTTCTCTCTCTCTCTTTCTCTCTCAAACACACACACACACACACCCCAAGTCACACACGCACAGACACAGTTACACTAACACATGTGCACAAAATGAACACACACACACCGTGCGAGAGAGAAAGACTAAAGGGAGGCATGACCGTGATGACGTCATGATGCATTAATTGATGTCATTGTCAAAGACTTTCGACCGTGACGTAATCTTCTTACGCGAGCTTTATCCATTGACTTGGAAACTACGGAATTTCTACCTGTCCAAAGCGGCCTTGGGTGGCGTTTGCTTAAAAAATGGGGGCGCCTATTGCACTCACCGTATTTTAGTTAGTATGTTCCCAATTTTTCGTGAACTTCCATCTCCAACTGGACCCCCTGATCGGTCACAACGAATCCTTCTTTATCATGTATTATCGGTATGAAAATTTCTCAAGTCGATTACAGTATAGCGTTCGTGGGATACCTCCAGCTTCGCTGAGATAACGAGAAAACGATTTTCAGCATGTTATAAATGACACATGTGACTCTTAACCCTCTGGAGTACGATGAGCCAAGATCGTGGCTCAAGTCATACGTTGCACATATAGATCTATCTTTAGCTGTCCAATCAGAAGGCTTGTTATGTTTCTTCATCGTTTCTGATCGTCTGCACTGCGTTTCTCACATTTATCAAGCTTTCATTTACTGTTTTTCTTGCAAAAATGAGCGTAATTGATAGCGACAAGGAGCAGGAAGATAATGATCACTTTACTAGTGAGGAGTATGTTGTTGACAGTGAAAATTAGCAAGGTAAATACGCATTTATTTCTGTTTGTAAATGAACAAGATGCACGTGGTTGCCATTTGTAAAAAAAAATAGTCGATCTGAATTCTGATGGAATTTGATCGTCGAGTTTGGCTTGTTTACATTTACATTGGTTTGTTTACAATTTGTGAATTACTTCCACCACCCTGCGGCGTGTTTATTTATCATTTTTATACTGTACATTCATGTATTCACTGCAAATCAGACAAATTTTATTGTGAAGCTGAAGCTTTCTTCTTTCCAATGATATATAGTTTTCTGTGTCTAAGGTTATCATGAGACCACTTGCAATCAAAATACAAACGGTACACGTTTTCGATTTGGCCAATATTTGGTGAACGCTTTTAAATTCATGCAGTGCCAAGAGGGTTAAAAAGCCGGGAGGTTTATGGGATTCTTTTCTGTCCCCACGACTTCAACTACTAGAAAGAACTAAGTAAAAATCACAATGAGAAGTCACAAGTTCGAAGTTATTTGCTTGAACTTGCCATCCCATCCCTGGTAGTGGTACGCAAAACCATAATAAGACAAATACTGGATGTACTCATTCTCGAGAACCTGCAATATTTCAAGGGTTACTTCTTCAAGAAGTGAAGAACGCTGTAAGTGTAAGTCAAATCCAGACAGTCTCCATTCCATTTCCAGGCTCTTCCACTTGCACTTGCAGAGCTGTCCTAGATAAATAGTATAATGAGGCTAATCAAAGAACTTTGTCAAGACTAACTACTTGTGGCAGATGCAGATAAACTAGAACATGTGTGTGTCATACGACCATTCACAGAGATAATCGAAGAAGTCTCGGCCTATTTAGTCAAAGAAAAACGTGAGGAGTAGTCGGTCTGTGTAAGTTGAGATGAACCGCTGAGTTTTTGTTCTACTTCTCGTGTCTACAAGTACAACAGAGGCTGGACAGGCATTCGCAGATATGTGTAACATGCTGTCAAAGTAGACTAATAAACGAAAAACTTAACTATTAAAAGACTTTCAGACCCAAGAGTAATGTTACTGCATCCGAACACACACATGACTGCAAGTGTATTCTTTGCTGCTGTGATTGCGAAGACTGGTCGCCATTTTGATTAGAACAAGAAACAAAACATCAGAAGAAAACAAATATCTGGTAATAGAATCGTGGCTATTCGAGCAAAAAAATGTTTTACCTTGTGATGGTATGATGCACAAAGAAAGAAACAATGTCCAGGCAATCATTTTTAAAACGAAGACACAGTAATTTTGACTTCCAAAACACCGAGCATAAACATTCCCGGAGTGTAGGTACATTGCGTGCCACGGGAAATGCTTCCGCTTACAGAAAACAAAGTCCTTGTTTTATGGAAATACTCGACCTATTACTTTTCTGTTTTTCAAAGTATGTGGTCAAGAAAAAGAGAAGCAAACATGTTGAAAGTGTATAACTGTCTTTATAATGAGGGAAAAGTCTTAGATAATTTTGTCGCGGAATAATTATTTTTCGTTGGATTATAGGGCAGTGACCTGTGTCAGATTGGAGGTCATGCACTGTCTGAAGGCCGTCTGCCTCAAGTCGAGCGATGAGACATGCGTGTTTCTTTCATTTTTGAACTCTAAAACAAAAAATCAGGCGCAATCAATTGGTTGTAAATTCCATTTCGGTTTGATGCCGGAAAACCACAGTTTTCTTTCATTGTTTCCAAAGAGACCAGAAGGGTCGCAACTCATGCAACTCATGCAAACGTTGGCACGGGCAGCCGCACTGACTCGGTGTGGTGGGAGCAGAGTGGGAGGGAGGAGGGTGGGGGGATGGAACTTGGAAGACTCTTCCTTGTTAAATAACTTGCAGGGAAGTTTTGTCTCAGACTTCTGATCACTTTCCTGGTTATTCCCGGTTTAAGAGAGCAACAATATTGACAATATTTTGGAAGCTGTAAACAGAATCAATTTTTCCCACATGTATGCGGGAGAGAGACCACCCATCACCCATGACTGAGATTGTAGGAACACTTTGGCGCTTGCTGCTTCCCCTGGAAGAATTTTTATAAATAAAACGTCATGCTCTACTACTTAGAGTGACGTCTCTTTGCTTTGCTTATTCTTGTCCCAAATAGAAACATTTTCTGAGAGGACGTTAACTCCCCCCTTTAGTTAACTTAGTTTGACGTCAAATATTGCACAAGGCTTTGCAAGAGCCACTGCATGGCTACTGTGTTTAGGACATCTTTGTGTGAAGGTGTGTTACCAAGACAACGGAGGGATGCAAATGTGACACCGCTGTTTAAAGGCATACTAACGCACTCCCGTGTTTACAAAGTGTAGTTTGCCCACAATCGATGTCAAACGCACCATAAGACCATATATATTATTATATATATAATGACGATACGTCACCATGCGCGGACCATAATACATGCATTACAGCTTGTTCTAGCCTCTGAAAAAGTGAGGATGTCAACAAAGCCGCGGTGTTCTCTCCCTTGCATCAACGTTACATGTGTTGCCAAATCTATAAATAGGACGATCCAGATCAAAATGAAAATTCAAATATCTCAACATTTAAGGGGTCCTAGACCACAATATTTTGCAGGGAACTTAATTTAGTCTGTCTCCAGCTGTTGGTAAAGCAATTAGCGTGTATAGTCATCGAGTACATATGGCTTTAAGAAGGGTGACAAGTCCAAGCCTGGAAATTACCGACCAGTATCTCTGACAAGTATAACATGCAAGACAATGGAAAAAGTTGTAAGAGACTCACTGTTTGAGCATATATATATATGGAGAGTAATGGTCTGTTAACAGAGTGTCAGCATGGATTTGTGTCAAAAAGATCATGTGTAACAAATCTGCTCGGAGTCCTTGATGACTGGACAAATAGCCTAGACAATGGAAAGCCGGTGGATGCGATATACCTGGATTTTTCTAAGGCATTTGATACAGTGTGTCACGAACGCCTCCTCGCAAAGCTCAAATCGTATGGTGTCACTGATGAGGTCAATGATTGGATCGGCAGCTTTTTAAAAGACCGTCGCCAAAGAGTAAAAGTAAACGGTACCCTATCCGACTGGGTGGAAGTGACAAGCGGAGTGCCTCAGGGCAGTGTTTTGGGTCCAGTTTTGTTCGTTGTGTTCATAAATGACCTCCCAGAAGTAGTGGAGAGTCTATGTAGCATGTACGCCGGGGCTGGGCCGCTATTGCGCGGGTCCGCTATTGCGCGGGGCCGCTATTGCGCGAATCTAACCCTAACCCTAACCCCGCCGGGCCTTAAGATTCGCGCAATAGCTGCCCCGCGCAATAGCGGCCCGCGCAATAGCGGGCCGACCCCTGTACGCCGATGATACAAAAATTTACCGATCAGTGGACACTGTCGATGACTTCGCGAAGTTGCAAAGTGACCTGGATAACCTCACAGCATGGGCTGATAAATGGCAAATGAAATTTAATGCGAATAAATGTCAGGTTGGGACAGAAAAACGTGAAACATGTGTATAGTATGAAAACGGCTGGAGGTGATGGGGAGTGGACCTGGGTAGTTCAAGTGTGGAAAGAGATCTTGGTGTGCATATAGACAATGAACTCAAATTCTCCAAGCATGTAGAGACCCAAGCTAATAAAGCAAATAAGATTCTAGGACTTGTGAGAAGGTCGTACGAGTACCTTGACCAAGAATTAATGAGAATGTTGTTCATAGCTCTGGTGAGGCTTCATCTGGAATTCGCCAACTGTGCCTGGAGTCCACGCTTGGAAAAGGACAAAAAGCTTATTGAGGGTGTGCTACGTAGAGCAACAAAGTGTGTGCCGGGTTTGAAGGACCTGGAGTATGAGGAGCGTCTCAAAGTCATGAAGATACCTAGTATGTGTTACAGAAGAGTAAGAGGTGATATGATAGAAGTGTACAAGTTCATGCACGGTGTGTATAACTGCAAGAATCCTCTCGAACTCAATCGGCAGTCTGGTACAAGAGGACACTGTTACAAGTTAAAGAAAAACGCATGTAAAACCAGCTTGAGACAGCACTTCTTCACAAACAGAGTTGTAGACACTTGGAATGCCCTGGACAAGTCAACTGTGGAGGCGCCGTCATCAAACAGTTTCAAGAACAGAATTGACAATGTGTTCAAGGACTACATGTATTGTGCTAAGGTTAGCCACCCAGTGTTTGCCACGAAAGCCACGCATGCCACTCTCAGCCAAATATATACGACACCGGAAGAAAGTCTAGACAATAAGGCACGATCAAAAGATCGTTACACTAGGCCATCTCAAAGTTAGGAAAGTTAATAGTACTGGTCAAAAGATCAGATATAGGCCTCGCGGCCTTAGACATCTGCAAATTTATCTGAGAGATCGAGGTTTCACAAGAAGCGTCTTCAGTTCCAGAAGAAAGCATTCGACTCAGTGCCACATGAAAGACTCTTAGTTAAGCTGGAGTATTATGGAATAACTGGAAATGTTGTGCGATGGATTTAGAGATTTTCTATCCAACAGAAAACAGAGAGTCAGAGTGGGTAATGTGCATTCTGACAGTACAGATGTGGCATCCCTCGGGGAAGTATTCTGGGGCCTGTTTTGTTTACAATCTTTATTAATGACCCACCGGATATACTAGAGGAAGGGCGGCTCCTAATATGGACCACTTTCATGCTGATAACTGGTTTGTTTTCTTGTTTCATTTTGTGTTTGGAAGTCCTTTGGAAGGACTGGGTGGCCGAGTGGTAACGCACTTGCGCTCGGAAGCGAGAGGTTGCGAGTTCGACCCTGGGTCAGGGCGTTAGCAATTTTCTCCCCCCTTTCCTAACCTAGGTGGTGGGTTCAAGCGCTAGTCTTTCGGATGAGACGAAAAACCGACGTCCCTTCGTGTACACTACATTGGGGTGTGCACGTTAAAGATCCCACGATTGACAAAAGGGTCTTTCCTGGCAAAATTGTATAGGCATAGATAAAAATGTCCACCAAAATACCCGTGCGACTTGGAATAATAGGCCGTGAAAAGTAGGATATGCGCCAAAATGGCTGCGATCTGCTGGCCGATGTGAATGCGTGATGTATTATGTAAAAAAAAATTCCATCTCACACGGCATAAATAAATCCCTGCGCCTTGAAAGTTCAATATGTGCGCGATATAAATTGCATAAAATTTTTTTTTTTAAAAAGTCCCTGCGCTTAGAACTGTACCCACGGAATACGCGCGATATAAGCCTCATATTGATTGATTGATTGATTGATTGATTGATTCTCTCTTAGGTCAACCGTTAGGCCTAATTAGAGTGAAATAGCTTTGATAGACATTCAGCAAAAATTGAATACAGAAAAAATCACAAAGGGTCCATATTAGGAGCCTGGGCGCCTAATATGGACCAGTGAAGCGGCCTTCACGAATCACTGTAAAAAGCACCCCATACTTCAAAATAACATGATAGTGTGCAAGTCAGACTAATTAAAAGATGCTTTAGATTTATCTGTTTCAGGTTGATGAGAGCATTATTTGGAGCACACCAGGAAACTAAAGAAGCTTATCAAAAACAGAGTGAAAATAAGTGAAATTATTAACTTCCACGAAAAGAAAGCTATTTGTTATATTTTTTTGAAATCTCGAGGGCTAGTTATAGGTTATTTTCAGCAAACTTCTTAATGAATTAATGAAAATAGCCTTTAGCTTTTAATTTCTTCGATTTGTTCAAGGTGGTCCGTATTAGGGGACTCACACATACTTTGAGATTTTTGCTATTATTTTTTGTTTGCAACAGAAACTCGGGGTCAAAACTGCTAAAATGTAACAAATACGGTCTTAGCTCTCATATATATAGCAAATTTTGTGTGATAAAAGCTTTGGCTGTGGACAGAAACGAGTCCGTTTTAGACGGCAAATTTAGAGTGAACACTGCCAAAAGTGAAAAAAAGAGAAAAAGCCTAACAGTTTTGAGGTTTGTGTTTCTGCAACTGTTTTGACATGTGCAAGTTATCCAGTGAGGGTGAATACAGCAAATGAAATTGTTCTTAGCACTCTAGCACCGTTAGTTTGTCAGAACAGGAGGTGGTCCATATTAGGAGCCCTTCCCCTACAAAGTACAGATGGTCTGCAAAGTATTTGCAGATGATACCTAATTGTATGATGTACCCCAGCGATACCAAACAATACACAAGTCGCGTAAGGCGAAAATACAACATTTAGTCAAGTAGCTGTCGAACTCACAGAATGAAACTGAACGCAATGCCATTTTTCAGCAAGACCGTATACTCGTAGCATCGTCAGTCCACCGCTCATGGCAAAGGCAGTGAAATTGACAAGAAGAGCGGGGTAGTAGTTGCGCTAAGAAGGATAGCACGCTTTTCTGTACCTCTCTTTGTTTTAACTTTCTGAGCGTGTTTTTAATCCAAACATATCATATCTATATGTTTTTGGAATCAGGAACCGACAAGGAAAAAGATGAAAGTGTTTTTAAATTGATTTGGACAATTTAATTTTGATAATAATTTTTATATATTTAATTTTCAGAGCTTGTTTTTAATCTGAATATAACATATTTATATGTTTTTGGAATCAGAAAATGATGGAGAATAAGATAAACGTAAATTTGGATCGTTTTATACATTTTTATTTTTTTTTACAATTTTCCGATTTTTAATGACCAAAGTCATTAATTAATTTTTAAGCCACCAAGCTGAAATGCAATACCGAACCCCGGGCTTCGTCGAAGATTACTTGACCAAAATTTCAACCAATTTGGTTGAAAAATGAGGGCGTGACAGTGCCGCCTCAACTTTCACGAAAAGCCGGATATGACGTCATCAAAGACATTTATCAAAAAAATGAAAAAAACGTTCGGGGATTTCATACCCAGGAACTCTCATGTCAAATTTCATAAAGATCGGTCCAGTAGTTTAGTCTGAATCGCTCTACACACACACACACACGCACGCACGCACACACACACGCACATACACCACGACCCTCGTTTCGATTCCCCCTCGATGTTAAAACATTTAGTCAAAACTTGACTAAATGTAAAAAGGACATTGATAATCTCCAGAAATGGTCAGATAAATGGAACTTGTATTTTAACGTATCAAAGTGTAAAGTCCTGCATATAGGCAAAAATATTCCGAGACATGATTATTCCATGATGGAGAATGATGAAATGAAAACAAAAATAAGAAAAGAAGTCGGTGATGAGTTGATTCTTTACTGAAAACAAACAAGTCGCGTAAGGCGAAAATACAATATTTAGTCAAGTAGCTGCCATTTTTCAGCAAGACCGTATACTCGTAGCATCGTCAGTCCACCGCTCACGGCAAAGGCAGTGAAATTGACAAGAAGAGCGGGGTAGTAGTTGCGCTAAGAAGGATAGCACGCTTTTCTGTACCTCTCTTTGTTTTAACTTTCTGAGCGTGTTTTTAATCCAAACATATCACATCTATATGTTTTTGGAATCAGGAACCGACAAGGAATAAGATGAAAGTGTTTTTAAATTGATTTGGACAATTTAATTTTGATAATAATTTTTATATATTTAATTTTCAGAGCTTGTTTTTAATCCGAATATAACATATTTATATGTTTTTGGAATCAGCAAATGATGGAGAATAAGATAAACGTAAATTTGGATCGTTTTATAAATTTTTATTTTTTTTTACAATTTTCCGATTTTTAATGACCAAAGTCATTAATTAATTTTTAAGCCACCAAGCTGAAATGCAATACCGAACCCCGGGCTTCGTCGAAGATTACTTGACCAAAATTTCAACCAATTTGGTTGAAAAATGAGGGCGTGACAGTGCCGCCTCAACTTTCACGAAAAGCCGGATATGACGTCATCAAAGACATTTATCAAAAAAATGAAAAAAACGTATGGGGATATCAATCCCAGGAACTCTCATGTCAAATTTCATAAAGATCGGTCCAGTAGTTTGGTCTGAATCGCTCTACACGCACACACACACACACACACACACACACACACACACACGCACACACGCACATACACCACGACCCTCGTTTCGATTCCCCCTCGATGTTAAAATATTTAGTCAAAACTTGACTAAATATAAAAACAAACATGACGTTTCGGATCATAGATCCTTCGACAGATCAAAAAAAAGTGAATGAAAATACGTCACAGCAAAAAACACGTCAAAAAACGTCATTAATCTCTCTCGCAAAAAACGTCATACACACACAAGTCTTACGTCATACGTGGCGCGCAAAACGTCATTACTCTCTCCTGCTATAGACGTCATAAACGCACAAGTCTTACGTAATACGTCACGCTCGCTTGCTCTCCCTCTCTCTCTCTCTCCTGGGATGTCTTTGACGAGGGTTGTCACTACTCTCTGATGTTGAGACCAAGAGGCTTTGTTGTTCCTAGCCTCATGATCAAGTTTGTCTCCAGAAATTTGCGATGCACAACATCGCTGTGGTTCTGCCACACAGCAGCGATGGACATGTGCTGCAGATGATGAAAGTTACTGTTGAAATGGTTTCCCACTGGGGTGTCCGTTTGGCACCTAACCGCTCTCACATGTTCCTCCAGTCTTTCAGCCAGTGTACGGTAGGTTTCACCAACGTACATTTTGTTGCACTGACTGCATGTGATGATGTACACCACGTTGGTGGACTGACAGGTAAAGCTTGATCTGATCGTGAATGAGTTACCACTTGGTCCGTTGAATGTGGTGGTGGTGGTGTTGAGGAAGGGACAAGCTTTGCATTTGGGCTTCAAACAGCATCTGTTTCCAGGTGTTTGTCCACTGGAAGGTTGGAAGCTGGAATGAACCAACTGGTCACGGAGACTGGTGTCTTTCAGATACGCTACCAGTGGGGGTTTAGCAAAGACATCTTTCAGTTTGGAGTCTCTCTGCAGGATTGCAAAGTTATCCAACAGAACTGTTTTTGACAATAATGTTGTGTGGATGGTACACCAGTGTCAAGATGGTTCTGTCCTGGGACTGGTCTTTTGCTGTGGTTTCTAGGGCTTTGCGTCGAGGAACGTGTTTAGCTCTAGACATGGCTTCAGTGACAATGTTATCTGGGTATCCACGATTTTTCATGAAAGACACCATCCTTTGTGCTTGTTGGTCAAACTCTTCTTCTGTACTGCACAGTCTGCGTAGTCTCAAGAATTGCGAGTATGGTATACTCTCTCTAGTAGCTCTGGGGTGGCTTGATGTGAACGTAAGGTAGGAGTGGGAATCAGTTGCCTTGTAGTGAACGGTCGTCTCAAGGCTCCTTGAGTCAGTGATGGAGATCTGTATGTCGAGGAAAGGCAGCATTGACTCAGAGATTTCATGCGTGAATTTGATTGCAGGGTTGAAATCTCCAACAAATTTGATGAACTCCAGGAGGTCTTCTTTGCAACAGACGGCGATGCCCAAGCAGTCGTCTATGAAGCGTTTGAAGAGTGTTGGCAAGGGACCTTTGTAGGCTAGGAAAATCTGTTCTTCCAGATGACCCACAAAAAGGCATGCGTAGTTAGGTCCCATCTTTGTTCCCATGGCAACCCCTCTGGTTTGGGCGAAGTGATGTTCTCCAAAGGAGAAAGCATTCAGCGTGAGCACCAGTTCAGTGAGACGGACGACAATGGTGGGGTCAATCTGCAGAGTACTCTTACTCAGGAAGTGTTGTATCGCTCTGAGGCCTTCAGCATGAGGTATGTTGGTGTAAAGTCCCGTGACATCCATTGTAAAGATGAAGCGATTGGGGCTGTCTGGTGTGAACTGGAAATCATTCAGGAGTTGTAATGTATGGGCTGTGTCCTTAAAGGCCAACATCCAAACAATGTTTCTCCTGGAGCGACCTAAACTTGAACCCGTCGCTATTCTTGCATGTCTGTTTACTTCGTGCTGCACGCAAAAATTGTGCGACTTCCTTGCCGCGTGGATTGACGAAGCTGTTTTATTCTCGTGACTGAAAACACTGCAGTGCGTGCAGTTGTTTTCTGTGGGTTCGACAGATCGGTCCAGTAGTTTGGTCTCAATCGCTCTACACACACGCACACACACACACACATACACACACATACACACACTGGCACACACACACACACACACACACACACAGGCACACACTAGCCACACACACACACGCACACACACACACCCGCTCGGCTTTTTGTCCCCTCTGCCTCACTGATTTGGTTTTGTGTTTATTTCGTCATTATTTTGTTAGTAAATAGTGAACATTGCTTCAATGCCGAAGCAAAAAACATCATTATTGGTTGTAATGTGCTACTAATTTTAAAACCCGAGTATCTTTTTATATTTAGTCAAGTTTTGACTAAATATTTTAACATCGAGGGGGAATCGAAACGAGGGTCGTGGTGTATGTGCGTGTGTGCGTGCGTGTGTGTGTGCGTGCGTGTGTGCGTGTGTGTGTGTGTAGAGCGATTCAGACTAAACTACTGGACCGATCTTTATGAAATTTGACATGAGAGTTCCTGGGTATGAAATCCCCGAACGTTTTTTTCATTTTTTTGATAAATGTCTTTGATGACGTCATATCCGGCTTTTCGTGAAAGTTGAGGCGGCACTGTCACGCCCTCATTTTTCAACCAAATTGGTTGAAATTTTGGTCAAGTAATCTTCGACGAAGCCCGGGGTTCGGTATTGCATTTCAGCTTGGTGGCTTAAAAATTAATTAATGACTTTGGTCATTAAAAATCTGAAAATTGTAAAAAAAAATAAAAATTTTCAAAACGATCCAAATTTACGTTTATCTTATTCTCCATCATTTTCTGATTCCAAAAACATATAAATATGTTATATTCGGATTAAAAACAAGCTCTGAAAATTAAATATATAAAAATTATTATAAATTTTTTTTTTTCGAAATCAATTTAAAAACACTTTCATCTTATTCCTTGTCGGTTCCTGATTCCAAAAACATATAGATATGATATGTTTGGATTAAAAACACGCTCAGAAAGTTAAAACGAAGAGAGGTACAGAAAAGCGTGCTATCCTTCTCAGCGCAACGAATACCCCGCTCTTCTTGTCAATTCCACGGGCACTGCCTTTGCCACGGGCGGTGGAGTGACGATGCTACGAGTATACGGTCTTGCTGCGTTGCGTTGCGTTGCGTTCAGTTTCATTCTGTGAGTTCGACAGCTACTTGACTAAATATTGTATTTTCGCCTTACGCGACTTGTTACATAGTAATTTTGACAGCAGTTCAAATGTGTACATTAACCAGTTCCATTCAGCAGACTTTCAGGTCAGTCTTTGTAACTGATTTCTGACCAGGAATTTATCACGCTTTCTATTGTTCATTCGTTTCTAGCTGTGACATCAGCAAACCAGCAAAGTGTGTGTGTGTGTGTGTGTGTGTGTGTGTGTGTGTGTGTGTGTGTGTGTGTGTGTGTGTGTGTGTGTGTGTGTGCCTTTGGTTATATCGGTTTTTGTTGTTGTTGATGAGTACGTAACAAAATGTAGTCAGTATAATTATATACGTTTGCATCATACCTCATCTCCCGTGAAATATCAACAGAGTTCGAAGTTTCAGTTTGTCAATCTGTATAGTATGATTTGTTTTCAAATACGTTTTGTCTTTCTTTCCTTGTCCTGGTTTGTTTACAGATCATCGTCATTTTTATATTTAGTCAAGTTTTGACTAAATATTTTAACGTAGAGGGGGGAATCGAGACGAGGGTCGTGGTGTATGTGTGTGTGTGTGTGTGTGTGTGTGTGTGTGTGTGTCTGTGTGTGTGTGTAGAGCGATTCAGACTAAACTACTGGACCGATCTTTATGAAATTTGACATGAGAGTTCCTGGGTATGAAATACCCGAACGTTTTTTTCATTTTTTTGATAAATGTCTTTGATGACGTCATATCCGGCTTTTCGTGAAAGTTGAGGCGGCACTGTCACGCCCTCATTTTTCAACCAAATTGGTTCAAATTTTGGTCAAGTATTCTTCGACGAAGCCCGGGGTTCGGTATTGCATTTCACCTTGGTGGCTTAAAAATTAATTAATGACTTTGGTCATTAAAAATCGGAAAATTGTAAAAAAAATAAAAATTTATAAAACGATCCAAATGTACGTTTATCGTATTCTCCATCATTTGCTGATTCCAAAAACATATAAATATGTTATATTCGGATTAAAAACAAGCTCTGAAAATTAAATATATAAAAATTATTATCAAAATTAAATTTTCCAAATCAATTTAAAAACACTTTCATCTTATTCCTTGTCGATTCCTGATTCCAAAAACATATAGATATGATATGTTTGGATTAAAAACACGCTCAGAAAGTTAAAACAAAGAGAGGTACAGAAAAGCGTGCTATCCTTCTTAGCGCAACTACTACCCCGCTCTTCTTGTCAATTTCACTGCCTTTGCCATGAGCGGTGGACTGACGATGCTACGAGTATACGGTCTTGCTGAAAAATGGCATTGCGTTCACTTTCATTCTGTGAGTTCGACAGCTACTTGACTAAATATTGTATTTTCGCCTTACGCGACTTGTTTTTTAATATCGGAAGATCTAACTAGTGTTCTGAGCATCGCCTAAGTAGACATCAACAAGCATGTACATACTTGAATGATCTTGCCGTTGTCTATCTTTTGCGATATCATGTCCATTTCCACATCGCAACATTATTGAATATTTGTACCAGTTTCAATTTGTCTGATTCAAACTAGATGTTGAATGACACAGAAATAAAACGATTTCTTCGTGAACTTCAATTTTGTTTGAGTAATATATCAGGTGTACGATACATCTACACAGTTGTGTGTGTGTGTGTGTGTGTGTGTGTGTGTGTGTGTGTGTGTGTGTGTGTGTGTGTGTGTGTGTGTGTGTGTGTGTTCTTGAACATAACTACACCCATGTGTTTATGAGTTACATAATTATATATATGCGTTCAGTCAGTCTGCATGTTTCCTTTCACAAAATAAGACACAACATCAAAAATGAATACAGATTTGATCTGCAAGGAGGAAATATCAAACCAACCCACACCCCAAACCTAAAGCAGCTCATGACAAACTTTTGGTACACACTTTGCAAAATAAAACTCTAATTTCTAAGCAGCTGCATTACACGCTGCCAACAGAGAGAGAACAAGTCGCGTAAGGCGAAATTACAACATTTAGTCAATCTGTCTAACCCACAGAATACAAGAAACTAAGTCCATCTCACGATGAACACGAGCCGAAATCATATGCACTCGACTTATGAAATAGAAAGAAATCAAATACGACGAAGAGAAGAAAAAGTTTGAAAGTACCATTGAACTTCCATGTCGGCGTGTGGCTGAGCTTAAAATAGGAATGTTGTTGCAATCTGTTAGGCACTTTCCCTTTTGACAGGTAGTTTTTGCATGTACGTACAGCAAAACACGGCCTTTTTTACAAATCCTAAAGACTGTCGGAAACTTCGCATGCTCTCTTGTGAACGCCATGTGAAACATTGATTCTGAAACAAAAATCTATGGCATGAATGACAATGGAAAGACGGTCTCTCTCTGATTCCAAGTTCATAATGACAGTTATGAAATGCTGAATTTAAAAAATCTGTAGATGAAGTAAAATCATTTGAATGTTGGCTTGTTGAAACTTCATAACAAACAGCCACCTCGTCTATATCATTATCTGAAAGAATGCAAACTTCCTTTGAAACACCAACATTTGTATGGAAAACTTCTGTTTCTGTCATCTTTGATTTCATTTGACAACTTGGACTGATGGCATCTTCCAGAGATATATCCATTACTTTCAACTTGCGCCTCTTTGTATTCCTGTAAGCCTGCCACTTATTTATAAAAAGAAACGTTTGATACTTTTACCAAACAGTTAGTATAATGCACGCTCTACCTGTATTCGTCTTTAAATTCTGCAAGACTGAAGCGAAAGAGGTCTGTCTCAGTTTTGTCGTCAGTTTGTTGTGTACATTTACACACGCACAACGAACAACACATGCACAGGCCCGGGGGAAGCTCTCCTTTCTTATGTCCGACGATAGACGTATACATGTAGTTTACATGTTTATTAGTCATCTATTTGATTGATTACGTGTATGATATGACGGAGAGTCGCATCGGTTTGATGCCGTGAACCCAACCGTGGCTGTGGCTGTCGTTTGAAGTAGCCTACTGCGGCTCGTCAAAAACTGCACGCACTGCAGTGTTTTCAGTCACGAGAATAAAACAGCTTCGTCAATCCACGCAGCAAGGAAGTCGCTCAATTTTTGCGTGCAGCACGAAGTAAACAGACATGCAAGAATAGCGACGGGTTCAAGTTTAGGTCGCTCCAGGAGAAAAATTCTTTTGGATGTTGGCCTTTAATGTACGTAGGCAGGTTAGCGACCAGTGGCTGAAAGACTTTGTCCAGAAATTCTGAAATGATGGCTGTGAGGCACGAACAAGCAGAAACGATTGGACGGCCAGGGTTATTTACTTTGTGGATCTTGGGCACATCATAAAATCGTGATTCACGGGGTTCTTTGACAACTGCACGTGCGGCTTCGTGTGGAAGTTGGCCTGCCTATATCGCTTCTTTGATGGTTTTACGTACTGTGGCGTTGTCTTCTTTCACAGTAGACTTTTGTCGTGGTTCGTAGAAGGTAGTGTCAGAGAGTTGTTTTTCAACTTCCGCTTGATAAAGGTCAGCGCGCCACACTAAAATTGCACCGCCTTTGTCTGCTGGTTTGATCACTACGTCTTTTCTCTGTTTCAGGTCATTGAGTGCTTTGAGTTCATGACCTGTCAAGTTAGTGTTCAAGAGGTTTGGGCTTGACTTTGTGGATTTCGCGAGTACATGTGTCGATGTAGTTGTCCAGGGCCAAAAATTCTCCAGGTTTCGGCGTCCATGTACTTTGTTGCCTTGGAAACAAGGAGGCAATCTCTGAAGAATCATCTGAGACTAATGGTGGGACGACATTCGCGAAATGCGCTGCAATACGGAGTCGACGAAAGTAACGGTAACAGTGGAACAAGGTGGACTTGAAATTCACTGTGGGTTTCAGAGGAACAAACTTCAAACCACGGCTCAACAGTTGTTTTTGCTCATCAGGTAGGGGTACGGCGTCGGGTATGGTCACAACAAGTTTGTCAGTGTCTGGACTAGGTGTCACAATATCCTGATGCTGCATGGGTGGTAGAAGTTTTTCAAGTTTTTTTGTTTTTGTTTCTTGCATGCTTTGATAGAGAGCCCTCAGGGCCGGACTAGGCGAAGAGGAGGGGGGGGGGGGGGGGGTTGCCAGTGGTGGCCCAGGGGGATGTCCCCCCTGGCGGCAGGGGCGGATCAGTTCATTTTATGACTGGTTTTTTTCAAAAGTATATTGTGAAGATATGGGTGTGAAGGCGCGAAGCGCCGAGCCGACGGCGCGAAGCGCCTAGCTTGCTAGAGGGGTCCGGGGGCATGCCCCCCCGGAAAATGTTGAAAAATAGGATGCAAAATGGTGCAATCTGGTGCATTCTGAGGATGATCATTACCAGTTTCAGGCAGCAGATTTTGTCAAGTGCTGATTAATACCCCAAAAATGGAAACTCAATGTAAAATAATGAAATGCATACCTCATTCAATATTTTTATTTTTGGGCTGGGGGGGGGGGGGGGGGGGGGTCCGGAAACCCTAGAACCCACCCACCCCCCTCGTTGTGGGGGTCAGGGGGCGAAGCCCCCTGAAGCTGACGGGTAGGTCATATTCTGAGATAGGAAAATGGTCGCTCCTTGCATGAAACGGCATAAAATAAGCAATAATAAAAAAAAAATTAAATAAGTAAGGTACATGTTTAGGCTAGGGGGGGGGGGGGGGGGGTTGCGCAACCCCCATAACCCCCCCGGTAGTCCGGCCCTGGCCCTGTTTGCATCCTTCACTACGACAATAATGAACTGTGCAGTGGCTGGCTGGCAAAGGGAGAACAGTTGTTTCTTGCAGTTAGTGATTTGACGATCTGCTTTTTCTGTTTGGAGAACATATTCACGAGTTACTTGAGACATCAGACTCAGGCTGGCTTGTTGCAATATTTTGGTTTGTTTTGTCGATGTGGAACCAAACTTCAGTTTGAAACCATTGGGGATGACCTTTCTCCTTATGCATGTTCGTAGGAAAACTACGTGGCTGCTGAATCGTGTTTTGTGTAGTGTCCACTTCAAATAGGCAAAGCCTAGCGCTTGCGGGATGGCTGGGAGCTGTTTGAGTTCTGTTGCAGCTCTACTAAAAAATGGTGATGATACAGGCATTGTTGTTTTGAAGACGAAAAAGAAAAACAAACAATACATAAATGAAAACAGTTATGAAGTGCGAGGAGGAAAAAGATTTGGGTGTAACATTTGACGATCACCTGAGTTTTGACAAACATATTAAAAACATAATAAATAAAGCGAATAAAATGCTTGGCATAATAAAGAGGACATTTTCCTATCTTGACAATGACACATTTACAAAATTGTATAAAGCAATAGACCACATTTAGAATATGCAAACGTTATCTGGCATTAGTATCTAAAGCGTCAATCAGCCGCCCTTGAAAGGGTGCAAAGGAGAGCGACTAAACTGGTTAAGGCCTTGAAAAACATGACATAATTATGTTAAACTAGATGAATACCCGCTTCGCCGGGAAGAAGTAGAGCCGAATACCCGGCTTCGCCGGGTACCCGGCTTTGCCGGGTGAGTGGCGCACCGTACGCCGGCTTTGCCGGGTGAGTGGCGCACCGTACGCGATTGACGCCACACGAAGGAAGGGAGATAAACGCGCAAAACACTGGAGAAGATAAGGAAGAGTAATGAAAGCGTTGTGGACAGTGACCTTCTAAAAATAGTAACGGGAATATGGATTGAGCGTTGTGGACAGTGACCTTCTAAAAATAGTAACGGGAATATGGATTGACGCCACACGAAGGAAGGGAGATAAACGCAAAACACGGGAGAAGATAAGGAAGAGTTACTGGGAATGGATCTGGGAAGATGAACAGAAAAGCCAAAATCGATTCAGTGCTGCGCGCTGAGAGCACGTGTTGAAAATTCTCATCGACCAGGTTGTGTCCGGGGTCTACCTGAATATGCCCACCAAATTTGAAGCAGATCCATCGAGAACTTTGGCCGTGCATCGCGAACACACACACACACACACACACACACAGACACAAGTCGTATATATATAGAAGATAGAAGACTACGGGTACTCAATCTCCAGACCCTTAAATCGAAAAGATTCAGAGGCGACCCGATACAGACCTATAAAATCTTTCAGGGTATTGATAATGTCAAAGTCGAATCTTTTTTCAAGAAGTCAGTCTACCACTGATGTAACGAGGAACAATACGGACAAAATCTTTATTTAATTTAGTAAAACTAATATCCGGAAACATTCCTTTTCTAACAGAGTTGCACCATCATGGAACACACTGTCTGATGTTGTTAAAAATGCACAAACTATTACATGTAACACTTTCAAAAATCTGCTGGACGAACACAAACTTATGACTGGGTCACTTTATTTGTACGATAATTGATATTGAGTAAATACGACTTTGAGCATGTTAGTATAATTGACCTGCAACAAATTTGATAATGAGATGGGACGAAAAAAAGCGGTGAGGCTTGTGGATACCAATCCAGTCCCTAACCACTACTACTACTACTACCACTACTAATGGACACAGACTGCCGTCGCTATGGAAACAGCCGCCATATTGGATTTCTGGGAAACGGTTTTACAGCAACATCATACATTGGACATGCATAATATTTGGCACAAGGATACACATGACTTGTATATCATATAGAACGATATTTTGACTAAAGAGTACAGTTGAATTTAAAATAACTTTTGTAATAAGGATTAATGAATTTCTAGCTGCATATTCATTCATCTTTATTTCAAAAAATAATTTACATTCAACTGTTGTTTTTTGTCAAAATATCGTTCTATATGATTGTAGGTAAAAGTATTGTGACTATCTTTGTGCCAGATATTAACCATTTCTGATGTATGATGTTGCTGTAAAACCGTTTCCTAGAAATCCAAAATGGCGCTGTGTATGCCAGTTTCCATAGCGATGGCAATCTATGCCCTTTAGTTTTCGCAATTTTTTCATTTCTTTATATAAGTCACTTCAATAACTACCCAGAAAACTAAGTTACTCCATGTATTTTTCATGTTTCATTTTGGTCATTCTAGTTCCGCTCATTGCCTCAATATTTTCTTTAAAACAGTGCAATAACATTCTTAATGTGTATTAATGATATTCCATTCAATTGAAAAAATATTGAGATATAGGAGCTTTTAATCCAAAGGAGTCATCTAGAAGTGGTAGTATAGCCCAGGTTTTTGTTATGCAAGGTACAAATACAACAGTAGGAACCCCGTATCTTTCATATTATGACATAGTTTCCGTCAAAGTGTGGCACGGAAACCTTATAAGTTTAACTTGAGCAGTTTTTTTTGTCGCTCACTTCAAAGAAATGAAGATACAAGTTTTCTTTTCACTTTAGAAAACACTTTGGAGCTACGAGCTTTGATCACCACACGGGCAACATAATAAGGGATCTTACTATTGTTTTAGATCCAAAACCTCAAAAATTGAGATACGAGGTTTGTAAATTACTGCAACGATATGTAGGATAAACAGAATACATGTACTACATTGCTTGCTGTGTCGTACCAGATATATAAACACTAATTCAGTATATTGCTTTTTCAAATATTGAAAAGCTCGCTTTCGCACGCATTTCAATATTTTAAACAAGTCGCGTAAGGCGAAAATACAATATTTAGTCAAGTAGCTGCCCTTTTTCAGCAAGACCGTATACTCGTAGCATCGTCAGTCCACCGCTCATGGCAAAGGCAGTGAAATTGACAAGAAGAGCGGGGTAGTAGTTGCGCTAAGAAGGATAGCACGCTTTTCTGTACCTCTCTTTGTTTTAACTTTCTGAGCGTGTTTTTAATCCAAACATATCATATCTATATGTTTTTGGAATCAGGAACCGACAAGGAATAAGATGAAAGTGTTTTTAAATTGATTTCGAAAAAAAAATTTTGATAATAATTTTTATATATTTAATTTTCAGAGCTTGTTTTTAATCCGAATATAACATATTTATATGTTTTTGGAATCAGCAAATGATGGAGAATAAGATAAACGTAAATTTGGATCGTTTTATAAATTTTTATTTTTTTTTACAATTTTCCGATTTTTAATGACCAAAGTCATAAATTAATTTTTAAGCCACCAAGCTGAAATGCAATACCGAACCCCGGGCTTCGTCGAAGATTACTTGACCAAAATTTCAACCAATTTGGTTGAAAAATGAGGGCGTGACAGTGCCGCCTCAACTTTCACGAAAAGCCGGATATGACGTCATCAAAGACATTTATCAAAAAAATGAAAAAAACGTTCGGGGATTTCATACCCAGGAACTCTCATGTCAAATTTCATAAAGATCGGTCCAGTAGTTTAGTCTGAATCGCTCTACACACACACACAGACACACACACAGACACACGCACATACACCATACCCTCGTTTCGATTCCCCCTCGATGTTAAAATATTTAGTCAAAACTTGACTAAATATAAAAAGCAGCTTGTATAAATCTGGTACGACACAGCAAGCAATGTAGTATCAACCCCTGTAGTATTCTCTATATATATGCATGACTTTCAGCACATCCCATACCAAGTAGGGGCGCTCCTGTGAAATTAAAGTGCATCGAGTTGAGTACTTGTTTGTCTATCATTTTCATATTGTATTGGCAGCTTTAACTTTAAGCTATTCTATATTTACAAAGAAAGAAAGAAAGAGAGACCCCAGAGAGGGAATGACAGATTGCATTTATGTCAAAACATCTTGATGTCATCTACTTGCGAAAGCATATGCAGTAGACTTGGAATCTGGGCTACTCCACCAAGCTTGAACAGCTTGGGTAGCGTTTCAGGAAAAAAATCGGATACTCACACAAACACACACACACACATTACCACACACACACTTGTACCCATGCAAGTCATTGGAGAGTCTGTTTATTCTTCTTTAAATATGACACATTTCTGTTTGTGGTTGAAAGGGTATGGCCGTTTGACACGAGAAAGTATAGGGTTAAGAAAAAAATGAACAAGTGTGCAGTGCAGAGATTTATTCACAACTACAAGAATGTTCAAAAGCTCAAACCAGTGGGGTTTTTCTGTGTCTTTTTCTTTGATCTGCAGCGAGGAACAGTGAAAGCACAGATAAAAAAAATATTAAAAAATTAATAAAATATTTGTTTGTTTCTCTTATGCGAAGAGCAGACCTGTTCATTTTACTCTGTACAATACTGGAGTGCTCTCAAGAAACAATAATTTACATAAATGAATGAAGCTCACCTTTTTTACACCTGTCTTGTCTTTTTTTTCTTCTTGTACCAGTTATAATAATATATACATTGTTCATATCACAGATAGATAAACCGGCACGGTTGGCCTAGTGGTAAGGCGTCCGCCCCGTGATCGGGAGGTCGTGGGTTCGAACCCCGGCCGGGTCATACCCAAGACTTTAAAATTGGCAATCTAGTGGCTGCTCCGCCTGGCGTCTGGCATTATGGGGTAAGTGCTAGGACTGGTTGGTCCGGTGTCAGAATAATGTGACTGGGTGAGACACGAAGCCTGTGCTGCGACTTCTGTCTTGTGTGTGGCGCACGTTATATGTCGAAGCAGCACCGCCCTGATATGGCCCTTCGTGGTCGGCTGGGCGTTAAGCAAACAAACAAACAACAAGAAGAGCAAACGCTCGATCGAGTCACTTTCGCAGTTCTGAATATTATATGAGGCATCAGATGGACAGGAAGAAATTGCTATTCACAACACAATGAGTCACGTTCACATAAAATTTGAGCCCGGTCACTTTTATAGTTTCCGAGAAAAGCCCAACGTTAAGTTGTGTGTTGCCGAACAGAAAAGGCTAGTTATCTCCCTTGTTTTTCTGATAACGTTCGTAAAAGGCTACAGATGTAAATACTTTGATGTAAAGAATAATCCTACAAAGTTTCAATCACATCCGATGAACTTTGTCAAAGATATAAAATGTCTAATTTTTCCTTTGACGCTGACCTGTGACCTTGAAAAAGGTCAAAGGTCAACGAAACCATCGTTAAAGTGTAGAGGTCATTGGAGGTCACGACTAAACAAAATATGAGCCCGATCGCTTTGATAGTTTCCGAGAAAAGTTTGTCAAAGATATAAAATGTCTAATTTTTCCTTTGACGCTGACCTGTGACCTTGAAAAAGGTCAAAGGTCAACGAAACCATCGTTAAAGTGTAGAGGTCATTGGAGGTCACGACTAAACAAAATATGAGCCCGATCGCTTTGATAGTTTCCGAGAAAAGTCCAACGTTAAGGTGGTGTCTACGGCCGGCCGGCCGGACGGCCGGCCGGCCGGACAGACTAACACTGACCGATTACATAGAGTCACTTTTTCTCAAGTGACTCAAAAACAGATAGATAACCCGATTCATACTAAAGCCAAACTTAAATATATATTCAAACAAAATATAAACATTAGACAATTGTAATGAGTCAATGAATTTGCATGGTTTGTGGACTTATGAGACCACCACCAAACAAACACATACAAAAAACTTCCTCATTTTTAAAATCACAAGGTGGAATACGTTTCAAATCAACACAAGAGAACAGAGTCAAAATGACATGGCTTGTCACTGACATGTTTCTAAAGACAAATATTTTCAGAAACTCTCTCTCAAGACAAGGCACGGGATGAAACAAAAATCAAGAGCTGGCCTAAATTAATGTGGTGTCTAACTATGAGGTGCATCTCGGACTGGCACCTGTTGTGATTATTCACATGTTTTTTCTCTCGCTTTTTATATTTAGTCAAGTTTTGACTAAATATTTTAACATCGAGGGGGAATCGAAACGAGGGTCGTGGTGTATGTGCGTATGTGTGTGTGTGCGTGCGTGTGTGTGTGTGTGTAGAGCGATTCAGACTAAACTACAGGACCGATCTTTATGAAATTTGACATGAGAGTTCCTGGGTATGAAATCTCGGAACGTTTTTTTCATTTTTTTGATAAATGTCTTTGATGACGTCATATCCGGCTTTTCGTGAAAGTTGAGGCGGCACTGTCACGCCCTCATTTTTCAACCAAATTGGTTGAAATTTTGGTCAAGTACTCTTCGACGAAGCCCGGGGTTCGGTATTGCATTTCAGCTTGGTGGCTTAAAAATTAATTAATGACTTTGGTCATTAAAAATCTAAAAATTGTAAAAAAAAATAAAAAATTATAAAACGATCCAAATTTACGTTTATCTTATTCTCCATCATTTGCTGATTCCAAAAACATATAAATATGTTATATTCGGATTAAAAACAAGCTCTGAAAATTAAATATATAAAAATTATTATCAAATTTTTTTTTTCGAAATCAATTTAAAAACACTTTCATCTTATTCCTTGTCGGTTCCTGATTCCAAAAATATATAGATATGATATGTTTGGATTAAAAACACGCTCAGAAAGTTAAAACGAAGAGAGGTACAGAAAAGCGTGCTATGCAGCATAGCGTAACCTCTTCTTGTCAATTTCACTGCCTATGCCGTGAGCGGTGGACCACGAGTATACGGTCTTGCTGCGTTGCATTGCGTTCAGTTTCATTCTGTGAGTTCGACAGCTACTTGACTAAATATTGTATTTTCGCCTTACGCGACTTGTTTATTTTTACAAAGCCATGGGATCTTGTATATAACAAAGCAGCACAACAAGTTGAACTGATACATGTGCTCATAACATAATGAAGTGGCGAACAATACTATCACATGTTTGCACTTTGAAATATTGATGTTCATACATACAGGTAACTGGTTGTGTTCCCTCCTTCTCTACCCTGTGATGTAACATAGGATGGATGACAAAATGTCAGTGGTGTACCAGTATTAACCTCTTTTCCTTCAATCCTGAAATGAGCAATATACACAATAGTAACATCTACATTTCACTCCATCTTTGAAGACATTTCCCAGCAAAACGCACACGATGAAGGGCTGGAGGTGCATGTCAATATCTCTGTTAAAGAGTTGCTTTAATTAATGGCATCAAAGTACAGTGGAAAGCACTGTGCATCCTGACAACAATGCCATCCGCTTGGCCAAAAACACCTTTCACACACTGTGGTTTTACTTTAAAATCAGGTTGTCTGACTTAAAATTGTACAAGTTTCTCAGAATGTCTACACATGTATTCACAAGCTTGATGAAAAACTGTTCTTCGTATACATACCTCACAAGAAAAAAGGTACACATAAAATTGGGCACCTCATCCAAGTCAATTTTGTAATATATTCAATTTCTTGTATAATTGGTATCGAAATCAAGCAAGAAATAAATGCACACCATAAAATGTTCAAAATGTTTTGTGCGGTGTCTGTCACCAACAAACACAGATTTAAAAATATATCCATGTATTTGTATTAAGTGTAAACATTTTGACACGGTGTCCATTCATGCCAGAAAGCAAAATTGCCCACACTTAAAGTTTATTTTGGTAAACTTGGAAATACAATGCTTGCATAGTTTCAACAACTGAGGCTAACAAAATGCTGTTTAGAACTGGAGGCTGTTCAATGCTGTTTAGTACTGGACTTGCATCATGTGGGGAGGTTTGTTTCGTAGAGTCATGGTTGGTGTGCCAGGTTGGCGATAGTACGGCTGAGGCTGCGACATTGCGGCTTCATAAATTTTCTGCAGAAAACAATCAATGATTGTTGTGTGATTCAACAAAAAATCTATGTGCATGTTTGAAAAAACGAGACTAGAAAGAAAAAAACACTCTTTAGATATTATTCACATAGCTTTACTTCTCCACTTTACTGGGTAATTCAGTGTAATATTAACAGGACTAATAGGGTTGGAGAAGCAGTCGGTGTGTATTTAGTTTTAGCGCTCGTGCATTCCTCTACATTAAACTGATTACTGTCAGCAGTACCATAGAACAAAAGTTCAGTCACAGATTTGCAAAGGTTATTACAGAAAGAAAGAAAAAACAAAACAAAACAAAAACCAATATTTAAAGTCCCATCAACTTTTATGTATCTTCAAAATTGAGAAAAATATAATACCAGGCCGCAACTTTCTGTTTACGAACGAACACTTTAGTCAACTGTCTTTATGTCTGTAATATTACAATGCACAAAAGGGACACAAGGGATAAAAAAAAAAGCTTACTCGTCTCTGTGTGCGCATCTTGGCGTTATAGAAGGCAGCAGAGTCTGGGTTGTTCATCAGCAGCTCCATCTGCAGGCGGTCAAACTTCTCTCCCTCATCCTCAGGCTGCAGTTCAGAAGGCAATATTAATGTCCCAACATCTTCATTATACTGAGTTCATTTCAGGTTTTAATAAACAGAATGCTACTGGCAACTAATTTTCAAGTGAATACCTGAAGTGAAAGTGGTACAATGTACGAAGACAACACTTTTTTTTCACATTCAGGAGCATGTACTTGTGCTTTTGAAATCCTTTATTGATGCATTTATAGCCTTTAAGAAGAACACTGAGATCATGTGAGTATAGAAATTAGTACTGACCAGTTAATTAAAAAAAGATTACCAAGGCTGAAGGAATGAATTTGACAAACATGCACACACAAACACACAGACACACACACATGCATGCAGAATGTATAATTATGATGTACGTTGTACTGACCATTGCATTAGGGTTCACAGGAAGGAAGACTCCAGGGCGTTGACCATGGCCAGCCACCAGACTTGTTTGTTCGTCTTCAGTTTGACTAAGGAAACTCTCGGCATACCATTTGTCAAACTCTGCAAGCAAAACAGAAAACTTGAATTCACATTGCAAAAGCAGGTTTTCAGATCAACTAGTTTTATGTTCTTTGTGTAGCAGCAGCAGCTGTACAAGGGGTAACACCACCCGTGTATTGTAATCTAAACGATTTTTCAAGATCTTGAAACTAATCTTCAACAGATAAAACCTTTTTTTTCTAAATGCTTTTGTGAAGGACACACAATTCCATTCAATTCTACAAGGAGGAAAGAATCAAAACTCCTGTGAAAAATATATTTTCCCTCACCATTAAGCAGACGTTGGCGGCACTGATCGACCAGTTTCTGGCAGTACTGAACCTGGGTCTTGAGGTGCTTCAGCTCATCGTGGTCATTCCTGTAGGTGACCTTCAGGTCCTTCAGCTTCTGGATCTCCAGGAACTCTTCCTCACTGATGATGATGTCACCGTCGTCGTTGTAGGTGGGACCTGATGACACAAGAAAACTCTTACAGCACTTTTCACCACTTCGTTACCATTTCCATTGGTCTGTGTTTATCAATGCAGTATTTCAGATGTCATCTCATCAGAAATGCAGACCTGTGCACATCTACGGTTTCTCCGTAATTTCTCCGATTTTTATATGCAGAATACGGTGCAACGGATTATTAATTAAAATTCCGAAATTCTGATGTTTTACTCAAAAATAATATTTGTGTACTTTTTTTCTGTTTTAAGATGTTTTTACCAATTAGTTGGCCGTTGCGCTGAAAAGACGTTTTACCGGAAGCGCACATGTTTTCAGCATTGAGTCTTTGTTCTTAGACTTAGTTCAGCGTCTGCGTGGCAACTTGTGATTGAAGTGAAACATGGAAAAGAAAAAAAGAGTGCGAGATTCAGATAGTGAAGAGGAGATACTTCCCCGAAAGCGGCGTATGGCTGCCTAAATGGCGGGGTAAAAACGGTCATACACGTAAAATTCCACTCGTGCAAAAAAACACGTAGTGTACGTGGGAGTTTCAGCCCACGAACGCAGAAGAAGAAGAAGAAGAAGAGGAGATACCAGCTCTGTCACCAAAGAAGAAGAAAACGGCACAACAGTGCTGGAAGTCCAGTTGATGATAATTAGTTTTAACGTCCTCTTAGAACCAATTGGCCTATCTTGGGACAGGTAGTGTTGATATATGCTTTATGGGGGGACAAGACACTGGACAGACATGCAAACAGAGAACACATATGATCGTGTTATAGATCTGGAAGTCTGTTGTTGCGATATTTCAAAATGGGGATGGAAGTAAAGATTTTGTTGGGGTTGTTGCCATAGTGTACGCGAAATATAGTTGAAGTGGAGCGGTTTTGTAGGCTTATTTGCTTTTTATTTATGTAAAATATTTTTTAGACTTTTGGATAATGCCAAAATAATGTAATAAAGAACTGGCTGAATAAGTCCAGTTATTCTCAAGACAGTCCAGTGATGAATGAATGTCGGAATGACGAGGCCAAAGACATTTTCAGAACAAATGTTACAACAGTGTTGATGTTTCACCTTGGCTTCTTAATAAATAATTCTAGTGAACGACGAAGAAGAAGAAGAATAAATAGTAATTCCCATTCTACTGCGTCATAGTGTTTCAGTTTGTGTGCTTTGTGAGCAGAATTATGTCTTGAACTGTCGTTACAGCTTACAACTGAAACATTTTAAAAACTACTGAAATTTGGTTTGGTTACTATACTGATGAGCGTTTTGAGTGTGCACAGGTCTGGGAATGTGTTTTTCACATTCTTCTATTGTAACATACTCCTTAGCTACAGCTTTTGTAACCTTTTTATTTTTTCAAAAGCACTGACCATTTCAGATTGTAATTTAAAATTCATTAGACTAGATTCATCATACATTACCAGGGGTGTGACTCTTGTGATGAAAAAAGAGGAAATCCCTTTTTTCTAGGGGGGTTCGGGGGCATGCTCCCCCGAAATTTTGTCAAATGGTACAAAAATCTGTGCAATCTGGTGCATTCTGAGACTAAAATTCAACTCATATGGATCAGGTAAAAAAGACATTCTCCTCACTCCCCCCCCCCCCCAAAAAAAAAACCAAAACAAAACAACAACACCCAACCAAACCAAAAAAACCACTTTCACACAACAATGGTAACATTGTAATGGTGCATATTTACGTAATGAACCATTTATCCATAATCCAATACTGGCAATAGTATGATCCAAGTGACGCCCCGATGCATTGAAGCTCAAAATGACTATTAGTTATCAGGAGTTTTCACCGTCAGCACAATTTAACTCTCAAGCCTCCAGTGTTCTGTTCCATCTTCACTTCTCTCCATATCATTCAGTCAACAAGTTATAGATACTGTGATGAAATGGGACGCGGAAAAATAGATTACTCCAGTGGAATTCGTAAGTTGTGTCCGCGGAAATCCGCGGATTCGCGGAAAAGTCCCACCTCTGATTACTCACCCTCTGCCTCTCTCTCAATGCGAAGTCTGTCCAGGTTCTGTCTGGTATTGTCAATCTCAATCTTGGTGCTGTTGATCTTCTTGGCAAGGTCAGCGTACGTCTTCTTCTTTGTTGCCAAGATTTCTGTAAAAACAAAATGGTGACTGATGTATTTATTGACATTTCCCCCACAAAACCTACCAATTAAGAGTGCAAAGTTGTTTCCACTATAGTTTACATAACTGCCAGTCTCCCTGACTAGTAACTCCTACATAAGGCCAAAAAAAAAATAGGTGTGGTTACGGTAACATAGCCCAAAAAAATAGGGTAGGTAGGTAGGCAATCACTTTTTTTTTTTTTTTTACTTTTTTTTCTAATGTGTACAAATTAAACCTACTTGACAGGGAAATAAGTGTGCGACACGGGCGCTTTCGCTTTCATTGCGTTTTTTGCACTCGTATTTTTTTTTTTTTTTGACAAATGTAATAAAAAGTTATAGGATCGGCCCCTAAAAATAGGGTAGGTCGGGTTACCGTAACCACACCTATTTTTTTTTTAGGCCTAAGAAAGCAGATGAAAAAAAACAACGTTGGCCAAGCTGCAGGCCTTACAGAGCTTTGTCTGGTAAAAAGGACACAAATACTCAGATTTTATTACAAGTTTTCTCAAAGTTAATTTCCCTTGAAACATAACGATAAAACTGATAAAGACCCTGCTCAACAAAGTTGCAGCATACAATGAAGTTACATTGTGGTATTTGTTTATGGCAATGGGCCGACCTTCTTAAATGGTGTTTAAATTATTTGTGTTCTTGTAAGATATCCAAAGGAATTTTCCCACAGTCGTTAATATGAAGCAGAATGGCATTGAAGGATGATCGAATGACACTCCCAAAAACTGTGTAGTCTTACCTTTGTTTTCAATCAGAATCCTGTTAATCTCACTGCCCCTCTCTTGTTTGAACTCTTCAAAGGCTGTGGTCCTGGGAGGTGGTGTGCTGAAAAATCCAGACAATTAAATACAAATAAATTACAGTCATTTTCTATTTCATGGCTGTGGGCATATAGTTTTGAAAGCACTGCTATTGCTGAAGTGGAACAACCATCATAGAAATATGATGTGAACATAGAAACATGTTTAGGCAAAAACGTTGATCTCCAACCTCTGCATTTGTAGTGTGAAGTGAAAACACCATTCTTGACTGTTCCACACATGAAGCCGATTTAAAGCTTTACGCATATTCACCATGTGCAAACCAAGTTGTGATAATATGTGACATTCCGCATGACTCCCTGCTTTACTCACTTGCAGCTCATGACAAGCGGAATCAGAGCAGTGTAATACTCAGGGGTGGGACTTTTCCGCGAATCCGCTGATTTCCGCGGACACAACTTACGAATTCCGCTGGAGTAATTTATTTTTCCGCATCCCATTTCATCACAGTATCTATAACTTGTTGACTGAATGATATGGAGAGAAGTGAAGATGGAACAGAACACTGGAGGCTTGAGAGTTAAATTGTGCTGACTGAAAACTCCTGATAACTAATAGTCATTTTGAGCTTCAATGCATTGGGGCGTCACTTGGATCACTCGTACTATTGCCAGTATTAGATTATGGATACATGGTTCATTACGTAAGTATGCACAATTACAATGTTACCATGGTTGTGTGAAAGTGTGTTGTTTTGTGTTTGGTCGGGTGTTGGTGTGGGTTTTTTTTTTGGGGGGGGGGGGGGGGTGAGGAGAATGTCTTTTTTACCTGATCGAAACGAGTTAAATTTTAGTCTCAGAATGCACCAGCTTGCACAGATTTTAATGTACCATTTGAACAAAAATCGGGGGAGCATGCCCCCGAACCCCCTGGAAAAAAGGGATTTCCTCTTTTTTCATCACATTAGAGTCCCACCCCTGAATACTTCACAATTACTGAACAAATCAAAAGCGGCTACTTTATTTTCAGTGTTGCACTTTGCCCACTTATTTACCTTGGTCGCTGTACTTTTTCAGGCTTGGACACGGGTCCAGTGGAGCTGACTGGTGATGTCGAACCTTCCCCATCCTTTTCACGGTCCACAGATCCATGTGGCGACTTGACCTCTCGGTCACGCTCACGTTCCCCTTTGGCGCTTTGGGAGGGGCTGGATGATGTTTTGATTCCAATGGGGCTGCTAATAAACACCAGGACAACGCTTTTTCAGTTTTTGCACACACTTTCAAATATGTTAAAAGGTTGTTTTTGACATCATGCAGACAAGTGTAGTTATACAATGCTTGTCACTTTTTGTGGAACATAGCACTAAGTGGTAGTGTGTGTGTCTGTGTGTGTGTGTCTGTGTGTGTGTCTGTGTGTGTGTGCATACACACATGCAGGAGTACTCATGTCTGCATGCACATTTGTGTGCGTGTGTGTGTGTGTTCATTCACATAGGTAGCCTATTTTGATTCTCGCCTTAACTGAATGTATTATGTTTGTATAACAGTAATTGTTTATACCTTACTCTTCCAGCCCTCTTCTTTTCTCTTTCCCGCTCCTTCTTCTTGAGCTGAACAACTGCAGAGGGTTCGGCCTTAGCAGACTTTGGTGCAGAGCCAACTCCAAAGCCTGTTCCATCAGTCTCACCCACCAGACTTCCGTCGTCTGCAATTGAAACTCCAGCCTGCCAAAGAGAACACAAATTCCATGGTCAGTTTGCAGGGAGACAACTGTGCGTATCAAAGATCATTCACCCAGAACTGCAGTAGTCAGTAGCTTACAAAAACTGCACACTTGGGGGCACAAGTACAACACCTGGTTGTCTCCCTTCAGTAATGTTATACTTTGAATGGACAATGGTAGTTTGACACTTGTTCATTTCATAGGCAGTGTGAAGGCTATTGTTTCATTTCAGTTTCACTGAAGAATTGAATATAATATCTATACAGAAATTCATCACAAATACAACATTATATAGGCAACAAATAGGATTCTGTGGGTACTGAAAATCATTCCTACTCTCGTTATAAGCTGTCCGAAGCCTTACACTTTATCTTTCACCAAACCTGCTCAACTAAAACTGTTCCCAGAGAGACCAAATGATTTCTCCCTTGTGGCCCACTGAAAAGACCCCAGAGAGACTAAATGGCTCCTCCCTTGTGGCCCACTGAAAAGACCCCAGAGAGACTAAATGGCTCCTCCCTTGTGGCCCACTGAAAAGACCCCAGAGAGACTAAATGGCTCCTCCCTTGTGGCCCACTGAAAAGACCCCAGAGAGACTAAATGGCTCCTCCCTTGTGGCCCACTGAAAAGACCCCAGAGAGACTAAATGGCTCCTCCCTTGTGGCCCACTGAAAAGACCCCAGAGAGACTAAATGGCTCCTCCCTTGTGGCCCACTGAAAAGACCCCAGAGAGACTAAATGGCTCCTCCCTTCTGCCCCACTAAAAGAGTCCTACAAAGACTAACTGACTTCTTCCATCTGTCCCACTGACCACTGACAAAGGTACCCGAGAGAATAAATGACTTCTCCCTTCTGTCCCACTGACAAAAGTACCCGAGAGAATAAATAACTTCTCCCTTCTGCCCCACTGACAAAGGTACCCGAGAGAATAAATAACTTCTCCCTTCTGTCCCACTGACAAAGGTACCCGAGAGAATAAATAATGTCTCCCTTCTGTCCCACTGACAAAGGTACCAGAGAGAATAAATGACTTCTCCCTTCTGTCCCACTGACAAAGGTACCAGAGAGAATAAATGACTTCTCCCTTCTGTCCCACTGACAAAGGTACCCGAGAGAATAAATGACTTCTCCCTTCTGTCCCACTGACAAAGGTACCCGAGAGAATAAATAACTTCTCCCTTCTGTCCCACTGACAAAGGTACCCGAGAGAATAAATAACTTCTCCCTTCTGTCCCACTGACAAAGGTAACCGAGAGAATAAATAATGTCTCCCTTCTGTCCCACTGACAAAGGTACCCGAGAGAATAAATGACGTCTCCCTTCTGTCCCACTGACAAAGGTACCCGAGAGAATAAATAACTTCTCCCTTCTGTCCCACTGACAAAGGTACCCGAGAGAATAAATGACTTCTCCCTTCTGTCCCACTGACAAAGGTACCCGAGAGAATAAATAACTTCTCCCTTCTGTCCCACTGACAAAGGTACCCGAGAGAATAAATAACTTCTCCCTTCTGTCCCACTGACAAAGGTACCCGAGAGAATAAATGACTTCTCCCTTCTGTCCCACTGACAAAGGTACCAGAGAGAATAAATGACTTCTCCCTTCTGTCCCACTGACCACTGACAAAGGTACCAGAGAGAATAAATGACTTCTCCCTTCTGTCCCACTGACCACTGACAAAGGTACCAGAGAGAATAAATAACGTCTCCCTTCTGTCCCACTGACAAAGGTACCCGAGAGAATAAATGACTTCTCCCTTCTGTCCCACTGACAAAGGTACCCGAGAGAATAAATGACGTCTTCCTTATGTCCCACTGACAAAGGTACCCGAGAGAATAAATAACTTCTCCCTTCTGTCCCACTGACAAAGGTACCCGAGAGAATAAATGACTTCTCCCTTCTGTCCCACTGACAAAGGTACCCGAGAGAATAAATGACTTCTCCCTTCTGTCCCACTGACAAAGGTACCCGAGAGAATAAATAACTTCTCCCTTCTGTCCCACTGACAAAGGTACCCGAGAGAATAAATGACTTCTCCCTTCTGTCCCACTGACAAAGGTACCAGAGAGAATAAATGACTTCTCCCTTCTGTCCCACTGACAAAGGTACCAGAGAGAATAAATGACTTCTCCCTTCTGTCCCACTGACCACTGACAAAGGTACCAGAGAGAATAAATGACTTCTCCCTTCTGTCCCACTGACCACTGACAAAGGTACCAGAGAGAATAAATAACTTCTCCCTTCTCCCCCACTGACAAAGGTACCAGAGAGAATAAATAACGTCTCCCTTCTGTCCCACTGACAAAGGTAGCAGAGAGAATAAATGACTTCTCCCTTCTTCCCTCAGTGAGACTAAATGACTTCTTCATTCTGTCACACTAAGGTCTCAGAGAGACTAAAAGACTTCTCCCTTCTGCCTCATTGATTAAGGCCCCAAAGAGACTAAATGACTTCTTCCTTTTGTCACACTAAGGTCTCAGAGAGACTAAATGACTTCTCTCTTCTGTCCCACTGAAAAAGGTCCCACTGAAAAAGGTCCCAGTGAGATTAGCTGGCAGTCTACAGGAAGAGATGGAAGGAAAGGGAGTGAACCGAATTACCTGTTGAGCGGCTGCGATGGCCGCAGTGTCTGTCTTATCTATCAAGGTGAACTTGTGTCGCAACCTTTCCTCCATATCCTGCTCCATTTGACTGAAAAACACCACAGATTTCAGTTTCTTCACGTATTGAGGGGACTCCTTTTAACAACAATACTGTACTGATGCACATGTTAGGTATTCAAACACACCCATGTACATGAACAAATCAACTCACATGTACACGCAGACGCACACACAAACACTCGCGTGCACACGCACACACACACACACCATTCACACTTATCCCCTACACTCACTTGTATATTTCTCTGAATGCTTCAAAAGTCCCTTGAATCTGGCGCAGGTTCACAATCTGTACAGAAAACAGAGTTCAGCTGTAAAGACAGAGTTCACTAGTTCTTAGTTGTTATACTGCATCACTGTCATAAACAAAACATTTGAAATTAACAGTTCAAGGGATTTTTTCTCAAAGAAAAATTAACAAATCATTTACTTTTTCTCAGCTTACATCTACCAAGTTTCACAATCAACCATAACTTACATCAATTTCATCCAGGTTTCCTTCCAGATAGCGACGACACTGTTGGCGTATCTCATACTTCTGCTGCTCTGTCAGAGGCTCGTATGTCACCTGGCTCCGGTTTGTCTAAATAAGGGGGAAAGAATCAGTTTTGTATTTAGAGAATTTTGACTGTTGTTTTAAAATGATAAATTCAGGACATCATCCACTTATCATTTTCCTTATCCCAAATCCCCTACAAAAGCTTCATTTTACTGCTGCTTTCAAACATTTTTTCCCAATCTACTTCTAGCCTGATAGCCTGTTCTTTTTTTCTTAAAATTCTTTACTCATTTAGGTTACATTTATTTGTTACTTTTTATTGCTGCGTCACATGTGATATACAAAATTTTATTTACAAATGAGGTAAAATGATTCAGATGACAAAAACATGCACATCAGCCAACAAAATATAAATACATGTATCATAATCATATACATGATTATGTATCATGGCTATTCAATAAAATTTAAACTTTATGAAAGCCTCAGCTGCCTTGGGTCATTTGATATGAACTGTTTGAAAATGATAGCAAGCCCAATGCAAGAATGTTTGTCCACTTATTAAAAAAAACAGCAACAACAACAACAAATATAAAAGTAAAGAGAAAAACATGGTCAGGGATTAAGGAGAACAATGAACAAGAGTGAGAAACAAATGAACCTAACATACAGTAATGCAAACCTTTTGGGCTTCTTTTTTAGCCTGCAAAGAAGGATTTAAAAGGTCAAGACCACAATGAAAAGCTGTGTGACTTTTGTTAAATGAAATGTGCTAAGGTCATGCAAGCCTATGTTTTCCCTTAACTTTATCTGTCTGCTGGATCTCGTTCCATTCGCCAAATTTCTTTTTAATGTTTGTTAATCTTTGCATCATAATTTCAAATGTATGCTTTTTGTCTGAAATAACATTTTTAAAATGTCACGTCAAACAAACAAGCACAAACACACACATAAACAAAAATAAACATACAAAAAGACTCACCAAGGTATCATGCATTGCTAGCTCTGCCTTCAGATGGCTGATATCTTTTTGCAGCTTTTTGACCAGCAGCTGCAAAAAAACATTATTTTTCCATAAAATCGTCCTAGTATTACCACCTTTGTAAGCTGTTTCTGTAATGATGAAGGAGACTGCTAGTAGCTCTTTTGTTCATTCTTCGGCAAATGATCAACTAGGCTATTTTAATATAACATTTAATAAACAGACAAACAGGAGAACAATTTGAAAACTTGCAAGATCATTGTGTGTGTGTGGGTGTTAGTGGATGTTAGACAGTGTTTGTGTGTGCATGCATGTGTGTTAGTGTGTGTGTGTGTGTTAGAGAGTGTGTGTGTGTGTGTGTGTGTGTGTGTGTGTGTGTGTGTGTGTGTGTGTGTGTGTACATGCCTGTGTGAGTGGTTGTGTGTGTCTCTCTTTGTCTGTACAACAAAATGACACAAAACTAAGAACCACTATTGTATATATCCTTTGCTTCCTTGTAATAACCACTGCAAAACAAACCTTTTAGATTTCATAGTGAATAACTGGTATATTTTATTGCAACAAAGTGACAATAAACAGTCAGTGAATGCACCCATACAAGCATTTGAAGACAATGTCAATGGTAACAATTGTCAAATTGATGAAAACATGAATACCCAGGCAAGCATTTGAAGACAATGTCAATGGTAACAATTGTCAAATTGATGAAAACATGAATACCCAGGCAAGTAAACCAAAAATCAACAAAAACTAAAATCAGTTCAAATAATCAGTGAGCTGGTAGCATGCAGTAAAACGGTTTGAAGTCACATAAATTAAACCATGCAGTGAACACGAAATAGTCTGTAAATGCAGTGATCCATTCCCTGTGAATGACAACAATAAACTACTGATTTCCTCACCAGTCGCTCCTGACTCGGTTTGCAAAACCTGCAGGCCTGTAAAATGGGTTGATTGAAAGAAATGAGCAACCAACTAAACACCAGATTTTGGGTTGTGTCACTTAGTATCACTTGCATTATAAGTATAAAAATGAAATGACTGAATAATCTACCCGTTTTTTAGTATGCGGACTTGGTACATTGCATATGAGTTGTTTATTATTTTTTTAGATAAGATTCACATAAAAATAAAGAAACACTCACAGCTGGATCGTATACTTCATTCACTGCTGGTTCGTTAGCAACACACATCATGCGTGTTGCAAATCGCATGGTCGACACCTGAAAGAGAATGATCATAACTGTGAAAACAAAAGAAAGTTGGGTTTAAAATCATTCAGATGCAGGTCAATCAATCATTACACAATGCCAGAGGATCAGTGTCTTTCTTTTCATTTTTTGATTAGTGTCTTTTTCTCTTGGTCAGCCTTTTTATTTATTTATTTGTTTTTCCTTTTAAAGTAATCTAAAAACAAGTATCCCAAGGTGAAACAAACAATGTCATCTGAAGAACAAAAGAGGTCTTTTCTCACCAAGCTTAGTTTTTTTTCTTTTACTTTCTGGTTTAGTTTCCTTTCCCTAAATATTGTCCAGAAGAACCTCCACAGGCAACCCATTTTTACACTGGAATTGTGCTGTCTTTGTCTTGCTGAGTAAATATCTCTGTAGTTTTTTAACACTTCAAAGTGAGTAACAAACACATTCTATGAAGCAGATTTTTTTCTTCAAACTCAATGTTAAAATGCATTCAGTAAAATATTTGTTGAGGCAAACAATATCAAAAGAACTGATAGTTATGGTGCTTGATCTGTTCCAGTCATGGTAGTGTTTGAATTCTGAAGAGCAAGAACGGCCTACCTTAAAGAAGAACTAACAAGTCGCGTAAGGCGAAATTACTACACTTAGTCAAGCTGTGGAACTCACAGAATGAAACTGAAAACTGCATTTTTTCACAATGACCGTAGTCCGCCGCTCGTGCAAAAGGCAGTGAAATTGATGAGCCTGTTTAGCGAGGTAGTGGTTGCACTGTGCTGCATAGCACGCTTTTCTGTACCTCTCTTCGTTTTAACTTTATGAGCGTGTTTTTAATCCAAACATATCATATCTATATGTTTTTTGAATCAGGAACCGACAAGGAATAAGGTGAAATTGTTTTTAAATCGATTTCGGAAATTTGATTTTAATCATAATTTTTATATTTTTAATTTTCAGAGCTTGTTTTTAATCCGAATATAATATATTTATATGTTTTTAGAATCAGAAAATGATGAAAAATAAGATGAACGTAATTTTGGATCATTTTATAAAAACATTACTTTAATTACAATTTTCAGATTTGTAATGACCAAAGTCATCAATTAATTTTTAAGTCTCCAAGCTAAAAATCCAATACCAAAGTCCGGCCTTCGTCGAAGATTGCTTGGCCAAAATGTCAATCAAATTGATTGAAAAATGAAGGTGTGACAGTGCCGCCTCTACTTTTACAAAAAGCCGGATATGACATCATCAAAGACATTTATACAAACAAGAGGCAAAGCCATCAAGGCTCACGTAAGAAATCGACAAACAGTAACACAAACTCAATCACTCCGTCACACATACACACACACACACACACACACACACACACACACACACAGAAAGAGCATAGGTGAAACTGTGCAAGAAAGCAAGACACTAGATCTAGATCTGTCTGTCCGCATGTAGCCTACTTACAGGGACACGACTGCCAACAGAGTCTCGGCCCGCTCAAAATAATAATGACCGAGACTTTCAGTACTTCCTTCGCGTGACGTCTAACCCTCTTACGTCATAATGTGACGTCAATGTAATGTGACGTCTTCAAATGTTAGAGTTTCTACCACAGACATACACACGCACAAACACACACACACACACACACACGCACGCACAGACAGACAAAGTTACGATCGCATAGGCTACACTTAAGTGAGCCAAAAATGAAAAAAACGTCTGGGGATATCATACCCAGGAACTCTCATGTAAAATTTCATAAAGATCGGTCCAGTAGTTTACTCTGAATCACTCTACACACACACACACAGACACACACACACACACAGACACACACACACCACGACCCTCGTCTCGATTCCCCCTCTATGTTAAAGCATTTAGTCAAAACTTGACTAAATGTAAAAACAGTAACAAATGATGATACATTTGTAAAAACGAACTTACAGTTTCTTCCAGCTGGTTTCGTTCTCCCCAGACGTTGGCAACGAGAACAGTGTTGCAGTTCCCTCCGATGGAATCCTTGAGGTAGTGGGTCAGCTTGGACTGACGGAAAGGGATGTGCTCACGGTGCTTGTCTGCCAGCGCTATCACCACTTGCTCCAGGAAGGACAGTGACTTGTTGATGTACATGGCCTCGGTCACCATTTTTCCTTCAGACTGGGGCATAAAAATTAAGTTGCATGCAATGTTGCTGTTGGTTCATGTTAAGCTATGTGCTCCTGAAACATTTTCTCTAAAGGTATTAACTTCTGTCTCCTTATGCTCTCAAAACCTGAATATATGTATTAAAAGTATAGAAAGAAGCAAAAATTAAATTTCTTGTAGCAACAAAGCAATAAAAACAAACGCATGAAAACCAGGGTTGTACTTTCTTTAGACAGGTAAATTAGTTTCAGATGATATCCTTGCACAAACATCCAATTATTTTGCCAAACTAAAAAAACATGGGCCAACTGCTTTCAAATTTGCACCCCATATAAAGCACAACTTTCAGAAGTTGAAAACTAATGAGTTGAGCTGCATGCAAAGCAAAGTCTATTTCTTCCAACCTGCTGAGTATCTGAGTGTTAGATAAAATGAAAAAAACTCACCTTAGATTTTCCAATTCTCTCCGAGCCAGCCAAATCCACAAAGTTGAGTTTGGACACAGTGTACTTGGTACTGGACTGCACTCTAGATCTTGACTGTGTTGAGAAAGACAGTTTCACATGAGACGTTATTTTTTTTAAAGATATATACTCCTATATTGTTTGTGAATGTATTGTAAGATCATGATGATAAAAACTGTTACAACACATATCAAAAAAATTAAAACTAACACTAAAAAATATAAGTCAAAAATACAAAACCCTGTTTTTACTTTCAGTATTACATGCACTTTGTTAAAATCTTATCCAGATTCCCTTTCAGATGCAAGAAATCCATGTATCCCAATTAAGAAATTCCCAGCAAACATAAAATTGCAAAACTACTAACCCCAAAACACAGAAGTACATGTATCTCTGACAACATGATGCCTCCCCAAAAATAAAAACTTTGTTGTGCATTTGGCTGTTCATGCTTTAGGCAAACTATGCCTGTTACGAACAAACATCTGCAATTGAAATTCACTTTTGTCTTGTTCCAAGATGTCCTCTCATGACAAGTTACATTGTACCTCAAAAGAGCCCATTCTCCAAAGAAAAGAACCAAAACAAGTCGCGTAAGGCGAAAATACAACATTTAGTCAAGCTGTCAAACTCACAGAATGAAACTGAACGCACTGCAATTTTTCAGCAAGACCGTATACTCGTAGCATCGTCAGTCCACCGCTTGTGGCAAAGGCAGTGAAATTGACAAGAAGAGCGGGGTAGTAGTAGCGCTGAGAAGGACAGCACGCTTTTCTGTACCTCTCTTCGTTTTAACTTTCTGAGCGTGTTTTTAATCCAAACATATCATATCTATATGTTTTTGGAATCAGGAACCGACAAGGAATAAGATGAAAGTGTTTTTAAACTGATTTCGAAAATTTAATTTTGATCATAATTTTGATATTTTTAATTTTCAGAGCTTGTTTTTAATCCGAATATAACATATTTATATGTTTTTAAAATCAGGATATGATGAAGAATAAGATGAACGTAAATTTGGATCGTTTTATAAAATGTTTTTTTTTTTTACAATTTTCAGATTTTTAATGACCAAAGTCATTAATTAATTTTTAAGCCACCAAGCTGAAATGCAATACCGAAGTCCGGCCTTCGTCGAAGATTGCTTGGCCAAAATTTCAATCAATTTGATTGAAAAATGAGGGTGTGACAGTGCCGCCTCAACTTTTACAAAAAGCCGGATATGACGTCATAAAAGACATTTATCGAAAAAATGAAGAAAAAAAACGTCCGGGGATATCATTCCCAGGAACTCTCATGTCTCATGACTGGGTGGCCGAGTAGTGAGCATGTTGACCAATTTCAGATTGCTTTGACAGTTCGAGACAGTTGTTGTACTGAAACTAGTGCTTCATGAGTCCCTCGTTTCGAATTTTGATAGATGCAAGATATTTGCAAGCCTTTTTTTTCTTCTTTTTTTCTTCTCTCTTCTCTTTTTTTTTTCTTTTTTTTTCTTCTCTCTTCTCTTTTTTTTTCTCCTTTTCTTCTTTATGTATTTATTTTCATTTTTTTGTTTGTTTGTTTTATCCTCTTTTTGCTTGTTCCGACGCTTGTTCCTTCTCCCAGTATGCTCCCACGCCGCCCCGTCCCAGCACTCACTGCAACATCCACCCCCGAACTTCGTTCCGCCGCCAGACTTTGTCGAATCCATGAGCCCCCAGTGTTGGTCAGGCACCCGGGCACTCCAGGGAAGGATGTCAGGCCGCTGCCTTAGGCTACCCTCGGAAGATGACACTGCACTGCTGCTGAGTCCCTTCGATGGTGTTCAGTATTGGTCCTGTTCCTGGCCAGGAACACAGGCACCGCTAACTACTAAGCCCTCTACTTACGACACTGACTGTTGAGTCGCGGAGTGAGCGTCTCCTCAGAGAGCAGACCGCCACTGCGTCCTTCCGTCGACCCCCTGGAGCATCCCAGGGTGGCAGCAGAATATTCAGGGATGGCTGGAACAGGAACACTGGGACCAAGGTCACCATGAAAGCCCTGGGCAGAAATGGTCACAAGAATCGAGACAAGTTTGTTTATTTTCGGGCTTTTTGAGTCACTCGCATTCGTGAAGTGAATGACACTCGGCTCGGTGATCCCAGCCTTCCCATTGGAACTTTAGCACTTCCACTCTGGGTAGGAGCCGACCGAAGCCCGAAAAACCCACGCACCCCTTATGGGATTCGAACCACGATCTCCCGGCCCGCAGTCCGATGCGCTAACCACTGCGCCACGGGGACCGGTCACTTTACAGAAACCATGAAAAGAGCTTTTGCAGCTTGAACTGAACGTACTGCAGCTTGTCTACGCAATTTGGACTGCAAACTTTGATCAGTTTGTCCAAGCACTGGCGGTTCTGATTTCCATGGTTTTTCGCACTGGACCACATACACTATATGCGCGGTGGCTTTCTGTGCATCTGCGTGACATGTGTCAGCTGTTGACAAGGATTCCAGCTGTGTATCAAGCCTTCTATCTGGGTGCATTTGTCGTCAACAAAACCCGGCGGCCATTCTCTTCCATTGCGATTGACCACGCACATGAGCAGTGCTTCTTCTTCTTCTTCTTCTTCTTCTTCTTCTTCTTCTTCTTCTTCTTCTTCTTCTGCGTTCGTGGGCTGAAACTCCCACGTACACTCGACCAGAGAATGCATTTGCAGAAGTTGATGCCAGGATATTTGATGGTGCTTTCATCGTTCAGCTTCTATCTCCAAAGACATGACGCACGTTTCAGGAGTATGCAGATTTCGTCTTTATACCATACGTGCTTTCTCAGCTGGAAAACGTGTCAAGAGTGGATGTTGTCTGGGATATCTACCTTCCTGACAGCTTCAAGTCCTCAACACGGCGGATACGTGGCCATGGGCAGCGACGGAAAGTGACTCCAACTTCCCCAATTCCATCGAACTGGATGAGCTTCCTTCGAAACGATGGCAACAAAGAAGATTTGTTCCAGTTTCTCGCAAGAGAACTGATCCGCCAGAAGGTCACGGACAAAGTTGTCATTGCTACATGTGGAGAAACAGTCCTCTGCTCTTCCCCTGATGTTATCCTGTCCACCATTGATAGTTGCAGTCAAGAAGAAGCGGACACACGCATGTTTCTTTATGCTGCACACTGTATTGCACAAGGACACAGAAGAATCGCGATACGAACTGCAGACACTGACGTTGTTGCCCTTGCCATTTATTTCGCTGAAAAGTGGCATGGTAATGAGCTGTGGGTATCATTTGGTTCGGGGAAGCATTTTCACCACATTGCTGCACACAAGATTGCTGGTAGTCTTCCGCCTGAGAAGGCGAATGCCTTGTCAGTTTTCCACGCATTAACAGGATGTGACACCGTGTCTTTTTTCTCGTCAAAGGGCAAGACAACAGCATGGACAACTTGGGCAGCTTTTCCAGAAGTAACTTCAGCTTTCTTTGAACTTGCTGCAATGAGAAAACCTTCCAGCGATTGCATCAGTAAGATTGAACAGTTTGTTGTCTTGATGTATGAGAAGAACAGCACATCGTCAACAGTCAATGAAGCAAGGCAACGCTTGTTCTCTCAGAAGTGCTGTTCCATTGAGAACATTCCTCCCAACTCCGATGCTCTGCATCAGCATGTTCCCCGCGCTGCCTACCAAGCAGGGTTTGTATGGGAGCAATCTCTGGAGAATGCTCCCTCTCTACCTTCTCCAAAGGACTGGGGTTGGACCAAAGAAGAAAAAGAGGGGTGGAAGCCCTTGTGGACCACTTTGCGCCAGGCTGAAGATTCCTGTTACAAACTGATTCGCTGTGGATGCAAAAAAGGCTGCAAGGCAAGGTACAAATGTGGAGCTGCAGGTCTTCAGTGCACCGCCCTTTGCAACTGTGGCGGGGACAGTGGGGAAGAGTAACAGCTCCAAGCGTCAGCTGTAAGTTCTGTGAGTTGTCAAACATTCCTTTGGTACACTGACGATTCAAATAGTGTTATGTTCAAGTGTTTGTTGGAAAACGGTGTGTGTTTTTTTTAATCCTTTTTGACACTTACAAAATACATTAATTCATGATTTTGTATATTTTGGATGTTGATCGGGATTTTTAAAAAAAGGTTTTGCATACATGTACTAATAAAAAGAGACTTTTTTGTGTGTGTGCTTATGGAAATATAATATTTGTTTGCAGGAATAGTTTTCTGTAACACACACTCACACACACAATAGTTTTCTGTAACACACACTCACACACACACACACACACACACACACACACACACACACACACACACACAGAAAAATGTGATGTGGATTTTGAAATGTACATGTAAAGTTTTGCTTAGCTTTAACCATCCTTTTACATTTGTACTTGTGAAGGACGAAATGAGGGGTTGATATTTTGTTGCAAGAGGCAAACGTCTTTCGCTCCCGGTAGTGATGACCTATATTTCAGCAAAATTAGGTCATATGAGATATATGAACTTGTCAAAGATAATCAAAAGGTTACAGACTATTGCAGGAATTTATTTGGTTAACTGTTATAGGTATTACCTCGTTACCAGAAAAAAGCATTTATTGATCCCTGTGACTGTGACAGAATGGTTGGAGACTGTCGAGGGCACACCGTGTGACCTACTTTTGAAGGGTCAGTACCCTGTGTTGTCAATGAATACGCTTACCTCTAACGAAATATATTAATCTACATGCTTTTTACTCTTTTGTTTGAAAATGCACGCTTTGAATTAATGTTCAGGCGCCACACAGCGTACGCTACAAGGGGGTTCCGGGCAGCTATGACCTATTTTTTAATCTAATGTAGGTCATCACACATATCAATCGATCAAGTGATTTGAAAAGCTTGCAGATTAATACAGGACATTATGTGATCGATTGTTTTAAATTATATCCCTGTAACAAAAATTAATTTATTGATCTGTATAAATGTTTTCACCGAGTGTCTGGAGACTGTCGAGGGCATACCGTGTGACCTACTTTTGAAGCGTCGGTACCCAGTGTCAGTCAATACAAACGCTTGCCTCTATTAAAAATATTCATCTACATGCTTTTCCACACAGGTGTGTAAAAAAGGCATGCTTCGAACTCGATTTGCATTCTAATGGGGGTTTGTGTTGCTCAACATGCTCACTAGAGTGGTAACGCTCGGAAGCGAGAGGTTGCGAGTTCGACCCTGGGTCAGGCCGTTAGCAATTTTCTCCCCCCTTTCCTAACCTAGGTGGTGGGTTCAAGTGCTAGTCTTTCGGATGAGACGAAAAACCGAGGTCCCTTCGTGTACACTACATTGGGGTGTGCACGTTAAAGATCCCACGATTGACAAAAGGGTCTTTCCTGGCAAAATTGTATAGGCATAGATAAAAATGTCCACCAAAATACCCGTGTGACTTGGAATAATAGGCCGTGAAAAGTAGGATATGCGCCGAAATGGCTGCGATCTGCTGGCCGATGTGAATGCGTGATGTAGGCCTATTGTGCAAAAAAATTCCATCTCACACGGCATAAATAAATCCCTGCGCCTTGAATATGTGCGCAATATAAATTGCATAAAATAAAAAATAAAAACAAAATAAAAAATAAAAATCCCTGCGCTTAGAACTGTACTCTCGGAATACGCGCGATATAAGCCTCATATTGATTGATTGATTGAAATTTCATAAAGATCGGTCCAGTAGTTTGGTCTGAATCGCTCTACACACACGCACAGACACACACACACACACACACACACACATACACCACGACCCTCGTCTCGATTCCCCCTCTATGTTAAAACATTTAGTCAAAACTTGACTAAATGTAACCAAAAAAATGTACCTCAAGGTAGACAGTAAAGATGCAGTGGGATCGTGAGGACATTCTGTTGAGCGAGTGGGCTGCGATGGCTCTGTTTGTTTCTCCCTGAAAGCACACATTCACAATAGTCACAACTTTGAACAAAATTTCTCTTTTGTCAATTTAGATCTATATTTAAAGCCGGGCTTATTAGAAAATGATTGGTCACACTAGTTAGAAAATATGCATGCAATTTATAATTATAATAAGATACAAATCAGTAGGCTTGTACTGATTGAAAATCATGAAACAATAATCATCTGCTACATATGTTTATACATTGTAGGTTCCAAATGATGACAGTGACTGGAGAAGCCGTGTACTTTTCTTCTCCAGAACATTGTAATATATAATAAAAGTCTGGTGATGGTACCTCAAAAAGAAGATTGAGGGCCTCCTCTTCACTTTGAGCATGGTGAGATGTCAGCCCCTTCACATATGTCCCGTCCTGGTTTTCTGTCACTACCATGGGCTCCCCTGAGCCCTGAGATGCTGTTTCTGGTATTGATGACAACAGGTCAAACATCACCTCATTGTAGATCTCCATATAGGAAATTCTGCAATAGAAATAAACATAAACACATTGCAGCAAGCTTAACTGTTTGCACATCATCAATTATGTGTGTGCGTGTGTATGTGTGTCTGAACAATACCAAATGATGCAAAACCAACAAGTATTTAGTGTTTTGCGTGTGTGTGTTGATGACTCTGTGTATGTGTATGTGCCTGCGTGTGTTCATGTGTGTGCATGCGTGTGTGCATGTGTTTGAGTATGTGTTTGTGTGTGCAATGTGTGTGTTTGTGTGTGTGTGTGTGCGTGCATGTCTGTGACTGTGTGTCCATGGGTTCTCTTTCTTTTTCTCTTCTTTTACCTGACTGTAATGCTATACTCTGGGCGCTCTTCAATTTCCTTGAACAACTGAGAAAGACCCCGAGGAATCATGCCCCTGTGACGATAGCTTTCAGTTGCTCCTGTGATGGTAAAGGTCTTGCCTGCACCCGTCTGGCCATAGCACATGAGAGTTGCTGCAAGAAAAAACCCAACATCATGTTGTTAGACATATCCATGCTCCAACATATAAAAAACAGAAAAGCTAAACCATCATGATCAGGAAGTCTTGCAGAGTGTGTTCGCTGTCACAGAATTTATCACCTTGTTGGTGCTTACACATTTTATTTTATTTCTGCACTCGCATATGAACCAAACGACAACATTTTAAGAAGGATAGTTTTAAACTAAAATCACTATATAAATCCCATTTTGATAATTTTCTGAACTTTTTGAACAAATCCATGAAAATTAGAATGACTTACCATTATAGCCATCCAGGACAGATGTGACCATATCTGAAGCCACCGTGGAGAATACATGTTCCTGGGTTGCATTGTGGAAGATGCCATCCAATCTAAAGTTCCAGTCCAGAATTTGGTTGTTGACAACCCCCTTCTTTGGATCTCGTTTCAGGTGGACATTGACGCTCTGAACAACAAGGACATTTCAGTTATTGGATCTCGTTTTAGGTGGACATTGACGCTCTGAACAACAAGGACATTTCAGTTATTGGTCTCAGTTTTGCTGACTATTGCTGAGATATTTCAGTACCGTATTTGACGGATTACAAGACGCACCATTTTATAAGCCGCACCCCCGACTTTTAACAAAAAAATTGGGACGAGCCACGTATAGGCCGCGTCACTATATTAGCACATTTCGAGCAGACGAAAACACAACATGGCGGCTCTCGCTCCCCCAACTATCGCGAGACACAAACAAGAAGAGCAAACGCTCGATCGAGTCACTTTCGCAGTTCTGAATATTATATGAGGCATCAGATGGACAGGAAGAAATTGCTATTCACAACACAATGAGTCACGTTCACATAAAATTTGAGCCCGGTCACTTTTATAGTTTCCGAGAAAAGCCCAACGTTAAGTTGTGTGTTGCCGAACAGAAAAGGCTAGTTATCTCCCTTGTTTTTCTGATAACGTTCGTAAAAGGCTACAGATGTAAATACTTTGATGTAAAGAATAATCCTACAAAGTTTCAATCACATCCGATGAACTTTGTCAAAGATATAAAATGTCTAATTTTTCCTTTGACGCTGACCTGTGACCTTGAAAAAGGTCAAAGGTCAACGAAACCATCGTTAAAGTGTAGAGGTCATTGGAGGTCACGACTAAACAAAATATGAGCCCGATCGCTTTGATAGTTTCCGAGAAAAGTCCAACGTTAAGGTGGTGTCTACGGACGGCCGGCCGTCCGGCCGGCCGGCCGGACAGACTAACACTGACCGATTACATAGAGTCACTTTTTCTCAAGTGACTCAAAAAACAAAATCTCGCGCGCGTAAGATCCTGATACATCCGGTGTTTCTCTGTACGCTATCTTGTCACGACGACTTGTTGACAAACGAAGATTCGCGAAAGAAAGAGAAAAGCGCCGAGTCTTGAGTAGAGAGCTAATAAAGTACCGGTCATCGCTAATCGAGCAAAATGAAAATCCGCGGCGACTTCCATTAGGTGAATGCTATTCAAGTTTAGGTAACGTTTTAGCTGCATCTTTTCATAAGCCGCAATGCGATTTTTTTTGAAAAGTCGCGGCTTGTTGTCCGTCAAATACGGTACTTAGATACATGTTCTGAAGCAGGTAAAATGTAAAACATATATATGGGTTTGATACACCAAGAAACACTGAAGGTTGAACAGGCACACATTTCTGGACTAATTAAAGTACAGCTCCAATAAATGCATGTTTTATTTGAAGTTTTCCAAATTGCATATACTCTATCTCTCTCTCTCTTTCTCTGTCTCTGATCAACTCCAAACTGTGCTACATGAAGCATCTGTACGAACACTGAAGCGTAAACTACCATGTCGGGAAAGGGATGGACACTGTGAACCATCCCTATGATCGCTACATTGTCAAACATTTCATGGTCTTGAAATTATCTGTACACCGATTTCCCTTCGCCTCCTTCCTTATTGCAAGGGGCTGATGGCCTAGCAATTAAACTCTCGTATTTGAATTCTCTCTCTCTCTCTCTCTAATTCTGCTTTCTTTCGAAATTCCATCGTCCCTCGGTCTGCCTGTCGATCTCTCTTTCTCAAACACACACACACACACACATACACACGTTGCAGAAAAACTTGTTGATTTTGCACGGAGATATATAACTCATAGTTCAAGACAAAAATGCTAAAAAATTTTCACCGAAGCGATAACACTGGACTTTAACAAGCCCCACGGAATAGTATCTGCAAAGAACACAAGCACTTCAAAAGAAAGCAGAATCGAATTACCCTGTGATCAGGCAGAAGTTCTATGTTGTCGTGCGCAAAGTTGGAGGTAGGCCTTATTCTAGCCCAGACCTTCACTTTTTTGTTTCTGTTCATCGAACGACCACTCATTTTGACGATTAAAATCAGAAACCTAGTCTATGATATTGTAATCAGCATCTGCTGTCCTCCATATTTGTTCCAGGTTGTCAAGAGGAATGCGCATGTGCAGAGGAAATCTCGTTGACGGGAAACAACGTGAAGTGTCTTATTGTCCAAGATGGCAGCGTTTCAGATGTAAACAACTTGGACAACACGGAAACACGTTCACTTTAGTTTGCTGCCGTTTACTGGATAAACATGGACAGTACAGACAGCAGGAAAAGGTACGTGTCGTTTGATTTCTGCCCATAATTACGCTCCCAGGATTTTATTATGTCTTAGAAAAGCCTTCAACCAGCCTGACCGCACGGAGCGTTAGCACTGAGTTTTCGGTAAAAAGACTTCGCGTAGTCTTCGCGAAGTCGACTTCGGGCTCAATTAAGGACCGCCTTTCTCAACGCTGGATCGCCAATGTCAGCTGCCTCCTGAGGAACTTCTTTGAAAATGAAACCGTCGCAGTAAATAACCGTAGCAAAGAAGGAATTTTTTTTTTCCATGGTTGAACTTGTCTGATTTGTGAGTAGTGAGATGCTCTTGTGTTGTTTTGATGTTCGATTTTGGTACTGGTAGGGTAAGTATAGTGGCAGCTCAGGTACAGTACTGTCTACACATTTTTGACGCAGTGTTCCAATCACATACCTTCAAAATATGTGAAGACATCATACATCCCAGGGCTGTAACTTAACACCCGCCTGACCGCCCGAGGCAGGTTCAAATCGGCGAATTCAAAATTCCTCTTTACCCACACGCTAGGCGACCTCAAATTTCTCTGACCACAAAATCGCGAACGCAATGCTGTTGAACCGAAATTCTTTTCTCCGACGGTTCTCCAACGGTTGAGTTAAAACATCCTGAAATTTCAACATTGTTGCTCAAACAGGTGTAAAAAGTGAAAATTCGAAGCTTGGACTGCTAGCGCAGGTAGTCTTGCATTGGTAAAGTAATTGCTGATAGAGTAACGCAACGTGCGAGGAACATGGCGGCCAATCATGGCGTCCAGTAGCAGACGAAAAACGAGAAAGCCTCTCTGCTCGCCGGGCGTTCCGGTTCAACAGCATTGCGTTCGCGATTTTGTGGTCAGAGAAATTTGAGGTCGCCTAGCGTGTGGGTAAAGAGGAATTTTGAATTCGCCGATTTGACCCTTCAAACAAAAACGAAAAGGTATCATTTTGTACAGAACTTTCCAACTACAAGGAAACTTACTCTTCTCCAGCATCCAGGGGGCACAGCTGACGCGTGAGTTCCACCCAATAAAAAGCCACATATTGGTGCATGTATGTAAAACATACCACAACTTCCGTGCTGTTAATAAGCAAGCTAAAGCCTGTAGTTAATTATGCACATTTAATCAACAGTTGTTGTGTGAATGAATCAGGAATCAGGAATTTTACGCCGCTTGGAACCTTTTTAGGTTATTTGCGCGACGGGGGTGAGAGCGCACCGCCTATACGTTAAAAACAAACTAAGGACCTATCAATTTCTGTGTGTCCTCATAAAAACATCTAACATGTTACTTCAAGTAACCCCTAGTTTAGGACACCCCATAACCTATACAATTTCCTATCATTGTTTGGGTGTTTGAGGAGCTGGGGGGTAACGAGGGACGTAAAGCACCCAACATACACGCCGACCCCAGTCCTCTTATTTTAGCTTCCCTAATTTAAAATGTTTAAAAGCTGGTTTAAAAGTGATTCTCTAGATTTTAGAGCAGAGGGCCGCTTGTGGCACCTCTGCTTATTGCTGTTGAGAAAGCAGCAACAGATTTTGCCTGGACCACCTGCTCGTCTAGTGCATTCCACTCAGCCACCGTCTGCACGAAAAAGGAGCGTCGATACTGCTCTGTGCTGGCGTCTGGAATGATGTAGCCACGGGTGTTGTTGTAAGAGTACTTGGTGACGATGTTACTTGCTACGCAATCGGGAAAGGTGTTGGCCCGTATTTTCCTCTTCTCTTTATCTATTGGTTTCAGGAAGTTTTCTGGAGGTATTGCTGGGGTATGTCCCTCAATGATTTTGAAGAGAGTGGTGAGTCGCTGTTGTTTTCTGCGCTCTTGTAGAGATGGTAGATTTAGGTCCCGTAGCATCTTTGTTACACATCCTGGGTCTTGGGAACGGTAGTCGCGCTTTATGAATCTTGCCGCTTGTTTCTGAATCCGCTCAAGTTTTGTTTTGTCATCGACTAGGTGTGGATCCCACACTGTTGCTCCATGGTCGAGGGTGGACCTTATGAGGGAGATGTATGCCATTCGTCGCACTTCTGGGGGGCAACTTCCCAAGTTTCTTCGCAGAAATCCCAGCTTGGATCCCGCCTTCTTGCATATGGTTGCGATGTGCTTAGACCATTTGAGGTCTGCTGAGATCTCGATCCCTAGATATGGGCTTTGGTCGACGTGCCGTAGGATTTCCTTGTTGAGTTCGTAGATGTACGTTGTGTTTTTCTTAGTGGGGAGGACAAAGCACTTTTTGGCGTTGAATCGCATGCCCCATTGATTGGCCCATACTTCTAGTTTTTCAAGGTCCTCTTGAAGGGTGATGTGGTCCTGGAACGAGTGGATTTCTCGGTATAACAGGCAGTCGTCAGCGAATAATCGTACTGTTGAATTCACTTGCTCAGGAAGGTCATTCACATGGCACAGGAAAAGCAATGGGCCTAGGACAGTGCCCTGTGGTACTCCTGAGTCGACGGTTGCTCCCTCTGAGTGTTCTCCCTCCAGGATGACTTTCATGGTTCTATTGCACAGGAATCTTGTGATCCAATCGTGTATGGGTCCCTTGATGCCATAGTGTTCCAATTTGTGGAGGAGCTTGGAGTGGGGGACCGTGTCAAACGCCTTGCTGAAGTCGAGGATAATAATGTCGCTCTGCACTCCAGCATTGTTTGTTTTCTGCAAGTCGTTCATGGTCGTCAATAGCTGCGTTTCACAGGAGAAGCCTGATCTAAACCCATGGTTTCTGTCCGTAAGGATTTTGTATTTCTCCAGGTGAAGATGGATGTGGTGGCTGATAATGTGTTCAAGCAGCTTGCATGCAACGGATGTTAGGGACACCGGTCGGTAGTTTTCAGCTCTGTTTTTATCTCCCTTTTTGAAAACGCAGGCTACGTTGGCAGTTAGCCAGTCTGCGGGCAGGTGTCCTGTTTCCATAGAGTGTCTATATATGCAGGTTAGAGGTGCCGCGAGGATGTCGGCACAGTTTTTCAGGACCTTACTGGAAATTTCATCTGGGCCGCAAGCTTTTGAAGGGTTTAGGTTTCTTAATAATTTGGCAACCCCTTCTTCCGTGATGACAAGGTCGGAGATGTGAGGCTGTTGGGGACTATGCATTTGTGGGGGAGGCGATCCGTCTTCTCTTGTGAATACCGAGCGGAACTGTTGTAGTAGGATTTTTGCTTTTGACAGACTGTCGGTGACTAGTCTCGTTCCCTCTTTTAGAGGTGCTACGCCAATATTGTCTTGTTTTCTGGCGCGGACATACCTCCAGAAGGGCTTGCTGTTGTTGTTGTCTCTCATTCCTGTCTCAATGATGTTGTTCACATATTTTTGTTCCGCTTTCCTAATTGTACGTCTGCATTCTTTTTGGCAATATCTGTAGTTTGACCAATTTTTACTTTTCTTTGCCTTCTTGTGGAGTCTTTTTTTCCTTTTGAGGAGTTTCCAGATGTTCTTGTCTATCCAAGGTAGGTCATTTTTCATGCGGTGCTGGACTGACGGTACAAACATCTCAACTGCTGTTTTGATCGTAGACTTAAAGACTTCCCACATTTCATTTACGTGCGAGCCTTGTTCTTTCATGGCGGTCATTTTATCCTTCAGTGGTTTTAAGGCTGTATTTATGTCTTCCCAATTTGCCTTCGAGAACAGCTGACATTTTCTTGGTTTTTCTCTAGTCCTCTGCGGTCGTGTGTCTAGATCAGCTACGGCTGCTTCATGGTCTGAGATTCCAGGAATCGAAGTGCAGAATTTTAGCAGCGACGGGTTTGACAAGAATATGAGGTCTAGGATGTTATCTTGCCTCGTTGGTTTGTCATGGACTTGAGTGATGTGGGCTTCTGTTGCTATATCTATGAGCTTCTGTTGAGTTTCTTTATCTGGTGCACCCGGCTTCACCATACCGTGTTCCCAATTTATGTCAGGACAGTTGAAATCACCTGACAGTACTATCTGCTTCTGCTGCTCTTTTCCATTTATCTTTGTAAGAATCTTTTCAAGTTGTGCGAGGTCGTTGTCTGATCTCTTCGGCATGTAGAAGCAACCCAGAAGGAGGTCTTTGTTTCTTTCTAATTGGAGCTTGACCCATATGCTCTCACAGTCTGCGTTTAGCTCTGGTAGTTCGGTTGATACTAGGGATCGGTGAACAAGTATGAATACTCCTCCTCCCACTGAACTACGATTTTTTCTGAAAGGTTTGTAATTGTCGGGGAATACTTCGCCCGAGAAGTGTCCTCCTTTTTTCTCGGGGTCCTTGAGCCAGGACTCGGTTCCAAATACCACGTCTGGTTTTATGTAATTTAGCATCACTTCGAGATGGGATTTTAATTTCAAATCGATATCAATTGCATGTTGTGATGTCTAATTTATTATGCAAGATGATTTTCTTTTATCCAGTCTGAAGTCTGGTTTGACACTATTTTCTTGATGAGTGAGTGCATGGCAAATTAACAATGTTTTTCTCTCAAAACAGAGCAATTTGAAGAGGCATGGGGGTTGTAATGTATGAGAGAGAAATATTTAGTCGGGAAACAAAATTAATTTCTATTAATCAAAAGTTAAGGATGGATACTGTTGCTGTTATGGTGCACGTTTTTGCCTTTGGTGAGCTTCAAGGGACACCATCACGGTTGTACTTGTCGTTGTGAGTGACCCAGACAGATTTGCCTCCCTTGCATGCTGTCGCTGGCCACCCCAACCACAACATCGGTTAGTGTAGGGCATAAATGATGATTGGGGTGTTACTGTTAGCTAAAACGATGAGTTATTAATATTATTCAATTTATTGTCACTGTCAGTTCTTTGTGGATATGATGACTACATGTGGGAGTGCGTTTTCTTACTACTGTACAACATGATTCTGGGTGGATTTTTTTTTATTTATTCTTTATATGTTACTATTTTCTATGTTACTATGTTAATAAGTGTTTAATATTCATATTTTTGCTGTTTCTGCAAGCCTTTTAGTTTTGTTTACTGTGCAAGTGGAGACTATGCCGTTCTCTGATTTTATTGCACTAAGGTTTGACAGAAAGAAAATGTTTGTTTTTTAAGCAGACACTCACAAAATAAGAAAAAGACCTGCATAAAGATTGTTTATAAAAAGCAGTTTTCTCTGTCACAGGCTTTTTGTCATTTAAAACAGCAGCCAGCTGTTTTGCTTGGGTGCATAGTTGTTAAACCAGTTATGCTGCTTGAATTGCAATTGATATGCAGGCAGAAAATGTGATGCATGGTGTATACTTTTTGAAGGTAATACAGGGATGGCCAAATCGTCCGCCTGGTCGCCAGGGGCGAGTACAAAATCAGCCGGGCTAGTAGAAATCGTCTCGCAGCTCGCCCGGCTGGCCAGTGAAACCTCAGGTCAAGTGCAAAACTATTGGTTGTACTATCGTGTTTCAAAGTTACATATAAACACTGCAGATGAGCAAACTTGCATGAAGAACACTGCAAAATAGCGAGACAAGACGCCACCTGGGAAAGCCTATTCATCGCTGACCACAGACTAGTTGTCTGTCATAGTCTCATACCACCACTATTTTAATTATTCAAAGAACTCGGACAGTCATGATGTTTGTGTTTGGTATATAAACCTGGCCAGTGACATTTCTGGCAGGTTAGTGACTTTCATGAATTTACTCGCCTGGCTGGCGAGTTCATTTTGTTAGATTTGGCCATCCCTGTAATGCATGTTGATAAAACAGACTTTTTGTATCCATTTGGGATGAAAAAGTCCAGGGCATAAAATGTCACTAAGAATTTAGGTGAGATTTCTACTGTGGACTCAAAAAAAAAAAAAACAACACATATCTGTAATGATATCAAAGATTCAAACCAGTCACTGATTCAGTCCATATTTTGGCGTGAAACCCTTGATCAGTAATATCACCGAGACTAGTCTAAGGCCTGGCTAGTCCAAACCCATAATCCAAGACAGAAAAGATTGCATTCATTTTCAAGTGTGAGTGTGACACAGAAAGTTGAGATCTTGGCAAGTGTTCAAATTCAAGCTTTTTTTATTTGTACTGAAGTCAACATGTTACACACATGGTTAATAATGACAGTCAGGCACTTTGTAGACACATTGTTAGCAATAGCACCTTTTACAAAATACAAAATAGATAGCAGTTCAGATATGTATTGTCAGCTGTTAAACATAGGGATTGGAATAGGCTTAAGAAGTAACACAAATATATGCAATGTTCATAGTACCTGTAAGCATAACACTAACATTTACAGTGCAGTCACAGCTAGCAGAATTAGGTAGTGGAAAGTAAACACAGATGATTGCTTTATATATTTTATACATGCAAAATGTGTAGAATGAAGGTTTGTAGACAGGTGAATCAAAACCTGCACAGGTAGAATAACTTTTCTCAGAGTATTTCTCAAAGTATCGAAGCTGGAGGCCAAGAATATTTTATGATTTGACAGATTTTCATTTTTCCATGGCTACAGGGCTATGGCATGAAGTCTAGCTCTGAAACAGTTAAAGCTATGTGTCCTAAACCAGTCATGAAGTGGCAACAAGAAAGAATATCACACACACACACACATACAGATACACATTTTGCTTAGACTGACAACGGACAGAATAATATTCACTACTTGATTTTTTTCCTTCTCAATCTGGTCAGTCTTTCCGCAACAGGACTCGGGGTTAAACACTCAGTCACATACACACTCAAGCTTGGGCTGTGTCTTGCTTTGACAACGGGTAGAACTCTCTTTTTCACTTTGCTTTTTTCAGTGGTCAATCTGTTATAGGCCCAGTTAACTCTGACATAAGCTCCATGGCTCCATAAGGGAAATAAATAAGCTTGGTATAAACAACAACATGTATGTGACTCTGACTAACCGAACAAGGCAATATTAGTTAAGATCTGTATGAAACAGCAGCAGGGGACAAACGGCTGTTTTACATGCATTGAGAAACTGGTTCTGAGGGTATTTAATTGACTTGCCTTTTTGCATAATGTCATGTGAGGGCAGAATTTATCCAGTAACATCCCCTATGAACTGACCTGATTATTTCAAATCCGATATGATTTCATGCATTTTCATGCCATACTCTAGGTTACAATGTAGAAGCCTTTGCGTTTTGGACTACAAAGTCTGGATGGCGAGTGTAAGACTGAAGCATTTGAGGAGGTACAACGAAGCGTGTAATTAACTACCTACACCATCCAGATAAAATAAACCTAATATTGCCTTTTCAGGGCGGTTGGGTCCCATATCACCTGTGTCATTCATGTTAGCGATAAACAAAATAAAATTCCTTTGCAAAGTCCCAGTGGGTAGGTGTTGCAAAATATGAAAACAAGGAGGTAATTTACCATCTGATGTAAAGTTATCACATCAAATTAAGTTCTCAACAGCTCAAACAATTGTGGTATACATGTGTACACTTTCTGACTACATTGGTGAATCATAACTTCATTTCACATAGCTGGATCACCGTGAGGGGATATGGCGCCACAGAAAATAATCTTACCATGAACCTCTTCTTGAAGCTGATTCTTTTAGTTTAAAGGCCACCATTTAAATGACTTTAAAACAAAGCAACCCAAGGAGATTCAATGATTGGTAAGTGAGGAGTTTAAAACAGCGTGAAAGGGCTCAGTCTTTAACAGCTGATGAGCCCACAAACCAAAGCAAAAGGTGAGATGGAGAATCCACACACAAAAAATAAAGTTTGAGACCAGGTGAAAGACTGGTGGAACCGTCCAATAAATACAAAGGAAAGAGGCTCAAATGGCATTAAAACGTAAACTCAGGGATGGCCGGTGATCAGCCGGTGAGGAGCTCAGTGGGAACAGGCACACCTTGAACAGCTGATGAGCCTAACAGAACAGGGGTAACGCTCAAACAATCTGACAAAATCGGGTACATTTATGGATATTGTAAAAAGGAAATGAGAGAGACAGAAGAGTCTTAATCCAGAGGTTTCACCGTGTACACGTTGCCGAAGAACAAGGAACATTGTCTGTGCCTGACACAGCTATCACTTCTTTTTTTAATTAATTTTTTTTTACCAAGAACTGGCATGGATTTTTATAGTGCCAGTGTCAGTAATGGTGAAATAGCAAACATTTGTTCCACCAAGCTATTGTAGCAATTATTAGCAGCAAGACAAAATGATTGAATTACAAACTGTCAATGACATCCATTGTCATGTTGACTGTTCACTGAAGCAGTGAACTCCACCCCCACCCCCACATAAACTCTGTTCATTGTCATGTTGACTGTTGACTGAAGCAGTGAACTCCACCCCCACTTCCACATAAACTCTGTTCATTGTCATGTTGACTGTTGACTGAAGCAGTGAACTCCACCCCCACACCCACATAAACTCTGTTCATTGTCATGTTGACTGTTGACTGAAGCAGTGAACTCCACCCCCACCCCACATAAACTCTGTTCATTTCATTCCTTATTGTCCCAGTGTTGTGCAGTTCAGGTCTCTTCCTCCCAGTGTTGTGCAGTTCAGGTCTCTTCCTCCCAGGTGTGCGCATGTTGAAGTGTAATCAGCCACTTCCGTCAGAACGCCCATTGTCTTTTATTTGCCACAGTGAGTGGTGACACGGGTTTGGACAGGGATACCCTCTCTGAGTCATCACATCCTCCCAGGTGTGCGCATGTTGAAGTGTAATCAGCCACTTCCGTCAGAACGCCCATTGTCTTTTATTTGCCACAGTGAGTGGTGACACGGGTTTGGACAGGGATACCCTCTCTGAGTCATCACATAAAGTTGACCCTGTCTGTCCGCCTTGCCTATCACCTGATCACCACAGGTCCAGTGCTCTATCAACTGTGCTATCAGACCCCTTGCTGCTATTGCATCACTTGATAATCACATTTATGGAATCGGACAAAAGATCATTAAGTAAGTCACTAAGTGGGCATAGCGTTGCCGCATGAACACCCATCACAAACGCTTTATTTCATAAACACATTGTTGGACCAACAGCCAATAGTTGTATCCATTGTCCATTTCACTTCGGTTTCAGTAGACATTAAGGGGATCAGCTCGTTACTCCCCGGTATCGCTACTCCCCCGGCTCGATACTCCCCCGGCTCATTACTCCCCCGGCTCGTTACTCCCCCAGCTCATTACTCCCCCGGCTCGTTACTCCCCCGTATCGCTACTCCCCCGGCTCGTTACTCCCCCGTATCGCTACTCCCCCGGTATCGCTACTCCCCCGGCTCGTTACTCCCCCGTATCACTACTCCCCCGGCTCGTTACTCCCCCGTACACAGAAAATGACTGGATAACCCTTTGATAGAAAGTTGGCATGAAATATTGTTCCTCCCCCTGTCCAGCTGTTTTGTTTGTTTCTTTGTTTGTTTATCCAGACAATTTCTCCGGAAAAACAATATTTCATGCTAACTTACTATCACAGGGTTATCCAGTCATTTTCTGTGTACGGGGGAGTAACGAGCCGGGGGAGTAGCGATACGGGGGAGTAACGAGCCGGGGGAGTATCGAGCCGGGGGAGTAGCGATACGGGGGAGTAACGAGCTGAGCATCTCGTTACTCCCCGTATCTCTTCTGCTTAAAATATATACTTTTTTTTTCAAAGATGTACTGTACACGAATGTACAGGCAGATCTGACAGTTGTAAGTTCTTTAAACATTCTCTCTCTCTCTCTCTCTCTCTCTCTCTCTTGAAAATTCAATTAAGTAATAACTGCAACACTTAAGTGTAATAAAAAGGCACGGGGGAGTAACGAGCCGGGGGAGTAACGAGCCAGGGGAGTAACGAGCCAGGGGAGTAACGATACGGGGGAGTAACGATACGGGGGAGTAACGAGATGCTCCCACATTAAGGATCATGAGAAACATCTCTGTGGTTGCGTTTATGTTGCATCACATTGGTAGACTGGTCACTGTCTTGTATGTTTGCGCCATGTTGTTGCATGAATATATATATATATATAAATTCATCACAACAACTTTTGAGGAGATTGTTTTTAAATATTTGTCTATATATATAGCAGAACAAGATATACTTCAGCCAGAGTTCTTTGCTGTGTTTGTGTTATAGCACACTTAGGGACTGTAGTAACGGACTTGGAATGTAATGGCCTTCTCTCTCATTCAACGTTAGTGGAACTGAAGCAGCACAGAAAACACTTCGCCCAGAAACTGTTGCTGTACTTCGTCACCACATTGATGGACTGAGAACTTCGCGAACTGCGATCCACTTGCAAAGGTTTTTTCATGGACGAAGGTGAAAAGCAAGGAAATCGTGTTGGTCGGTTGAAAATGGGCACAGCTTTTCGGGAAGATATTTTCTCTGCATAGATGGGTTCAGCACAGGGTCCTATTCCCAGGGGGATGGTGAAGGAGAGTTTTCCACCAGCAGGGGCAAAGCGCATTTCTACAGCAAGTGTGTAGGTCAGGCGAAGCATCCTGCAGCCATGTAGAAAGGATGTTACCAGGTTGGTCTGTGTGGGTATCGTCACGTCATAGGATGTCTCATCAGGTGTCTGCGATGTGGACTGAAAACAAAAAGACATCAGCTGCAGTTGGTTGACCATTGGCATAAGGTTAAGAAAATGAAGTCCTGGAGCCAGTTGTTTAGTATGCGTATGCATTACGCAGGCTGATACTCAGTCAGCCGTTTGTATTGTAATCAATTCAATATCTTTTATTGGCAGCTTCTAATAACTCTTGTTTTCTTCATATATCCTACTGCTATTAATTTGGAAGGAAAACTATTTTCTTGCCACTATAGGCCAAGGGACATGGACCACCAACAACCAGCTAACGAATATCCCTCCTCAACGAAAAAAAGGGAGAATGTATTCATTACCTGTGGGTCGGTGCGCTCGATGTGTGCGAGAGTAAAAGTAGTGGTGTCCTTCTGATTGTCCAATCTGAGGTGCTGGCGTAGCTTGCAGCTGATGGCCTTGACCTTCTGCGAGTGAGGCACCGACGCCGCCAGCTGCAGCCTGACATCGTCTCCAGCCAGGAAAGCCGTTCGATCCAGGTGAAGAGTCACCGCCACCTGGTTGTTGCCCGCGCAGGACAGGTACACCTCCTCCGTGTGTGTGACCGGAGAGGAGGCGCTGGGGACGAGGTTGAGGTCGAAGCTGCGTTGGACATTGAAGGCCTGCTTCTTGGTCACCAGCACCTTGACCAGGCGGTTGGCGCTGGAGGTGGAGCGGATGGAGGAGGAGCCAACGTCGTCACAGATTCGGGCCTGTACACAATGCACATATAGACTGAAATGTTAGAGTGGAACTTTGTGTTCTTGGCGGAAATACTGTTCTGGTGAGGCATGTATCTGAGCGACCGTCTTTGTCTTCTGTTATGAGCTGTTTACCAGAGAGTTAAAAGTCGGTACACTATAGCCTTGTCTTGTTGTTCTTCAGACTCAACACAATTACAGGGAGGGAGTTTCTTCTTTTGGCGATGAGTTTGGAAACTGCTGTGATAATATATATATACATGTATATATATCTCCGAATTATTTATAGAGCAATGAGCGAAACATGAAAATTTGTAGTGATTCTTCGACAGATCGAAATGAGTATGGTGCTTGCTGTAAAGAACGAGCTGAAATAGCAGGGATGACATAACACTGAATCTAACTACACTATTACCTTTGGAAAGTGCAGCGGAAGTTATGAAATAAGCACAACATCGAAGTGGTTATGTTTTCACAAGACACGGACACATGCACGCACCGACCATCCATCACATGGGCTCAGGGAGGGCCAAAGCAAACGGGGATGATGAGTATGTGACTATGGTTTCACACCCACCAACAGACACACGCATCGGTCGCGGATAGCCACATCGGGGATGATGAGTATGTGACTATGGTTTCACACCCACCAACAGACACACGCATCGGTCGCGGATAGCCACATCGGGGATGATGAGTATGTGACTATGGTTTCACACCCACCAACAGACACGCATCGGTCGCGGATAGCCATATCGGCTGAAGGGACGTAAAGACCAACCCCCCCCCCCCCCCCCTATTTGTCTTTCATTCATAAAAACAGCTTTTTACCTTGATGAAGTAGTTGACGTCCATGGTAAATCCGCTGGACAGGTCGTCGTGGGAGATGGACGAGGGCAGATCTTTGGGCAGTCGGAAACGAAACTTGGACAGGTAGTGTCCAGGGGTGAGCACAGAGCTCCACGTAGCGTCTCCCGTGCCGATCACGAAGGTCTGTTTCCTCAGGTAGGTCTCTTTCACGGTGGAGGGTAGTCCGTGTTTAGCCTTCAAAACAGTCACGGTACCTTGACCCATGATCAGCAGCTCCACGAAGCGGATCTCCACGTTACTGCGTATGTCCATGTGAACGGCGCCGGAGATCTCCTCACCAGGCCGATACTGGTAGTAGGGAGACTTGTCCATATCGATATCGAAGAAAGACACGGCATCCTCTTTGCGCTCCAGAGCAGTTCTTTTGAAGGTGCTCCCGCTGCTGTTGTTGGAGAACATTCTGCGAGTGGCGGGCCGGCGAGCGGCGTTGGCGGAATACAGCCGTCTGCCTGTCGTGGCGTGGCCATTGCTAACTGTCTGGTTGAGTTGTTGGTGGTGGTGGTGTTGTTGTCGGTGTTCATGGTCAGGCATGGACCGTGTGGTCCCGTAGCGGAGAATGTGAGAGTTGGTGTACTTCATACTGCCGTTGACAGTGAACACCTTGCTGGGGGAAGCGTTAGGCTGCCGGCGTCGCGGGTCTTCAAAGACATCACTGAAACCGGAGCTTTTGGACGAAGTGGTGGAAAACTTGGCCACTGTCCGCGGGCCTCCGTTGGGCACCCCAGCTGCCCTGGCTCTGCTTGAGTTGACACTCATGGTTGGTTGCTTCGTAACTCGCCCGTGTCCTCGGGCCGGGCATTACCTGTGGATTGAAAAGAGTATTGTTTGGCATAGATTCGTGAATATTTTGCTGTTCTTTGCCCAGCAAACTATTGACTTTTCGGCTTGATGGGCTCTGGGTGAAAAGAAGAAGGAACTGAATGGGGAGCCGACTTTCTATTGAAACCCGTCCGACCGCGACTTGTCAGGGTTGGTCTAAAGATTATAATTTGGTCACAGGCACAGTAAAAGATATCATAAAAGTGCAGGTTTGCGTCTGAGTTTACTTTGAGCCTTCTCAAGAGAGAATTGAATGGGATTGGCCTGTGCTCAGACTTTTCTTGTGTGCGGAAAAATATGTGTGAGGTAACTTGTATTGAAATCAGGAAGTGTGGGGGTGTTTAAGAACCGGTTTAGCGCTGCGTTCTGATCGCCTTCATGATTGCGCTTTATGATTGCGCTTTAAATATAGGTTGGAGGGGATCGGAAGGATTTCAGCGGATTGGCACTATGGTTATTTTCTTTTCACCAGGTACATGCATAAGCAAAACGGCAGTTAACGCCCGACAACAAGGGTGTTTTTTTTTATCCCCGAAAGGTTCTTTTCTCGATCACCAGTATCTTTGTTGTACAAGTCTTTTATTGCTGCTGACATACAAGACATTGCCATACTAATCGTCTTTTATTGCTGCTGACATACAAGACATTGCCATACTTATCGTCTTTTATTGCTGCTGACATACAAGACATTGCCATACTAATCGTCTTTTATTGCTGCTGACATACAAGACATTGCCATACTAATCGTCTTTTATTGCTGCTGACATACAAGACATTGCCATACTAATCGTCTTTTATTGCTGCTGACATACAAGACATTGCCATACTAATCGTCTTTTATTGCTGCTGACATACAAGACATTGCCATACTAATCGTCTTTTATTGCTGCTGACATACAAGACATTGCCATACTAAACGTCTTTGAGTGTGTTGTTTGTCCTGACATGAATAGACCTTGTGCCCCACCACTCCCTGCCTCCCCTCCCTGCCTCCCCTCCCAATAATGCACTCTCTTTTCCCGTTATCTGTATTTGCCCCTCCCCATCCCTTAATACCCCCCCCCCCCCCCCTCACCACCTTTCTGAACGGTTTCTTTTGCCGTCTTGAGAGAAAGTCGTCCTAGTATAAAGTATGAGACTTCTGCAATGTGCGGTCTAGGCAGCTCAGTTACAACCATTTCGTCTTCACACACACACACACACACACACACACACCATGAAGATCTCCCTCTCTCTCTCTCTCTCTCTCTCTCTCTCTCTCTCTCTCTCTCTCTCTCTCTCTCTCTCTCTCTCTCTCTCACGGTCATTACAAAGAAAAATCTGGACTTCGACTGGCTCTTGCGTTTTATGGCACATTTCTGGAGAGTACCCAAATAAGTTCATTGTGATTGTGTAGCCTACTTTATTGCTTGGAGAAGTTTTTGACCCTATGACTATGAGCAGTTTTATATATTATCATGCAATTACATTCGGAATCTACATATGACACGGGGCCTACTGATTTCAGTGAGTCAGGAAAGCAGGTTATTAGATGCAACAAAGGGTGTTTGTGTGTCTGTCTCTGTGTGTCTGTCTGGTACTTTTAGTCCTGCGTTAACTCCGCCTTTTAAAACTGATCGCCTCAATCTCGCTGATATTATTCACAAATTATATTAGACTGGAAGCATTATTTATATACAGATAATATTCATTTGAAGCTATTTACACATTTCATGTATTAATTAGAAGGTTGCAAAAGATTCTGTTGTTCATCCGCCATCATAACCGCTGTGACTGTTGAATAATTATCCAAACTGGGAACTTGTTCTGCCAGTATTCTGGAATACCCGTGCGAACAAGGATGATGAGATTGTGGTGATTACATTATCGATTTGACGCTTAGCGTTGTCCTTAACTTCCGTAAAGTGTTTGGGTTACATGGCGAGATAGCAAGGATAATGGTTTGCAAGGACCGTGGGTACCGGAAGTGCGCATCCTGTTGTGCAGAACTTGTATTTCAATCGATTACTGCCGATCCTCTTTCCCGTTCCGCTCCTCGATCTCCTCTTTTTCTCTCTCTCGCTGAATTCAAAACGAAACCCCAATATACTCATCCTTATTAACAAGAGTTTGGTTGGATTAATAATTGTAGTATTATGCGTGTGTGCGGCAAAGGTGTAGGTGGCCACAATTGCAGCCCATATTAATGTTGTTAATGTTGAACTACTGCGAGTGTGTTCCCTAAGGTTAGTGTTGCTGTTAGATGTCGTCGTTCTGTGATGCGGAGTGGGGCTTTAAATCAGCAGACACGCACGTGATGAGAGAGAGAGAGAAAGAGAGAGAGAGAGAGAGAGAGAGAGAGTAAATAAGTATGTGTGTCTGCCTGTATGTCTCTTTGCATGCCTTTGTGTTTTGTCTGTTTATATCCCTTCATAACTAAGATAGAAGTTGTACAGAGTTAGAGGCACTGAAAATGACACTGGGTTTTCTGAAATAAGTTGATGCACTGAACTAGCGGCTGTTCTGGTAGCTATATATATATATAATCTGTCTTGTGCTTCATGGCATGTCATGTGACAGGAAGGTCAAGTGGCTGGCATGCCACAAGTATTTGTTAAAATTCGTGAGAAAGAATATGTGAATAGCTGTCAAGCAGTACAAAGGAATCACTTACCGTCAAGACCATATATATATATATATATATATATATATATATATATATATACATATTTTATACGTATTTCTGGTCTTTATTTTGAAAAGTATTTCAGCGTAAACGGTTTTTTCCACCGACACGAGCCTTGATTGATTACCCCTAGAAATGGCCCTGTTTTCAGCCGCACTTTAGACAGTACAATAGCAAAGAAATCGTCTATTCCGAAATTGAGGACCCATGTGGTGGTAACTCGTGCATAGCGAACGAGATGAATCGGCAAAAGGAGGACAAACGCTTACCCAGGTACACGCGAAGCTGCGCATCGATTGTCCTGGGTGGACGCTTTTGTCTTTTATTCCCACAGAGAGACAGCATCGATTGTCCTGGGTGGACGCTTTTGTCTTTTATTCCCACAGAGAGACAGCATCGATTGTCCTGGGTGGACGCTTTTGTCTTTTATTCCCACAGAGAGACAGCATCGATTGTCCTGGGTGGACGCTTTTGTCTTTTATTCCCACAGAGAGACCGCATTATTTGGAAAACAAAAACAAATGTCTTGGATGGAACGGGAGAAACAAGTTCTTTTGCAATTAACGAATGACACTCAAACTTCTATTCAGGAAGAGAAGTGCACGGTCGCTTGATGGCAGCCTTCCCTCCATAATTTATATAAGATGCATACTTGTACAAGCCTGTCACTGTGACTGCTATTCGAGTTGAATCATAGCTGTACACTCAGCAAACTCCTACAGGTCACTAAAGGACGAAACCTTATTACACAAATCCACACAGACTGCGAACGTTCCAAAATCCCCAAACAAAGAGAAAAAAAGAGGTAAAATTGTTAATGTGAATGTTTTTATTTTTCTCTAATCAAACGTTCCATAAACTTACCTTAGCGCGAAGTTTGACTAAATGTATTATTGATTCTTATTACGCGCGTACACAATACACAACTCTTTGCTGGTTCGCCCTTACGCAGCTAGGGTGGACAGCGAGTAACCAGCGTGTGTCTTGTTTTCCACCTCAATGGCTTGACACAGCATATTTCTCTACCTGGTAGTCGGTGAAGGTCTGAAAGTGCAACGCCCTTGTTAAAAGCGGACAAAAACTCAAGGCAGGGCCGGACAAGAGGGGGGGGGGGGCTTTGGGGGCTTTAGCCCCCCCCCAGCCAAAAAAAAAACAAAAAAAAAGAGAGAGAGAGAGCGAGAGCGAGAGCGAGCTTAATATAATAATATTGCAAAAAGCCGCTACCGCCTCATCTGTCTCTATTTTTTCCTCTCTTTTCCGGATAATTCATGTATGAATGTTAACATTTCTTCAGCTTTTGCCCCCTTACCCCCACGGGGGCTTCGCCCCTCGACCCCACCGGGGGCCTTCTGCGGCCACCGGACCCCCGCTTCAACATTTTAGCCCCTCCCCCCCCCCTAAAAACGTTCTGGTCCGGCCCTGCAAGTCCTTAATGGCAAAAAAACGTAGAACTTTTAATATCAATTTTACTGCTAACGCCCTTGTTTTTCATAACAAGCAGGCTATTTGAAGTGACATTAGCAGCGCAACTTCTTGCGACGATACAATCTCTTTAGATACTATCTGTCTAAACTTGCATGTCGACATTTTAAAAATTTTTGCCCGACATTTTTGGGTCTCCCGGGCTGCTGATAATGGCACCCGCCCAAAATTACCGTGTGACTTTTAGTTTTATTGAAATAATGTGGGCACCCTATCTTAGTAACTTCCTTTCAGTTCTTACACAACCCGTAGGAGCATTATTAGCGCAATAGAAAGAATAGCGGGCGGGAAAAATGCGATGGGTTTAGTCGGAATATAATGTCACCTTGTACGCTAATGATAAGTTTGCACCTCAATATTTCAATATGAGCTACATCAACAGATAAAGCTTCTTTGCTATCAAAAATAAACCTGCCGAAAAGCCCACCGTGTTCGACGACGACGATGACAACATCAAGCAGCAGGGAGAACAACAGCAAATAATATGTTTTAAACGGTTCTTGGTGTTACTAAATACCCGTGTGACTTGGAATAATAGGCCGTGAAAAGTAGGATATGCGCCGAAATGGCTGCGATCTGCTGGTCGATGTGAATGCGTGATGTATTGTGTAAAAAATTCCATCTCACACGGCATAAATAGATCCCTGCGCCTTGAGTCCGAGTCTGGAGATACGCGCGCGATATAAGACTTCATATTTATAACATAACTACTGTTAGTGATCATTCTCCCGGCCTTGACCGTCGAGTCGTGACCAATAGACGCGCGTTGAATTAGTGGCTCACTGTCAGGGATCCTTCTAAGAAAGTAGACGTGCTCATTTCATGCGATGTATGATCGTTAAATGGTAATACTCACCTTTATATTTTGTGCTCCTGCTGACGAAATGTACCGCAGCGCTTAAAGTCCATTTGTGCAGTATCGCTAAGCACAACGTTGACTGTTGATATGAGTCGATTTCTTTTGTGTTAGTTGGGTCTTGTGATCAGTACCTTACATTCCCGTCAACGGTTTACGTGTCATACAGAACCTGTCGGGGGTGAGTGGAGTTGCCCGTTTATTTGATGTAAACCCTAGCACACACTTAAAAAATGATGCGTATTTCCATATCCTCCTTCCCGTGACAACTGGCGGCGACAGCGTTCTTTTTAGCGCGGAAAACCCTGCACCCGTTTAGTGAACAAAGCAGTCGCACCACCACTGAACTGAAACTTTTCTGGGTCCTGACAAAAGGCAGCGTTCACAAATCAAAGGCTCGGCAGATCCGTTCTCTGGCCGTTCCCTGACGGTTGAGCTGTGAATGGTCCCTCTTACGCCTTGCTAGTCCCCTGTTTTGAGGAGAAAGGTGAGGAAGAGTTCGCCCAGTGCCGTCCTCTAATTGAAGGCTTCTTCTCGTCACTGTCTGACCTATCGTGGTTTCGTCCGCTGGGTCACCGTGCCATCGTCCTCTGTCGTACCTTTTGCCTTCTCCTACTTCAGCCCGTCACGCGTCCTGGAAAGAGGCGTCAATCTTAGGTGTTTCTTACTTCACGCACGAATGGAATTGTAGAATGGTAGCCGTGCTGCCCATCGTTCAGGGGCTTTGATAATTGTAACTTTATCCTCTTAGTGTCCCTTGTCCGAAAAAGCGTCAATGTTTGTTTAACAACACCGTCGGTCTGAACTTTAAAGACAGTCGGCACTGCAAATCTTTGCCACCTAAGTGTTTTAGAGTTTGTCACATCGAACGCATACGAACGAGAAGAGCTGGCCACAGCCACACAGAAGTCGGTATCCTTCTGTCAAATCAGTTCTATCAGAGTAAGACGTATATATGATTTTATTTTTTAAAAACCACACACCCCACCACAGTTTGAAAAATAAAAGTGTCGATTTGGAGAAAAAAAGCTTTTACGCCCGGTAGGGTACGCATCACCTGCTTTGGAATGTATGGTAGTTGGAATCAGCGGAGTCTGTCGCCTATCTCCTTGGGCCCCATCTCCTTAGCATCCATCTCATTTCCAACCATGCAAGATCGCCACTTTCCCACGAGCGGCACACTCACTGGCACATTAGCGACACTTCGTTTACCCTACCTGTCCCATTTCCCCCTCCCTGTGTAGCAACAATGTCCCCATCGGGGGGCTTTATTCCTGCTACGTGGGATATTAGGTTGACGACTTGGGAAATGGCACAAAAGCTAGGCACGGTAAGGTGTTTGCCCAGCCGGCAAGCTGTAGCTTGTATAATGTACATGATGTATGGTGCTTTATTGGGTCTGTATGACGTGGTGGGCTGAGGTGGTCGGGTAGGGGTACAGGCTTTTGGGTTACGTATTGTACGTGCAACAAAAGGCCAAGGAGGAAAGTGTGTCAGGGATTGTCTGGTATTGTGTCACAGTTCTTGGGCAAAGGAATGTGTGCTGGTCTGGATTCGAAAGTTGATAATGCTGGCATGGCATTTATCACTAATATGGTTATGATAAGGCAAGACAGAGAGTATATGCTGGAATTTATCTCATGAGAATCTTTCGTACACATTAAACTGCTGACAGGTATCTCTTGTGCTCCTCCCATCCACCCCCAACAACCAGCCCCTGGAAACCGTGGCTGTGACCACCAACCTCCAGTCAGACACATCCACCCGTATTTTGGCGAAGGATCTGTGCACACTTTTCAAGTTATGCTTTCACCTCCCTGTTCTTTGCTTGTGTTCTGTTTCTTATCAAAACATGTCCTCCCAGTTCTCCACCTTGCGCTATTTCGGGATTTAACTACCATTAGGCCTCAATGCAAACTGTTTTGTACGGTGTCGCCAATACATAAACGCAATTAGAAATTCTAATTTTTCGCATGAGTCAGTTCTGTACAGTTTTGTTTCTTTCAAAGGTCCTTCGCACGGTCTGCGGTGCCGCTCTGTATTTTATTCTGTCGCGAGAGTGAAGTGTTTCTTTTCGCTTGATGTTAAGAAAACGTGTCTTTGTTCCACCGCCGCCGATGTTTGCATTGGCGTGGGCTTGGTTTAACAAGGCGTGTTCACCGAATGCTTGTATGTTTCTATAAAGCAGTAAATGTTTTATGATAGCTGATAGTGATAGAAAAAGACAAGACCACGAGAGAGAGAGAGAGAGAGAGAGAGAGAGAGAGAGAGAGAGAGAGAGAGAGAGAGAGAGTCTGTGTGTGTGTTACAGAGAGAGTGTGTGTGTGTGTGTGTGTGTTGTGAGTGAGTGTGTGTGTGAAAGAAATTGCGCGTGTGTGTGTGTGACAGAAATTGTCTCTGTGTGTCAGAGAGAGAGAGAGAGAGAGAGAGAGAGAGAGAGAGAGAGAGAGAGAGAGAGAGAGAGAGTTTTAGTGCACACGTTGGTACATATACTCTCTCTCTCTGTACATATACTCTCTCTCTCTCTCTCTCTCTCTCTCTCTCTCTCTCTCTCTCTCTCTCTCTCTCTCTCTCTCTCTCTCTCTCTCCTTACCTTTTGTCGCTTGTTCCCTGTACCTGTCAAGCCGGTTGTTGCTTAATGATATTCTTAGTCATGTCGCCGGGCCGTGTGTGTTGAAAAAAGTGCCAAAGGAATTAATATAATTTTGCGTCACCCTACATATATATATGCATCTCAAGTTGGTGAGATGCACATGGCCAACACCCATACATGGTCCGGCTTGGCTTAACTTATCTTTGCATTGTCGTATTGTGGCCAACACCCATACATGGTCCGGCTTGGCTTAACTTATCTTTGCATTGTCGTATTGTGGCCAACACCCATACATGGTCCGGTTTGGCTTAACTTATCTTTGCATTGTCGTATTGTGGCCAACACCCATACATGGTCCGGCTTGGCTTAACTTATCTTTGCTTTGTCGTGTTGTGTTCAAAGAGAGAGAAGGAGAGAGTACCCCCCCCCCCCCCCCCCCCTGCGCCTGTGTATCATTTTGAAATACTTTATCCCATGTTTGTTTGTTTTTGCTGTTGTTTGTTTTGTATCTTTCAAGTTTGCGTGTTTGTTACAAGGAATAGATTATATAAGAAAAAAATGTCAAATTTAAAATGTATCCTTGCCAGTTTCCCAGCATGCGCGCAGGTGGTGGATAATTATGTCACACAAACGCCCGTGCACCATACTCTCAAACACTTAACGCAAGATTGAAGAGAAAAATACCTGATTGAGTGGTTTATGCAGCCACCTCGATCATAACAAAGCCTCACAGAAGACCCTGAAAGTTCAGACTGCCCAGAAAATCGAAGTTTTCATAAAATTATAATGCTGTCCTAAGATGTATATATATATATACTCGTTTCGTACCCCCACCCCCCTCATCAAAGCGTGTGTCTTATACGTGTACTTTGCTTAACTAACGATTTTCAAGTCAAGTGTCACTGCATGGTTGCGAGGTTAGCCTGTGATTTGCAATCAGTAAATTTGCTCAACAATAAGACCTTTGACTCCATTACCAACAAAGCTTATCTCAGGGTCAGAAAGTAGCAGACCCCCACAGAGTCACTTAAGAAATCAGCACTCCGCGATAAAACACACTCCATACATTCAAAGCAAATGACTGTATGTGTGTGAGTGTGTGTGTGTGTGTGTGTGCCGTGTGTGTGTGTGTGTGTGAAAAGGTGTCCCACGGTGTGTGCGCGTGCGTGCGTGCGCGCGCGTGTGTGTGTTGAAGTCAGTAAACCAGCGTCAGAAGAAACTAAAAGATTTGCAAGAAAGAACCTGAAAAGTACATGCACCAAACAAAGCTTACCTGTCTGAAAGTTGTAAACCCCGCAATCAGCAGTCCGTGTTATAACACACACACCATGAAATCACAACCCCGCAATCAGCAGTCCGTGTTATAACACCATGAAATCACAACCCCGCAATCAGCAGTCCATATGTTAAAACACACACACCATGAAATCACAACCCCGCAATCAGCAGTCCGTGTTATAACACCATGAAATCACAACACCGCAATCAGCAGTCCGTGTTATAACACCATGAAATCACAACCCCGCAATCAGCAGTCCATATGTTAAAACACACACACCATGAAATCACAACCCCGCAATCAGCAGTCCGTGTTAAAACACACACACACCATGAAATCACAACCCTGCAATCAGCAGTCCGTGTTATAACACACACACCATGAAATCACAACCCTGCAATCAGCAGTCCGTGTTATAACACACACACCATGAAATCACAACCCCGCAATCAGCAGTCCGTGTTAAAACACACACACCATGAAATCACAACCCCGCAATCAGCAGTCCGTGTTAAAACACACACACACCATGAAATCACAACCCCGCAATCAGCAGTCCGTGTTAAAACACACACACCATGAAATCACAAGAGATGACTGCACCAGAACCAGGTAAAGATTACACTAGTAAAGCCTTACCCAGCTTTGTACCTTTTTGTGTCGGCATACCCCTCGCACCCCGGGTATGGCAGAGACTGAGGCGAGCGGGTGGGGTAGCGGAGCTGGTTGTAGGATTCCACCCGATCAATTTCCCATGGTGACGAAGGCCAATGTTGAACATTTCCTGAGACCCGTGAAGGCGGGGGGATTGATTAATGCTGGTACATGGTCGTTGAGTATGTTTGGAAAAGAACGGGGAAGGACAAGCGTGGAAAGAGGGGGAGGGTCGGTGCGTTGATGAGGGATGGATGCACCCCCCCCCCACACACACACAAGAAATAGAGAATGAAGAAGAAAGCGAGAACGTGGGAGAAAAAAGTGTGTGTGTGTGTGTGCCAGAGAGAGAGGGGGGGGGGGGGGAGAGACACTGGGGGAGAGGGGGGGGGGAAGAGACACTGGGGGAGAGGGTGGGAGGGGCAAAATGGTGATGAATGGCAGCTGAGGTGCCCCTTGCATAACAGTGTTATTTTTAAGACTGGACAGCTTTCTCATGACTAAGCTTCACGCATGATATGGGTGTGGGTCTGATTTATTGCCTGTCACTGGAGTGCAACAAATGTTCAGCAGCGTGACAGAAGCAACCGCTGCTTTACGGCCGTTCAAAACAAGGTCTTTCTGTGTACCCTGATAGGAGTTGTTGAAGAACATTGTTGTCTAGACATCTCTTACTGGTTTTCTGGAATTAAATCTTACATTTATTTATAAGCTGACAGTCTATAAGTAATTTTTATGCCCCCCCCCCCCCCAAAAAAAAAATAAAAAAAACTTTAAAAAAACCCCAGTTTTTGTTCTGATTATCCAGCAGGACACAGAAGTGTTGGTTTTGATTTGCAGTAGTGATTCATTTACCCGAAAATGTTATTCAAACGCTGCAGCTATACAGATGAAACAGGTCAGGCGTGTTACACACATGATTTGATATGTATCATGGCTGTTTGCCTATGAAACACTTGTGGGTTATGCATTTGAAGGCAACCAGATCCGGTTGTGACACCTGCCATGTTTTTGTTGCCAGTTGTTGTGGTGGTGGTTGAGTTGACAGTTGTGCGCTCATAGTGTACATAGTTGAGATGTAGAGTTGACCATTTTGCATTCATGTGCATGCAACGAAGATGTTGCCAGCTACCGGTACTTCACATTTCAAGTATGTTTATCTTTGGGAGATTGTGTTGTGCATGTAACTGTAGGTGCCTGTGTTTTTATGTCTTTCTCTCTCTCTGTCTGTCTCTGTCTCCCTTTCTGTCTGTCTGTCTGTCTCTCTCTTTCTCTCTCTCTCTGTCTCTCTCTCTCTCTCTCTGTCTCTGTCTCTCTCTCTCTCTCTGTCTCTCTCTCTGTCTCTGTCTCTCTCTCTCTCTCTGTCTCTGTCTCTCTCTCTCTCTTTTTTTTGTTTTTTGACTCACATGCGAAGCAAAAGTGAGTCTATGTACTCACCCGAGTCGTCCGTCCGTCCGTCCGTTGAATATTTCTTGGACACTATTCAGTCTATCAGTACCAAATTTGGCAAGATGGTGTATGATGACAAGGCCCAAAAAAACATACATAGCATCTTGACCTTGCTTCAAGGTCAAGGTCGCAGGGGCCATAAATGTTGTCTAAAAAACAGCTATTTTTCACATTTTTCCCATTTTCTCTGAAGTTTTTGAGATTGAATACCTCACCTATATATGATATATAGGGCAAAGTAAGCCCCATCTTTTGATACCAGTTTGGTTTACCTTGCTTCAAGGTCAAGGTCACAGGAGCTCTTCAAAGTTGGATTGTATACATATTTTGAAGTGACCTTGACCCTGAACTATGGAAGATAACTGTTTCAAACTTAAAAATTATGTGGGGCACATGTTATGCTTTCATCATGAGACACATTTGGTCACATATGATCAAGGTCAAGGTCACTTTGATCCTTATGAAATGTGACCAAAATAAGGTAGTGAACCACTAAAAGTGACCATATCTCATGGTAGAAAGAGCCAATAAGCACCATTGTACTTCCTATGTCTTGAATTAACAGCTTTGTGTTGCATGACCTTGGATGACCTTGACCTTGGGTCAAGGTCACATGTATTTTGGAAGGAAAAATGTGTAAAGCAGAAGGTCAAGCATGTGAGTCGTATGGGCTTTGCCCTTCTTGTTTTGTTTTGTTGTTGTATTTGCCAAGCACATCATTGTGGGGCCTTTAATCAATAACATGCATCCGTCTACAATGTATCATCATTCATCCTTCAACATGTATATTAAATATGTAAATGGCAAGTATACAAGACATATATATATACAACATCAGGACATAACCGACAGACAGACATATAACATACCGTTGGCCTACAAGTAAGGCCAGAGCATAACATAACATGCAGATTACAACACTGTCTGTCTGTCCCTCTCTCTGTCCTCTTTCTCCTTTTCACTGCCACTCTTCTTTGTATATTTGGTATTGTCAGTTTCTGTCAGCTTGTCTGTCTGTCAGTGTGTGTGTCTGTTTTTTATGCGTCAAACAGAAATACATACCCTCTCATGCTTACACAGGTATTTATGTATGCACAGTAAGTGTAAGGCTTATGTAGACATAGATATAAAAAAAATTTTTTTTTTAAACCAAACAAACTGTGCACAGGAAGCAGGAAAGCATGGCTGTTTACACACACTGGCATAGTATCTTTCTCTAGGTTCCCTTCCCTGTGTGTCTGTCTCTTTGTCTGTCTCTCTGTCTCTGTCTCTCTCTCTGTGTCTCTCTCTGTGTCTCTCTCTCTGTCTGTCTCTCTGTCTCTCTCTCTCTGTCTCTCTCTCTCTCTCTCTCTGTCTCTCTCTCTGTCTCTGTCTCTCTCTCTGTCTCTCTCTTTCTCTCTGTCTCTCTGTCTCTCTGTCTCTCTGTCTCTCTGTCTCTCTCTCTGTCTCTCTCTCTGTGTCTCTCTGTCTGTCTCTCTCTCTCTCTGTCTCTGTCTCTCTGTCTCTCTGTCTCTCTCTGTCTCTCTCTCTCTGTCTCTCTCTCTGTCTCTCTCTGTCTCTCTCTCTCTCTGTCTCTATCTCTCTCTCTTTCTCTCTCTCTGTCTCTCTCTGTCTGTCTGTCTCTCTCTCTCTCTGTCTCTCTCTCTGTCTCTCTGTCTGTCTCTCTCTCTGTATCTCTCTCTCTCTCTCTCTCTCTCTCTCTCTCTCTCTCTCTCTCTCTCTCTCTCTCTCTCTCTCTCTCTAAGGACAGGTTGTAGAGTATTATTTCTTTCCATTTGTATGCTTATTTCATGAATATTATATGCTTAGTATTAGTTTAAGGAAAGGTTGTTAGACAAGGCAATGTGCCTTAAACCTTTATTCTTGTAAAATAAAGTTTGTTCATTCGTTAGTTCTCTCTCTTACAGCTACTCTTACTTCCACTCAGCAAGAATAACAGTCAGCTTTTTATTGTTTATCCTTACTCAGTCTTTGTCTCTAATTATGTTTTATCAACAACATGGAAAACTGCCATCTTACAAAGGATGTTGCTTGTTTGTTTTATTTTTGATGCATACCACTCACTGGTGTTTTCATGAAACATTGTTAGATGGGTTTTTTTCCAACCATTTCTTTGTTTTGCTTTATTATTGCGTACAAATGATCGTCATGGTTATTTTTTCCTTTGTCTTCCAGCAGCACCTCCCAAGAAGATGAAATTCAAGGAGCTACAGCAGCGGCAGCGCCAAAAGCAGCCCCACCGGCAGTGTACGGCTGGAAAGGTTTTACCGGTGACCTGTCCCTCCAGTCCTACCCAGCGCTGGCCCCTTACAAGATCCGCAGCATTGCCGCTGGTGGGGGTCACGTCCTTTTCTTGACCACTGAGGGGAAAGTGTTCGGACGCGGCCACAATGCTCACGGGCAGCTGGGTCTGGGGAAGGAGCTGATGGGACACGCGCAGGCAGAACCCTTGTTGATCACCGCCTTGGCTGGTAGGTTTTGGAAAGAATATCGTAGTCAGGCTTTGCTATAATGTTACACTTTGACGAATAATTCTAATTAAATGATCATATTGAGAGATGAATTTTCTCCAAATTAAATTGTCTTTACCTGTTTGAAAAATATGCATATTTACGAATTTTGTAGCGTGTCGAAGTGACACGTTCGCCTGTTATCACGTCTCGATTGACCCGTACCCTGTAATAACACAGTTTATGAAAAGGTAAAAAAAGAAAACGATTAAATAATATGCACTACGTACAGCCAGTAAAATATCCTCCAGGAATCTGTCTTCCTTTTTGATGTACCTTATGTGGTTCATATGTTACGACAATTTGAAAATGACAAAAAATCACTTGCAACAGTGGGCGCGAATGAGTTGCGTTTCTTTCGCCGCGTACTGTACATAACATGTACAGTAGTACAAAACACTCTGCTCTCCGAAATGTGCCCAAAAGCAGCTTCTACAAGATAAAATGTCAATAGACCTTTTAGTTTCATGTTTTTTTTGCACTGGTAATGCATACCATTCTGAGCATTTAAAAGCGTATGCACCCAGTAGAGTGAGTAATGTAGAACTGAATTCAGGGTTTAAAAATATGCTTGCATTCCTTTAACTTTAATCCTTCTTCTATTCATCTTCACACACATTTGATTCCATGTAAAATTGTCTGTGAATGTATGCAGCTTAATAATAAACTGTTTCTTGTGGGTTTTTTTCTTCTACAGATCATGAAGTAGTAGCAATAGCAGGAGGGCGAAGTCACAGTGCGGCGGTCACATCAGACGGGGTTGTCTACTGCTGGGGTGACTCTTCAGAGGGTCAATGCGGCACAGGATCCTTGGACAAGCTGGACACGCCAACCCAGGTCAAGGTCGCCATCCAGGAAGGCTTTTGCGAGCATGGCATCCCTCGGCCAGAAACGCCCGTTGCCATCGACACCATTTCGTGCGGCGCCACGCACACTCTGGCTGTGTCGGTGGACGACGAGCTGTGGGCCTGGGGGTGTGGGGAACAGTTGGGTTTTGAGGAACTGGTGCACTCCCCCATGCCGCGTAGAGTGGAGTTGCTGGCCGGTCGTCGGGTTCTGATGGTGGCGTGCGGAGACTCCCACAGCCTGGCTCTGCTGCAGAAGGTGGAGCGTGTGCCTAAAGGTAGCACCTCTCCCATCCGACAAAAGAACGTGTCCAAAGAAAACGTCATCACCCACAAGCACCTGCCCTCTAAGTGTGCCAAGTGCAACAAGGATATCTACACGTACACAGATACCAACGACACCTGCATCATCGATGCTCACCACGAGTGTCAGTTGGATGACACAGTCTCCAGCTTTGAGACAAGTGTGGTTGTGTCGGACGATGAGCCTCCCTTGTCTGCATCAAATGGCGCCACGCCCTCTGGGAAACCTTCCTTGGAGGAAAACAGTGAGACTTCAGTGGTTAGTGCAGAAAATACAACAAACAATTCAAATCCTGATCAGCCGGGGGATGAAGGTGGTGCTGGTGAAGCCAGCAGCACTCCTCAGACTGATAGTGCTACAGTGTCTTCAGACTTGGCATCAGCTGCACAAGGTCACAGCAATGTTAGCTCTCAAAATCAAGAAAACATTCAGAACAATGAAGAAAAACTAACTTCTGGTGATAATCCCGGTGCTACTGCAACACCTGATGTTTTCAATACTGATAGTGGTCAAAGCTCAAGAGATGAAACTAGCCTTTCAAAGGTTTCCAACACTGATAATGTATTTGAGGAAAATCCCAGCCCAGATCAAGGAGATGTTGGTGGAATGTCAGAGGAAACCTCTGTGAAGGGTTTAATATCAGACAGTAAAGTCAAAGAAGGAAGTTCTGCAGAAGACCCTGGCAAGCCTAGCCTTGACCAGAGCATGTCGGTTGAGTCTGACGGTGAGGTGTGGAAACGCATGTCTGCTTCTGAAGAGAAATCTCAAACCCCCCCAGGTCATTTTGAAGAAAAGGTGACGTCCATGGACAGATCAATGTCCCCACCTTCCTCGGTCAATCCTTCAAGGAGCAGGTCTGCATCTTCAGGCAGTGTTTCTTCTCAGACCAAGCTGAAACCATTCGTGGATGGAAGTCAGGCGCGAGACTACCTGGCGCGACAGTTTGAGGAAGAAAAGGGGGAAGACGTGCCCGATGAGGCCAAGACCCCTTCACCCAAGAAAGAAGCAGCGGCGAAAGTGACACCATCTTCATGGGGGAGCTTTTACCCGACCAGCATGATGAAAACCGTGAGAACCATGACGTCCAATGCTCTGACCAACATCCAGACCACCATGGACTCCCTGGTGAACCAGCCCAACATGGAGCTGGGGGACATGTCTGCTGCTGCCGCTGCTGCGGAACCTATCACCACCGTCCCCGCCCCCGCAGCAAGCAACGCCATGACTGACAGCTGGAGTCTGGAGTTAGGCCTGGACGCTCCGCACAAGAGCCAGTCTTCGGAAGGTAGCCGGTCAAGCCAGTCACCGCCCAGCCTGTCCTCACCGCAGTCTGTGGGTTCACCGGAAGGGAGGCAGTCACTGAGAACACTGGACATGATGCAGCAGAACATCCAGAGGAGAATTTCTGCTGGAGGTTCCAAAGGTCTGTGGGATCAGTTTTGTTTTATTGAACAGACTGTGCTAATTGTATTGGGATTTGTTTTGTTTTTGTTTTTGTTTCACTGTTTGTATTCTTTCTGTTTGTGTGTGTTCCCTTTCTGTGTGGTGTGGTCAGTAGTGTTGTGCAGATATTTGTGTGTGTTCTCTTTCTGTGAGGTGTGGTCAGTAGTGTTGTGCAGATATTTGTGTGTGTTCCCTTTCTGTGAGGTGTGGTCAGTAGTGTTGTGCAGATATTTGTGTGTGTTCTCTTTCTGTGAGGTGTGGTCAGTAGTGTTGTGCAGATATTTGTGTGTGTTCCCGTTCTGTGTGGTGTGGTCAGCAGTGTTGTGCAGATATTTGTGTGTGTTCCCGTTCTGTGTGGTGTGGTCAGTAGTGTTGTGCAGATATTTGTGTGTGTTCCCGTTCTGTGTGGTGTGGTCAGTAGTGTTGTGCAGATATTTGTGTGTGTTCCCGTTCTGTGTGGTGTGGTCAGTAGTGTTGTGCAGATATTTGTGTGTGTTCCCGTTCTGTGTGGTGTGGTCAGTAGTGTTGTGCAGATATTTGTGTGTGTTCCCGTTCTGTGTGGTGTGGTCAGTAGTGTTGTGCAGATATTTGTGTGTGTTCCCGTTCTGTGTGGTGTGGTCAGCAGTGTTGTGCAGATATTTGTGTGTGTTCCCGTTCTGTGTGGTGTGGTCAGCAGTGTTGTGCAGATATTTGTGTGTGGGTGGGAGGGGTTGATAGTGGGGGGAAGGGGGCAGCATAAGTATGTTAAGTTTGTTATTGTTAATATGTGGATACATTGTTTTGGCTGTTTTAGAGTTAACGGAAACAGATGACTGATATTTGCTCATGAGAGAACTCTGATAGTCTCACCCAGAATGCTTTCAGCATTTTGTTCATTACAAACGGTTCTATTTAGGTGTCAGAGTAAATGTACATGTACAAAAGTAAAGGTATTCATGATTTAGGTTAGTTCTGTTTGTAGCCTATGTGTCCACTTGAAGTGCATAGAACCTGTAACTGGTAGGAGGTTGTGGCATGTGTACATAATATATACATGAGTTTTGTATGTGCAGAGAGTGAGAATGAGAATGACTACCCACCCAATGAAGTGATCATGGACACAGAGGTCTGGGCGTGGGGGGCCAACAACAAAGGACAGCTGGGGCTGGGGGATGAATTGAGCAGGTAACCATTGTTCATACACTTTTCCTGTCTTATCATTGATGTATTTCAAGAGAATCTTAACCTTTAGCACGCCAGCGGCGATTTTTGTCGCCCAGCCATTCCCCCCCCTTTGCCAGCCAGCGGCGATTTGCGTCGCCAGCACAAGGCTTGTTCGTATGACCAACTTCTCGTTCGTATTTGCATACGAGAATAACGGTATTTTTAACGGCACTTGAGCCAAAGCGAGGCTCACTTCCTTCCGTTATCTCGTCGTGTCGTCTGCGCTGCATTTGAGTCGGTTTCGTCGAAGTTTTCTGCTTTTGTTTTTGCATTGATAAAGTACTTTAGCGCTTCGACAAGCAAGATGAAGGATGATGAGTTTGAAACTTTCTTTCAAGTTGTTTCTTGACAACAAAAAGTATGCGGAATTGGAGCGAATTACCGAGGAAGATCTTCGCAATGAACTGTGTATCGCGGTGAAAAAAAATGACAGTTCGTCAAGTGACAGTGACGGTTACGAAACGGAATTTACGAAAGTGCAGATGGATACAAACAGTGGCTGGTCCAGTTTAGTGAAATGACAGGACCAGCAAATATGCTTGACTTGCTTGTCGAAGATACACTGCGTAGAAACTGACTCAAATTCAGTGCAAAGGAAGCCAGTGACAAGACGTAAAAAGTTTGCGTGTTCGAAAATGGTGACCTGTGGATCTAGTACAGATCAAAGCTTTTCTCTGCTTGTTGTTGCCAACCGAACTATTAAGAAAATCGTCCCATGACATGCACTGGTCCACAAATATACTTATTTAGATACCAGGATCAGGAAGTTGAATGGTCAACATGATTACCTGATCAAAGGAGTTTCACCAGGCATAGACTGGTTAGTTTCACAAAATTCCACGGACTAGCCAACACAACCCCTTTTCATTTTTTATTTGTATTTATGCTAAGAAAATAAATGATGCATGCAAACAAAAATATTTTCATGATAAATATAACCCCATCACAACCACAAAGTTTCATGCTTATTAGTGCATTTTCAAAGAAGTTGTAAGTGTTGAAAGTTAGTGGGTGTTATTCTTACGTATAGGTAAGCAAAATAATGTGGCTACAGGGGAAGTAATGCTGGCTGGAATCTGGGGTGCTAAAGGTTAAACAAATGAGGCTGAGCGCTGTTTAGAGACCTGATAAACAAAGGGAAGTAAGCGCTCTAAATGCATACTACATGTGTAATAGAGTAAGCGAGAGTTGTACGGAACCATTCTCCTGGCACCTGAGAGAATAACAATCATTGAAATGAACAAACGACTTTCATCTCACTTACTCTATTACACATGTCGTATGCAATTAGAGCGCTTACTTCCCTTTGTTTCAATCAATCAATCAATATGAGGCTTATATCGCGCGTATTCCGTGGGTACAGTTATAAGCGCAGGGATTTATTTTTTTAAATTATTTTTATTTTTATTTTATGCAATTTATATCGTGCACATATTCAAGGCGCAGGGATTTATTTATGCCGTGTGAGATGAAATTTGTTTACACAATACATCACGCATTCACAGCGGCCAGCAGATCGCAGCCATTTCGGCGCATATGGCCTTAAGTCTGAAATGGTGTCCACAGCTGAAATAGCTGTGCAACCTTGGCTCTAACCTGATTTGTACATCAAAGAAAAATAAAATCCTTGTAAAGATTCATGAGACTTGTAAACAAAAGTATGAAGTACACACCTAGAGAAACATTGTGTGCTCAGTTGTTGTTTTTAATGAAAATGTCGCCATTATCTGAAGTCAGCAGCACTACATTTTGGCCATTTTTTGTGACATGACCTTACAGCATATTGAAACATGGTCTACTCTGTCATATTTATGGGACAGAATGTCATGAATGACTTTTCACTGAGCCAGTAAAACTCAAATGTACCTTTGACAAAGCAAAGTTTTTGAATTTTGTCAGTGAGCCTGCAGAAAATGGGGAGACAAAATTTCACAGAAAGTTCATAACTATTTCCGTAAGACTTCATTTTTGTTCACTGATCAGCTCTAAATAATAATTAAAGATTGAAACCTGATATATTTTTGTAAAAAAGTATTTTACAGTATGTTTTGCAGAGGTATAAAACATAAAAAGGGTTGTTTGACTTGTTTTTGCATGTTCAAAAGTAGTTTGAAGTTTACGTGCAGATTTTCTTGTGAAAAAAGAGTTATGAACTTTCCAACCTTTTGCCTTATAAAAAGAGTAAATTGACTGGTTGGGGAACACCTAGCTTTGTAATGCATTTGGATCCACTAGCAGCAGTCACACTGAAAGTTTGCATCAAGTTCATTCATTGGTGTTTGAGTAATTGAGAAATAAAAAATTCTTGTGAGAAAGTTATGAACTTTCCTACTATCTCCACTGAGAGTGTTTTTTGTCCTTAAATGCTAGCCATGAAAGTTAAGGTTGTAGTGGAACAGCAATTTTGCATATAAAAGTACATTAGATTTAGATACTAAGCAATTTTTGTCACTAAAGTCAAGCAGTATGCTTTAGTTAGCCATTTTCTCTGTGTCTTGCGCACTATTTTTATGTGAGAGTTACTAACTCATGTCAAAACCCAAAATATATGTAAAATGACTATTTTCAGTTTCCAAATTACACTGTACCATGATTTTCATCACAAAAAGAATCTACTGGCTGCTGACTGTTTCTTTCTGAAGTACTTAGCCGTTTTGTCATGAAGTTCATAACTTCACATAACTCAAGCTCATTTTTCAAGGGCGTGTTTAAAATAATGCCTTGTTAATAGCAAAAGAGTACATTTGACTTTATCTGGACATTTTGTAAGAAGTTTTCTGAATATCAACCCTCAAAATTACATTTTGATAATTCCAGCATGAATCTGGGTTGACTGCACGGTGTACATAACTTCACATCAACTGACCCTCAGCCCCACGGTGTGAAGTTATGAACACATGCCATGAGTATGATTTATACACAATAATTAATTTACTACACTAAATCACTACCTCAAATGATGTGCTGCTCTTCTCCAGAGTAGGCTGTTACAGTTTGATGTCATTTTTATTTTAATTTACCAGCAGATTTTAGTACGTAGCTTTTCAGTTAAATAAATGATGTGAAGTTATGAACACACAGTCAGCTGACATAAACACTAACTAAATAATGATTTCGGTAACAGTTTTCATGACTGAGTTTGGTTAAGTAAATCATTAAGTTGTTTAGAATTATTTGCAAGAGACTTTAGTTAGTTATTTTAGTATAAATGTGTGATTGATGTGAAGTTATGAACTTTCACAAGTTTCAAACAATTTGTTTTATTTTGGCAATTAAAATCTGATTTTGTAATATAAGTGCAGCTTTAGCCTATACTATAACTCTGTGTTCTCAGTTTGTCATTGTTTTGCAAATATATTATACAGTAACTGTACTAGAGACCAACATAACAAAAATTCTTGTGAAGTTATGCGCACGCTCACATTTTATGATTTTTGTTATCGTTTGTTTTCACAAATGTTTTACTTTTATTACTTAGTTGTATGTTGATTACAAAGAGTAGCTGGAGAGAAAATAAGATGACATATGCACTTTCTTACTTTGGTTTGAATTAGCCATAGTTTGTGATGTCACGGTGTGAAGTTATGAACTCCTAGGACATTCTAAAAAAACTTTCAGTTTCTGCCAACTCTTTGAGTCAGACAAACATTTTGGTGTATTGAAATCCTTTTGATGGTACTTTTCAAGCACATTTTGCACAAAAACAGCAAAATTGTAGATTTAATGATAACTTATGCCAATATTTGCTGTGAAAAAATTGTGACAATATTAATTTCTATAAATAATACAGATAACCAAAAAATCTTCTCCACACTTCATCTTCAAAAATTACCTTCATGTTCCAGCTCACCTTTTTCAGATTAAAAAACAAAACAAATTGTTTCCTGCCTGTATAAATTAAATTTATTATACCAATAAAAGTAAATTATGTGAAGTTATGAACTTCCCATTAATGGAGTTCACATCTGCATCATGCGTGGCCAAAACAAGTTTAACTTGCTTGAAATGCAAAGTAATTTGCTGTAGCAATTTGCTCAGATGTCTAAAACAGACCCAATACATGTAGCAACAATGATTTAACAAGTCTAAATTTTGTGACGGTGTGAAGTTATGAACTCCTGCAAACTTTTAAACCTGAATCTGTGAAGTGATCAAACATGAGTTTTCTAAAATCATAGCTGTTCCTTGCGTATTTATGCTCTAAAATATATCTCTATTTTTAAAAAAAAGAAAATGTTCATTTTTAAAATTGATTTTGTATGTCACAAAAATGGACACCTATTCTGACTTTGGGCCATATCCTACTTTTCACGGCCTATTATTCCAAGTCACACGGGTATTTTGGTGGACATTTTTATCTATGCCTATACAATTTTGCCAGGAAAGACCCTTTTGTCAATCGTGGGATCTTTAACGTGCACACCCCAATGTAGTGTACACGAAGGAACCTCGGTTTTTCATCTCATCCGAAAGACTAGCACTTGAACCCACCACCTAGGTTAGGAAAAGGGGGAGAAAATTGCTAACGCCCTGACCCAGGGTCGAACTCGCAACCTCTCGCTTCCGAGCGCAAGTGCGTTACCACTCGGCCACCCAGTCCTATTGTATTTCAAGGTTTTGTAAATGAAGTGACCATAAAGTTTTCATATTTGGATTTTGTGTTTTTTGAGAGAGGACACCAACATTTTGGGATGTGCTGAACACTTAGTGACTGTTAATCAACTTTGGATCTACTCGTCATTGATGTATTTCAAGATACTGTGAAATTAAAAGATCACAAAGTTTTCATTTTTTGTGTTTTTGTGTTTTTCTTGTTCTATCACTTTAATAGTAAGGTCTCTTTTGTCATTACCTTCATTCTTTAGGTTTACGTAGACATCTTTCCCTAAGATATGTTAATTGAACTTCTTTTTTGTTTAATCCAGGAACAAACCAGTTTGCATCAGGTCGCTGAGCAGCCGATGTGTATTGAAAATTGTGGCTGGTGCAAACCACAGTCTAGCTCTCACAGCAAATTCTCAGGTACTCCATCTTGTGTGTAGCATCTTCTACTAGTAGCATCTTGTAGGGGATTCATTGTTCTGGAAAATACAGTGGAAACCCCCTTTTAAGACCTCAACAAATCTGAGAAAATGAGGTCTTAAAAAGGAGGGAGTCTTAAAATTGGGGGGTCTTAAAAGGTGGCTTCCGCTGTATATTGATACAGATTTCTAAGCGATCAGTGTGCTTACTTTTCTCTTTAGCACGGGTTGTGTGTTTTGTGAGTGTCTTCAATTACTAATTTGTCAGTGACTTTGTAGCACCTGCTTTTTGAATTCACCTGCGCTTTGATGTTATTTTTCAGGTTTTATTATTTATGGTTTTAGTACTTTTACACATTTCAGTATTTGTTTGGGTTAAATTATTCTGTGGAAGACAGTGATATATTGCATGTGTGCTTAAATTATATTGTCCTACCTTTGCAGTTCCTTCTGAGCTCTATTTTTGAGAGAAATTCAAGTTTTACGCCCTCACGGCAAAGCCATTAGGGGCATGTTTCCGGGTTTTAACCCGACTTTAGATGAGATACACAAGTGTATGCGTGTTTAGGTGGTATCAGCCATCTGCACTTATGGCAGAATGACCGAGGTCTTTTACGTGCCACTGTGGTGACACGGGGGTGAGAGATGGATACCGTCTCTGGGTCTGCACATAAAGTTGACCCGTGTCCGTCCCGGCCCGGATTCGAACCTGCGACCTTTCGATCACCAGTCCAATGCTCTACCACCTGAGCTACCCGGGCCCCCGAGCTCTATTTTTCATCTGTTGTGAGTGAATGTTTTATTTGTGAGTGATTGTTTTCCAGGTGTGCGCATGGGGAGCAAATGCTTATGGTCAACTGGGTCACACGGAAAATGGTTTCAGCCCAACACGTATCAAGGTATGAACAACAAAAACTATGTTTCACAGTGTGTTGTATGAAATGAAATCGGAATGGTATTTGGTATTTCTGATTGTCCTTGGGGAATTTCCTCAAGGATTTATTGACTGCTGTCCCTGGGGGTAGTGTGCAGCAACAGAATCACGCTTCTGAATTTTAAATTTGTTCTGGTGTATTAAACAGAAACCTTTATTACTTAAAGTTTTGAAATGTGCTTTCTGCAAGGATTTTGCTAGGATTTATTTCCTTCCGCAAATTTGCGTATATGACCATGAAAGTGACATTTTTAGGTTCAAGGCATCATCTTCCCGCCAGCTCAGAAAAGTTAGGCAAATCTGATAAAGTGATTGCGACGTCTGCTTCAATACAGGGATGTTGCTACAAATTCATACCTATAGGACAAATGTCCTGAGTTCTTCAGCATCTATAGGACATTTGACCGCTTTCAGAAAGTGTAATAGGACATTATGAATTTGCGCCAAACAGCTTATAACACATTCCATGGAATTGTTCCAAAGTCATGCGTCCACACACACACGCACACGCACACGCACACACACACACACACACACGCGCGCGCGCGCTGTAGAACACACACATAATATAGTAAATACATCAACACAGTGTGCGTATAATGTTGTATTTGTTTAGTTTCAAAGAAACCACAAAAAAGAAACCAACATGAACAACTTCAGAGCTCTTACTTTGATTACAAACTGCATGATTTGGATTAAAGTTGAAAAACAAAATGATCGGTTTGATCTAATGCTGATCTTTTGCAGGCTTTAGTTTTTTTTCAGCGGCATAATTCAGTGCTTCGTCTCGTATCGAAAACAAAAGCAGACGACAAATTTAGTCAGTTGGAGTTAGCATGCACTGATCTAAAAATAATCCACTATTTTTAGATCAGTGCGCTGCACTGAGACGGTTATACCCAAACGGCGCATACCGCAAACGGTTCGGGAATTCCCGACAAAAGAAAAGATCCGCACGCGGCACTGGCAACTTAAGTGTCAGCTGAACACGAGAGCGTTCGGTCTTTTAGAAGATTTGTATCTTGAAATGAAAATTAACGAATATCGCGCTGTCCGAAGGAATGGAGTACATATCGGACAATGACCACGCTCAGGCTAAAACGATAGGACATCTGACCGACATGCGGCAATGTGAATCGGACATTTGGGGATTTTCATCGTCCGATGTCCGACGCCTAACGACATCCCTGCAATATGAAAGAAGTTTTAGCATTTTGCTGATTGCCAATGCTAAACTTCTTCTTCTTCTTCTTCGTTCATGGGCTTAGACTCCCACGTTCACTCATGTTTTTAGCACGAGTGCATTTTTACGTGTATTACCGTTTTTACCCTGCCATTCAGGCAGCATACGCCGATTTAGGGGGAGGCATGCTGGGTATTTTCGTGTTTCTGTAACCCACCGAACTCTGACATGGGTTACAGGATCTTTTCCGTGCGCACTGGGTCTTGTGCTTGCATGTACGCACGAAGGGGGTTAAGTCACTAGCAGGTCTGCACATAAGTTGACCTGGGAGATCGGAAAAATCTCCACTCTTAACCCACCAGGCGGCAGCGACCGGGATTCGAACTCACGACCTCCCGATTAGGAGGCCGACGTCTTACCATCACGCCACTGCGCCCATCCCAATGCTAAACGATATCCCTGTTTATGTGCGTGTTTTTATCAGTTCATTGTGGGTGTTTGCAGTTCATGAAAGGCTGCTGTGTGTGGGATCTAACAGCCGGCACCAACCATTCCGTCTTCCTGGCCGATAGCTCAGGCATGAAACCAGACATATTCTACTGTGGCAAACAGCCAGCGTAAGTAGGAGCTGAGGAGTGTGTGTGTGTTTGTGTGGGGAGGGGGGAGGGTGTGTGTGTGTGTGTGTTTGTGTGTGTGTGTGTGTGGGGAGGGGGAGGGTGTGTGAGTGTGTGTGTGTGTGTTTATGTGTGTGGGGGTGGGGTGTGTGTGTGAGTATGTGTGGGTGAGAGAGAGAGTGTGTTTGTGTGGCTGTAGCTGCGTGTGTGTGGCTGTGTGTGAGAGTGAGAAAGAGAGTTGTGTATGAGTACATTTGATAGAGAGAGAGAGAGAACTGAACGGAAATGAACTTATTTTTTACAAGGATTACAATTTCAGGCTGGGCCTGTTTTGACAATCTGTCCTTGAGACGCACAAAACACACAATGAAAAAAATTAGAAATATGTTAAAAAAAAGATATGACGATGAAGACTTACTGTTTGTGTGGGTTTTTTTTGCAGGAAAGATAAAAATACTCCCTTGCAGAAAGCTACTGTTCCAGCTTCTGTTAATGAGCTGAAAAAGGTAAAGAATACATGGAGTGATACTTACTTCTTCTTCTTCTTCTTCTGCGTTCGTGGGCTGAAACTCCCACGTACACTCGTGTTTTTGCACGAGTGGAATTTTACGTGTATTTGGACAGGACTGATGAAACACTTGCACTGATGAAACACTTGCAAGTCTTTTTTGTTGTTGTTGATAAGAATAAGTGCATGATTATAGTGATATGTTTACAGAAATGCCATATGGAAGTCTTTTCTTAAAAAAAAACTAAAAAAACTGTGTAATGTAATATTTTTCAATGTCTGTATTGTTACATGTCCTGTGGTGGAAGAGATCAAAGACAGGGTGGTGCATCTCTGTTGCTGCATGGGATCCCCATAGATTGTAGCCTGAATTGCCTTGAGGGAAATCCCAAAAACAATCAGTATACCCATCCCCCCTTTTCCCAAATTATTTTTGACTGTCTGCAGAATGAATAACTGCCTCGGGTTCAGTGTGGCAAAGCCAGCTCTCCTGAGACTCATTTACCTATTTAGATGGCCCAGGTCTCTTGTTTTCAAAACAGCAATTGAATGATTTAATGTCAGAGGCACAGTAACCTTCTCGTGTAAGCGATCATATTCACCATCACAGTTCTGTTCAGGCTTTTTCGCTGAATAAGAGCACCCTTCAACTTCAAAACATTCAACAAATGTCTGTGCAGCTTTGTGGTAATTATTCGGTAAGTGACAATGATGTCATTCTACAAAATTAATTCAGCAAAACAAAAAGAAAGACAAAAACTCAAACTCTGCACAAAATGGCCATGCTGTTGATTATTGGTATGTGTGCAATTCAAAGGATGCTCTTTTCACACGGCATGTACATATCTGTGTCAGTCAACATGATTCAAAGGATGCTCTTTTCACACGGCCTGTACAGATCTGTGTCAGTCAACATGATTCAAAGGATGCTCTTTTCACACGGCCTGTAGATCTGTGGCAGTCAACATGATTCAAAGGATGCTCTTTTCACACGGCCTGTAGATCTGTGGCAGTCAACATGATTCAAAGGATGCTCTTTTCACACAGCCTGTAGATCTGTGGCAGTCAACATGATTCAAAGGATGCTCTTTTCACACGGCCTGTACATCTGTGGCAGTCAACATGATTCAAAGGATGCTCTTTTCACACAGCCTGTAGATCTGTGGCAGTCAACATGATTCAAAGGATGCTCTTTTCACACGGCCTGTAGATCTGTGGCAGTCAACATGATTCAAAGGATGCTCTTTTCACACAGCCTGTAGATCTGTGGCAGTCAACATGATTCAAAGGATGCTCTTTTCACACGGCCTGTAGATCTGTGGCAGTCAACATGATTGTGTACAGGGGAAGGACACTACCTTTAATGAGAGTATGTTTTTGGTGCAGGTGGGCTGGGTGCGTTGCGTGGAGGCAGGAGGAGACAACTGCTACTCCATGCTGGGAACGCACCCACCAGTAACAATGAGCGCTCTGTATGAGCTGGCGTCGTCGGAGAGAGCCTTCTACCAAGAGCTGGTCAAGATCAACACCAACCTGCTCAAGCCTCTCACCGAGTCATGTGAGGGTGTTAAGTTTTGTTACCTTGTATTTGTTCTCTGCTTTGAGCGGTAGCCCAGTGGTGAGGATGCTGGCCTTCAAGATTTAGGGTTCGAATCCCTGCTGCTTCTGGTGGGGCTTTAATCAATCAATCAATCAATATGAGGCTTATATCGCGCGTATTCCGTGGGTACAGTTCTAAGCGCAGGGATTTATTTATTTTAATTTTATGCAATTTATATCGCGCACATATTCAAGGCGCAGGGATTTATTTATGCCGTGTGAGATGGAATTTTTTTACACAATACATCACGCATTCACATCAGCCAGCAGATCGCAGCCATTTCGGCGCATATCCTACTTTTCACGGCCTATTATTCCAAGTGACACGGGTATTTTGGTGGACATTTTTATGTATGGGGCTTTAAGGGTGGACATTTTTCCAATCTTCCAGGTCAATTTGTGTGCAGACCCGGCGTGCTCGTGCCTTATTCCCTTTCTAAAAATATTATTTTCTCTGATTATTAACTTCATAGTGTCTGAGACAGCAGAATGTTAAGAATTTTCATGACATTCAAGTATGTGTTTACTTTTAGATTAGAATGTACTCTTGTGTGGAAACAGGACAAAAAGATCTCACTGATCCTGGTGAAGTTTTTATGCTGAAAGGTTCTGCCTTTATTTCCCTTGTGTATAGAATTAGAAGCTGAGTTCTTGATTTGTTTTTTTTCCTTTCTTTTCCACTGCAGCCTTCTTCAAAGTGATGGATGTGTTCCCATACAAATCATCACTGCACAACATGGTGGCAGGCTTCTTGGCTCTCACCAAGAAGGTATGTATCATAGCATTCATGTTGACATGAACTTTCTGGCATTTTAACATTTTGTATGGAAATATTGGAAAATAAATTGTCAACCAGTCAGTCCTTTGCACTTGTCAGGTTTTTAGTACCAAATATCAATCAATCAATATGAGGCTTATATCGCGCGTATTCCGTGGGTACAGTTGTAAGCGCAGGGATGTATTTTTTTTAATTTTTTTTTTTAATGCAATTTATATCGCGCACATATTCAAGGCGCAGGGATTTATTTATGCCGTGTGAGATGGATTTTTTTTTACACAGTGCATCACGCATTCACATCGGCCAGCAGATCGCAGCCATTTCGGCGCATATCCTACTTTTCACGGCCTATTATTCCAAGTCACACGGGTATTTTGGTGGACATTTTTATCTATGCCTATACAATTTTGCCAGGAAAGACCCTTTTGTCAATCGTGGGATCTTTAACAATAACGTGCACACCCCAATGTAGTGTACACGAAGGGACCTCGGTTTTTCGTCTCATCCGAAAGACTAGCACTTGAACCCACCACCTAGGTTAGGAAAGGGGGGAGAAAATTGCTAACGCCCTGACCCAGGGTCGAACTCGCAACCTCTCGAGATTGGGTTTTGTTTGATACATTCTTCTTGTCTTTTGGCGAATGCTGGTTTACAAAACACCTAGTGTCAGCACTGTCCTGTATATAACATTCTTCTTGTCTTTTGGCGAATGCTGGTTTACAAAACACCTAGTGTCAGCACTGTACTGTATATAACATTCTTCTTGTCTTTTGGCGAATGCTGGTTTACAAAACACCTAGTGTTAGCACTGTGCTGTGTATAACATTCTTCTTGTCTTTTGGCGAATGCTGGTTTACAAAACACCTAGTGTCAGCACTGTCCTGTATATGAGGCTTTGCCAAAAGGTGCTGGGGGGGTGCTTGGACATTTGTGACAAACTAAACCTTTTCAGTTGATTTTTTTTGGTGTTTTAAGTGATACATTAGTCTTTGATGAACACATTTGTGTAATAAAAGAATGGTTTGTGCATTTGGGAAATGTGTACGGTTTGATAATATGCCATAAAACGCCAATTTTGAGAAAAGCCACATGTGCAACAAAACTGACCACAGAAGCCATTAATATCATTTCATACAACTGGTAATGATTTATTTCTAGTAAACAGACCCTGCAGAAGCATTATCAGTCTTTAAAAGTACATTTGGAGCCAAATCTTGAATGCAGTGTCACGTAATGTCGCAAAACGCTCAAACATCATAAAAGTCAAAACTGATACTTTCTGCTAAGTAACCACAAGAAGTATAAACCCTAAAATAAAATATAACACTTCAACAGAAACACTGACACATGTTAAAAATATCCCTAAAAGTTGTTACAGTTTGCTCAAACTAGTTAAACATGTTGTTGTAGGTGTCACGTGTTACAAAAATATTGATGGACATGAAAATATTCATAATATTTGAAATAACAACCAGAATGTTATACATACACTAACTTTTCATTTACAATCTAAAGATTAGGTTATTTATGGAATATGAAAACAGAAACAATAGCAAAACATGTTAAAAGCAAGTCATAACAGCATTCTACGTGTCACATGTTACACTGTGTGAGTGGACATGAAATTATTCAAAATGTTATAAATGACAACTGTGATATTAAATAGACCTTTAGGATACATTCATATTTTGAAGATTAGGTAATTATGGAACATCAAAGCACCACAAAAAAAGTAACATCATGTTCAAAACAGGTCAAATCTGCGTTCTACCTGTCACGTGTTACATGGAGTCAGTGGACATGAAATCAATGAAAATGTCAAAAATAACTACAATATTCAAACAGACATTTAGAATACAGTTTTAACCTAATGTCTATGTACATCTGGAACAAGGTTCTCAATCAAATCGAATTTTTTTAATTAGTTGTACGTAAAATCCTAGCAAAATCCAAATTTAAAAAAAAAAAACTTTGATTTTTTTTTATGTTGGGGAGGGGGGGGGGGGGTGGTGTTAAAACAATCTCATGAAAATATTCCTTCCCCCTGCTAACCCAAAAGCATTTTTTCAGCTTTGGCTACAATATTTACAAGGACATATATGTCTCCTCCTAAATCGTTGCACGGATATGAACGTATCGTCCTGAATCGTAACACGGATATTAACAAAAACAGAGGATCGAATTTTTCTTCAATCAAATTTGCCTCCAAAAGTAGCAAGCAGTTGTATATAGGTTACACAATATGCAAGATAATCAGAACTCGGAGTGTGTAAGCTATTTATCCCATTACTCCGACGTTTTCATTAAAAACACTTACTTTTTCCACTAAAACCTGCCCGTGCCTGTTTTCAGCTTGCCAAAAGCCTCCGCAGTCGAAATTCATGTCAATGAATTCATGCGCATAGCTAGTTCCCATTTGTCAGCATAATGGACGGCGTCATTCGACTTGTATGTAGACATTCAGTCATTCAAATTGCTTATAAAAAGGTCTGCTATCTGCTTTTACATTTTGAAAGTCATTTTAAAATATCCTTGTGTATCATGTATATGACATCGACTTTCGTTATACTCAATTCGGCATACCGGGTTTATATTTTTACCAGAATTGCGCACGATAATGGCAGCGCAACAAATTCAGTTCGGGCCGTGCTGGTTTGATCGTTGACCCAAGTCAGTTTGCATGCAGTGTTACTGTTTGTCAGTCGGGGATAGAAATGTTGGCTGTCATCGCGCTGTTATGTTTTGGTTTTCACACGTGGATCACTTACATATTCAGTCGGTCGGGTTTTGTGTGTGTGTGTGTGTGTGTGTGTGTGTGTGTGTGTGTGTGTGTGTGTGTGTGTGTGTGTGTGTGTGTGTGTGTGTGTGTGTGTGTGTGTGTGGCCGCCCTTCGTGGTCGGCTGGGCGTTAAGCAAACAAACAAACAAACTCTCTCTCTCTCTCTCATTCTCTCTCTCTCTCTTTCTCTCTCTCACTCTCTCTCTCTCTCTCTCTCTCTCTTTCTTTCTTTCTTTCTTTCCCCATGTGTCTGTCTCTCTCTCTCTCTCTCTCTCTCTCTCTCTCTCTCTCTCTCTCTCTCTATCTCTCTCTCTCTCTCTCTTCAGGAACCGACAAGGAATAAGATGAAAGTGTTTTTAAATTGATTTCGAAAATTTAATTTTGATAATAATTTTTATATTTTTAATTTTCTGAGCTTGTTTTTAATCCAAATATAACATATTTATATGTTTTTGGAATCAGAAAATAATGGAGAATAAGATGAACGTAAATGTGTATCGTTTTATAAAAACTTTTTTTTTTTTTTACAATTTTCAGAGTTTTAATGACCAAAGTCATAAATTAATTTTTAAGCCACCACGCTGAAATGCAATACCGAAGTCCGGGCTTCGTCGAATATTACTTGACCAAAATTTTAACCAATTTGGTTGAAAAATGAGAGCGTGACAGTGCCGCCTCAACTTTCACGAAAAGCCGGATATGACGTCATTAAAGACATTTATAAGAAAAAATGAAGAAAAAAAGTCTGGGGATATCATACCCAGGAACTATCAAGTCAAATTTCATAAAGATCGGTCCAGTAGTTTAGTCTGAATCGCTCTACACACACACACACACACACACACACACACACACACACGCACACACCACGACCCTCGTCTCGATTCCCCCCTATACGTTAAAACATTTAGTCAAAACTTGACTAATTGTAAAAAGTAGTCCATCTGTAAACTCTGAATATGCAGATGACCTCCATAAATTATTCAATTGTACTCTGAAATCAAAGACAATGACCAATGACAGTTGAGATCGAAACTCGGTTGTGATGGGATATCCATAGGATATCCATAGGATATCCATATGGTTGTGATGGAATATTCAGAATAATCACCTCCTCAGCTAACAGAGATAAAGAGGCAGGTCATGGGATAATATAAGCTAATTCAATTCGTCGGGAGAAGAATTATGGGCAAGTGTCAAACATTAGATCTACAAAGTGTCAAACGTTACGTATAGATCTACACCTTACCCTGAACAGACAGTACAGCAGTCCCTCTCATGAACGGACACCCTTGGGCCATAGCAAAACTGTCCGTACATTGCAGGTGTCCGGTCACGGGAGGGGTGACCACACCACCCCTCCCCCATACACACACAGAGACACACAAACAACAGCATTGAGTCTATGCTAATCACTTCTTGTGGCTGCTAAACAATAAACTCCTAATACTTCTTTAAACGTTCTGTAAAAATGATTTGTATGAAAAGTGTTGAAAAGAAGAGATAAAATAAATCCTCAAGGCAGTGAACACACTCACCATGCACTGACATACGAAAGCAGCCACACAAACACAGCACAGAGGAGCGTGTGCAGATGCCTTGCAAGAATAAGCTTGAAGACCAGTTTGAATAAATAGCAGCAGATAGAGCTGCATGTCATAATCATGTAATTTATTTTCATCTTGTCTGGCTTTATTGACTGCATGCCGATCATGTGGCATGGCAGTGACTTTTCACTCTTCAGTCGGAAATACACTGTTCTCGTACATAACACAGCTCTCACTCTCCCTCACTAAATGCCTACCCCAAGCCGTGACAACTGATGCTTGGAAATTGTGTGGAAGAGTACACCTCTCTATTTCTCTCCAATGCTCTTCCTGCTGACATGCAGTGACACCGGACACCCCACCGAGTTTAGCCAGCTACCCCTCCACCCCCCCCCCCCCCCTCCCTCCCTCTCTCTCTCACTCCCTCCAGCCATGTACTGTTTGGGACTGTGGAAAGAGAGGTCAGCTCCAACTGTTCACTCAGAGCAAAACCAGTTGACTGTGTCGTAACTTTTGACAAAGCAAGACAACTGAAGGGTTCACAGATTAGGCAACCGACTCACTGAGGGGAAAGAAGAGTATCTTGTCAATGAAAGGGGTTACACACAGACACACGATGCTGAGAACTGTGGCCGGTTTTTCACTCTCTTTCGCTCAGGACCTTCATCGACTGTACATGTGGTTTCTGTTGTTTACGTCCAACAGACAAGAATAATGAGCACAGTGCAGTTTCATGTTGGCATCTTCGCATGTACTCCACTCCTGACCAAAACTATACCCCCCTCCTGATGGGTACAGGTGCACTCAAGTTACCAGCGACTGTCGTCACGCCATTGCGGCTGTGATCTTTGTACCAAGAGCCGGACTGCTCTGTTATCGATTTTGTTGTGGTGAAAATTTGACGATGGTCTGTCCGTACATTGGAGGTATGACCTGCTGTTGGGACCGAAAATGAGTGTCCGCGTCCACGTTTTGCAGGTGTCCGTTTAAGGGGGGGCAAATATAGAAGGAAAACACTCCGTGCCGAGCAAATGTGTCCGTACATGTCAGGTGTCCGCTCACGCCGGGGGCCGTACATTGCAGGGACTGCTGTACAATATTTTCTCAACTTTACGGCTCGTCGTCTCCATGATTTTAATCGAATCGGTGACCGGAAACGCCAAAGAAGCAAAGCTAGTGGTTTCCACGCTTTTGAAAAAAATACTCGCGAAACTTCTTTGTGAAAATTGCAAAAATAACAAAATGTGTCAAACGTTACTTTCGGACATTAAACTCCATCGATTCTTTTTAGCTGCTAGATACAATAACTTCGCAAATTCTGACTCAAATGCAACACACTGCTTTTATTTCCTCGAACACGAAACTATCGTTTTCATCCAAAATGGCGGCCATTCAAAGCACCAAGACCGGCGAAAATCGAATCTGTAAACAAGTTGGTCTGCGGACATGAGGCCTTCGAAAATAACCGGGTATTTAGTGGGCGAGGTTTTCGGTAAATTCTGGTTCTAATTACGATTGTTGCACATTCTACTAAGAGTTGCATGCTTAGACTGTATGAAATACGCTGATTAAAACCGATAAAGTGATGCAGACCATGAAAAATCGAAAATTTCCCGAGGACACCAAAATGTCCAAAATTTTTCGGGGCCGTTTCTGGTGTATGTTTAAAACATTTTATTTTTTATTTAACATTCACAACAACAACAGGCTTCAAAACATTAAAAAAAGCATTCATCAAACTCCCTTTTTCAAAGCACAATACATGTAAACATGTTGGGGTAATCCAGTTAATTACACTTGCTTTCCAAAAATACATGGGTCCGAAATGGCACCTTTTGGCAAAGGCTCATATAACATTCTTCTTGTCTTTTGGCGAATGCTGGTTTACAAAACACCTAGTGTTAGCACTGTGCTGTGTATAACAAGTTATACAGCAAATTCACCAGTAATCCATGTTGAAACACATTGTTTATTGATTCTACATGCACAATCTTTACAGATCGGAGAAGGAGTGATAAACTTGACAGAAGTGGTGCGAGAGGACCAGAAGATCATGTCGGCCATGTTGCTACGATGCTACACACAGTTCATTGAAGAGTTCAAACGATACTCACGCTTTTTTGCCGACTTCCTGGCCATTGGAGGCGTTGAGTACTGTGCTGTCACTGGCAAGTAGGTCACTGGTTTTGGACTTTTTGTAATCAATCAATCAATCAATCAATGAAGCTTATATCGCGCATATTCCGTGGGTACAGTTCTAGGCGCTCTGCAGTGATGCCGTGTGAGATGAAATTTTATACGGCCAGTAGATTGCAGCCATGTCGGCGCATATTTACCTTTCACGGCCTTATTCCAAGTCACACGGGTATGGTAGACAATTATTAACTGTGCCTAAGCAATTTTGCCAGGAAAGACCCTTTTGTCAATCGTGGGATCTTTAACGTGCACACCCAATGTAGTATACACGGGGGGTGGTTCGGACACCGAAGAGAGTCTGCACACAAAGTTGACTCTGTGAAATAAATTTCCGCCGAACCTGGGATCGAACTCGCGCTGACAGCGGCCAACTGAATACAAATCCAGCGCGCTACCAACTGAGCTATATCCCCGCCCCCACAGACTTAAGAACTCACCTCAGATCTACGATTTTCCGAGAAAAGCAGCTAATATTTTTCAAGAAAGCAAAATTCCTTAAACTCTTGACAAATTAGAGTCTTATAAAAGGGGAAGGTCTCACAACAGGGGGTTCTTTAAGGGGGTTCTGCTGCATGCACTCTTGCAGTTGGAATTAGTCTTACTAGGATGAATTATTACCTTTAAGGCGGTCCTTATTTGAGCCCGCAGTCGACTTTGCGAAGTCTTTTTACTGAAAACTCATTGCTAAAGCTTTGTGCGGCCAGCTTCCTGAATTATACTTCGCGAAGTCCATTTCGCCCAGTTAACTCTTAACGTCCTGTACCGCGCGGTTCCGCTTGACGTCAATAATCCTGAACCGCGCGGTACCGCACGTTCTCTGCTAGTGTCATTAAACAAGAGTTACCAGCCTTCCGATGCTCTCCTGCATTGGAAAACAGCTTTAGTCCTTCGATGCACATGGCATGGCTGCCGGTCGTTTTTTCTCAGGACTTTTGAATGTGATTTCGATTTTTGTGGACGGATTTTGTTCGGATTTTTTGTGTTAGCTTTCAAAATTCAACATGGAGACGAGTGATAGTGATAGTGACACGTCTTTTCACGGGTTTGAGGTAAGAAATGTGGAGAATGACTTCGATGGTGGTGATGATGATAGTGGACAGAGTGATCTATGGTCAAAAAAAATATCAAGTAAATCCATCCATAAACAATAAAAATATGATTTTTTTATTGAACACACCCAAATTTTGTCTCTTTTTCCCAAATCCTTATAGGATTTGCACTGGGACATGCAAAAAACCTTACAGGACGTTAAGAGTTAAGGACAGGCTTTATGCTGTTCTCAAAATGTTTATCCCAGCGAAGCTGGAGGTATCCCGTGAACGCTATACTGTAATCGATTTGAGAAATGTGCACACCGAATAATACATGATAAAGAAGGATTCGTTGTGCCCGGCTACGTGCTACAGTTGGAGATGGAAGTTCACCAAAAATGGGGACCATACTAACAAAAATACGGTGGGTAAAATAGGCGCCCCCATTTTTTCAGCAAACGCCACCCCAGGCCGCTTTGGACGGGTAGAAATTCCGTAGTTTCCAAGTCTATGGATAAAGCTCGCGTAAGAAGAATACGTCACGGTCGAAAGTCTTTGACGTCAATTAATGCATCATGACGTCATGCCTCCCTGTAGTCTTTCTCTCTCGCGCAGTGTGTGTGTTTGTGTTCATTTTGTGCACATGTGTTAGTGTTACTGTGTGTGTGTGTGTGTGTGTGTGTGTGTGTGTGTAGGTGTGTGTGTGTGTGTGTGTGCGCGCACGCGTGCATGAGCCTGTACTCGTATGTGTGTGGTGTGTGTGTATTTGTGTGTGTGTGTGTGTGTGTGTGTGTGTGTGTGTGCGTGCGCACGCGTGCATGAGTCTGTACTCGTGTGTGTGTAAGTGTGTGTGTGGGCATAAGTGTATGTGTGTGCGTGTATGTGTGTTTGTTTGTAAAGGTGTGCATGTCCGTCTGTCCATAAGTGCGTATGGGTGTGTGTTTTGTGTGTATGAAGTTTTTTGTTAGAGAGTGAGTGAGTGCGTGTGAGTGCGTGTGTGTGTGTGTGTGTGTGTGACTTGGTGTGTGTGTGTGTGTACATGTGTGTGTGTGTGTGTGTGTTTGAGAGAGAGAGAGTGTGTGTGTGGGTGTGTATGTGTGAATGTGTGTGTGCATGAGTTTGTGTGTATGTTTGTGTGTGTATGAGTGTGTATATGTGTTTGTTTGTAAAGGTGTGTGTGTGTCCGACTGTCTATGTGCGTATTTGTTTGTTTGCTCAACGCCCAGCCGACCACGAAGGGCCATATCAGGGCGGTGCTGCTTTGACATTTAACGTGCGCCACACACAAGACAGAAGTCGCAGCACAGGCTTCATGTCTCACCCAGTCACATTATTCTGACACCGGACCAACCAGTCCTAGCACTAACCCCATAATGCCAGACGCCAGGCGGAGCAGCCACTAGATTGCCAATTTTAAAGTCTTAGGTATGACCCGGCCGGGGTTCGAACCCACGTCCTCTCGATCACGGGGCGGACGCCTTACCACTAGGCCAACCGTGCCGGTCTATGTGCGTATAAGTGTGTGTTATGTGTGTATGAGATTTGTGTCAGTCAATGTGTGTGTGTGTGTGTGTGTGTGTGTGTGTGTGTGTGTGTGTGTGTGTGTGTGTGTGTGTGTGTGTGTGTGTGTGTGTGTGTGTGTGCGTGCGTATGTACGTACAGTGTGTGTGTGTGTGTGTGTGGGTGTTTGTTTGTTTGTTTGCTTAACGCCCAGCCGACCACGAAGGGCCATATCAGGGCGGTGATGCTTTGACATATAACGTGCGCCACACACAAGACAGAAGTCGCAGCACAGGCTTCATGTCTCACCCAGTCACATTATTCTGACACCGGACCAACCGGAGTGTGTGTGTGTGTGTGAATGTGTGTGTGCATGAGTTTGTGTGTATGTTTGTGTGTGTATGAGTGTGTATATGTGTTTGTTTGTAAAGGTGTGTGTGTCCGTCTGTCTATGTGCGTATTTGTTTGCTTGTTTCCATAATTACCAGGGCGGTGCTGCTTTGAGATATAACGTGCGCCACACAAAAGGCAGAAGTCGCAGCACAGGCTTCATGTCTCACCCAGTCACATTATTCTGACACCGGACCAACCAGTCCTAGCATGCACTAACCCCATAATGCCAGCCGCCAGGCGGAGCACCCACTAGATTGCCAATTTTAAAGTCTTAGGTATGACCCGGCCTGGGTTCTAACCCACGACCTCCCGATCACGGGGCGGACGCCTTACCACTAGGCCAACCGTGTATGTGCGTATGAGTGTGTGTATTGTGTGTATGAGATTTGTGTGAGTCAATGTGTGTGTGTGTGTGTGTGTGTGTGTGTGTCTGTGGGTGTGTGCGTGCGTACATGCGTGCGTATGTACATGTGTGTGTGTGTGTGTGTGTGTGTTTGTGTGTGTTTGTGTGGGTGTGTGTCTGTATCAGAGATAAAGAGAGAGAGAAAGAGAGAGAGAGAGAGAGAGAGAGAGAGAGAGAGAGAGAGAGAGAGAGTGGGTGGGTTGGTTTGTGTTTGTGCGTGTGCGTAAGTGTATGTGTGTGTGTATGTGTGTTTGTTTGTAAAGGTGTGTATGTCCGTCTGTCTATATGTGCGTATGGGGGTGTGTTTTGTGTGTACAGTGAAGTGTGTGTGAGATAGTGAGTGAGTGCGTGTGAGTGAGTGTGTATGTGTGTACGTGTGTATGTGTGTAACTTGGGTGTGTGTGTGTGTGTGTGTGTGTGTGTGTGTTCGTGTGTGTGTGTGTGTTTGAGAGAGAGAGAGAGAGAGAGAGAGAGAGAGAGAGAGAGAGAGAGAGAGAGAGAGAGAGAGAGAGAGAGAGAGAGGTTTGTCTTTCGCTGGGGTATGCAGTGCCTTGGCGTTGCACATCTACTTAATTGTTATATTTTATAAAAAAAATAGTTGAATAGAGCATTAAGGAAATCAAATGTTTGCAGCGAATTCTTCGACAAATACCAAGGTCGTGACTCACCATCAAAATCAGCGGAAGACAGAACAGAGGCCAAGATGGATCGCTCTTTCTGCCGTTTCCAGCGCAGCATGCAGTATCCGTTTCTACGTCTGAAGGAGTACAGCAGATTGCTGCAGAAACTGGCTGAAAGCTTCCCTCTGGTAGGTTCATGTTTGTTTCCATATATGTCAGTAAAAGGAGTGGATAAAGAAACCATAAGCAGAAGCAGGATGAAGAATGTTAGAATTGCACTATCAGCAGAGTAGCACTGAATCATGAGTTACTCACAGTTCTTGTTAACCAGAACTTTCCAGTAATGTTCTGGATTTTGTGTGAAAATAACGGAAAAGAAAAACAACTTTTATGACACCCAGCATTGCATGATGTTTTTTCCTCAGAATTCTGAAGCCAGCAACTTTCTGCAGAAGGCTGTGGTCAGTTGGGACAAGCTCAAGTTGACCATAACTGCCGACCACAAACTGGCTGACAACACCAGGGCATTCTGGGAAGGGGCCAACCCTCGACTCGCGGTAAGCTTGAGAAAGATAAGGATTCTAATATAATCACTCTTCTCCTGAATCAGTTATGTTTAAATATATGATAAGGTTTTAGATTAAAAGATAAGAATTTGAGTAAGATATTGTGATAAGAAATTGTGACGTTTGGGCACGGACATGGGTCAACTTTATGTGCAGACTTCTTCTTCTTCGTCGTTCACTAGATGGAGATGCCAATCGCCCGCACGAAAGCAGCTGTCCTCTGTAGGTCCTCCAGGCCGTATGTGCAGACTCAGAGACAGTATCTAGGTCACCACTCTCTTGTCACCATTGTGGCACGTGAAACCCTCGGTCATTCTACCAGAAGTCCAAGTCGCTGGTTACAGCTTAACACTGCACACTCTTTTTGCTGATAGCTTTCCACTGTGAGGAAGGTAGCACACTCTTTTTGCTGATAGCTTTCCACTGGGAGGATGGTTACACACTCTTTTTGCTGATAGCTTTCCACTGGGAGGAAGGTTGTACACTCTTTTTGCTGATAGCTTTCCACTGGGAGGATGGTTACACACTCTTTTTGCTGATAGCTTTCCACTGGGAGGATGGTTACACACTCTTTTTGCTGATAGCTTTCCACTGGGAGGATGGTTACACACTCTTTTTGCTGATAGCTTTCCACTGGGAGGATGGTTACACACTCTTTTTGCTGATAGCTTTCCACTGGGAGGATGGTTACACACTCTTTTTGCTGATAGCTTTCCACTGGGAGGATGGTTACACACTCTTTTTGGCTCACGTAAGTGTAGCCTATGCGATGATAAACTTTGTCTGTCTGTGCGTGCGTGCGTGCGTGCGTGTGTGTGTGATAGAAACTTTAACATTTCCGAGTCTATGGATAAAGCTCGCATAAGAAGATTACGTCTCGGTCAAAAGTGTTTGACGTGTGTGATAGAAACTATTTGAAGACGTCACATTATGACGTAAGAGGGTTAGACGTCACGCAAAGGAATTACTGAAAGTCTCGGTCATTCTTATTGTGAGCGGGCCGAGACTATAGTTGACAGATCCAGGGTCTCGCTTTCTTGCACAGTTTCACCTATGCTTACTGTGTGTGTGTGTGTGTGTGTGTGTGTGTGTGTGTGACGGAGTGATTGAATTTGTGTTACTGTTTGTCGATTTCTTACGTGAGCCTTGAAGGCTTCGCCTCTTGTTGCTGATAGCTTTCCACTGGGAGGAAGGTTGTACACTCTTTTTGCTGATAGCTTTCCACTGGGAGGATGGTTACACACTCTTTTTGCTGATAGCTTTCCACTGGGAGGATGGTTACACACTCTTTTTGCTGATAGCTTTCCACTGGGAGGATGGTTACACACTCTTTTTGCTGATAGCTTTCCACTGGGAGGATGGTTACACACTCTTTTTGCTGATAGCTTTCCACTGGGAGGATGGTTACACACTCTTTTTGCTGATAGCTTTCCACTGGGAGGATGGTTACACACTCTTTTTGCTGATAGCTTTCCACTGGGAGGATGGTTACACACTCTTTTTGCTGATAGCTTTCCACTGGGAGGAAGGTTGTACACTCTTTTTGCTGATAGCTTTCCACTGGGAGGATGGTTACACACTCTTTTTGCTGATAGCTTTCCACTGGGAGGATGGTTACACACTCTTTTTGCTGATAGCTTTCCACTGGGAGGATGGTTACACACTCTTTTTGCTGATAGCTTTCCACTGGGAGGATGGTTACACACTCTTTTTGCTGATAGCTTTCCACTGGGAGGATGGTTACACACTCTTTTTGCTGATAGCTTTCCACTGGGAGGATGGTTACACACTCTTTTTGCTGATAGCTTTCCACTGGGAGGAAGGTTGTACACTCTTTTTGCTGATAGCTTTCCACTGGGAGGATGGTTACACACTCTTTTTGCTGATAGCTTTCCACTGGGAGGATGGTTACACACTCTTTTTGCTGATAGCTTTCCACTGGGAGGATGGTTACACACTCTTTTTGCTGATAGCTTTCCACTGGGAGGATGGTTACACACTCTTTTTGCTGATAGCTTTCCACTGGGAGGATGGTTACACACTCTTTTTGCTGATAGCTTTCCACTGGGAGGATGGTTACACACTCTTTTTGCTGATAGCTTTCCACTGGGAGGAAGGTTGTACACTCTTTTTGCTGATAGCTTTCCACTGGGAGGATGGTTACACACTCTTTTTGCTGATAGCTTTCCACTGGGAGGATGGTTACACACTCTTTTTGCTGATAGCTTTCCACTGGGAGGAAGGTTGTACACTCTTTTTGCTGATAGCTTTCCACTGGGAGGATGGTTACACACTCTTTTTGCTGATAGCTTTCCACTGGGAGGATGGTTACACACTCTTTTTGCTGATAGCTTTCCACTGGGAGGATGGTTACACACTCTTTTTGCTGATAGCTTTCCACTGGGAGGAAGGTTACACACTCTTTTTGCTGATAGCTTTCCACTGGGAGGAAGGTTGATCACTCTTTTTGCTGATAGCTTTCCACTGGGAGGAAGGTACAGTGGAACCTACATTTTACAGCTTCCACAAATCTGAGAAAATCAAGTCTTAAAAAGGAGGGAGTCTTAAAATGGGGGTAAACTTACAGAGGATATGAACAGAAAATCTGAAAACCTAAGGTCTTAAATTGGGGGGGGGGGGGGGGAGAGAGAGGAGAAGGGGTGTCTGTAAAGGGGTTGTTCCACTGTACCCAAATTTCCCAGCAGTGGGATAATAAAAAGTGATTTAAATTCAAAACAAAAGTCTTTGCTGAGGGGTTCCTGTTCAAAGTGTCTTTAGCATGTTCCAGGACTCTTTGCTGAGGGGTTCCTGTTCAAAGTGTCTTTAGCATGTTCCAGGACTCTTTGCTGAGAGGTTCCTGTTCAAAGTGTCTTTAACATGTTCCAGGACTCTTTGCTGAGGGGTTCCTGTTCAAAGTGTCTTTAACATGTTCCAGAACTCTTTGCTGAGGGGTTCCTGTTCAAAGTGTCTTTAACATGTTCCAGGACTCTTTGCGGAGGGGTTCCTGTTCAAAGTATCTTTAAGATGTTCTAGGACTCTTTGCTGAGGGTTTCCTGTTCAAAGTGTCTTTAACATGTTCCAGGACTCTTTGCGGAGGGGTTCCTGTTCAAAGTGTCTTTAACATGTTCCAGGACTCTTTGCTGAGGGGTTCCTGTTCAAAGTGTCCTTAGCATGTTCCAGGACTCTTTGCTGAGGGGTTCCTGTTCAAAGTGTCTTTAGCATGTTCCAGGACTCTTTGCTGAGAGGTTCCTGTTCAAAGTGTCTTTAACATGTTCCAGGACTCTTTGCGGAGGGGTTCCTGTTCAAAGTATCTTTAAGATGTTCTAGGACTCTTTGCTGAGGGTTTCCTGTTCAAAGTGTCTTTAACATGTTCCAGGACTCTTTGCGGAGGGGTTCCTGTTCAAAGTGTCTTTAACATGTTCCAGGACTCTTTGCTGAGGGGTTCCTGTTCAAAGTGTCTTTAACATGTTCCAGGACTCTTTGCTGAGGGGTTCCTGTTCAAAGTGTCTTTAACATGTTCCAGGACGCTTTGCGTGTTCCGAGTCGCCGTGTGATGAGAGACAGCAAGAGTCACCCTGTCTACCTGCCCGCTGCAGGCCGCTTCTCCTCCCACCTCTTTATCCTCTTCAACGACATGTTTGTTCATCTGCAGGTTAGTGCTTGTATATTATCATTTATGACGGGTAAATAGATTTGTTTGTTTGTTTGCTTAACGCCCAGCCGACCACGAAGGGCCATATCAGGGCGGTCGGGTAAATAGATGGTGTGTGTGTGCGTGTGTGTGTGTGTGTGTGTGTGTGTGTGTGTGTGTGTGTGTGTGTGTGTGTGTGTGTGTGTGTGTCATAGTGTGTCTGTAAAAGGAAACAGATGATCATGAAGAGATTAATACATTAAAAAACAAGTCGCGTAAGGCGAAATTACTACATTTAGTCAAGCTGTGGAACTCACAGAATGAAACTGAATATAGTCCGCCGCTAGTGCAAAAGGCAGTGAAAGTGACGAGCCTGTTTGGCGCGGCAGCGGTTGCGGTGTGCTTCATAGCACGCTTTACTGTACCTCTCTTCGTTTTAACTTTCTGAGCGTGTTTTTAATCCAAACATATCATATCTATATATTTTTTGAATCAGGAACCGACAAGGAATAAGATGAAATTGTTTTTAAATCGATTTCGGAAATTTAATTTTGATCATATTTTTTATATTTTTTTATTTTCAGAGCTTGTTTTTCATCCAAATATAACATATTTATATGTTTTTGGAATCAGAACATGATAAAGAATAAGATTAACGTAAATTTGGATCGTTTTATAAAACATTTTGTTTTTTACAATTTTCAGATTTTTAATGATCAAAGTCATTAATCAATTTTTAAGCCACCAAGCTGAAATGCAATACCGAAGTCCGGCCTTCGTCGAAGACTGCTTGGCCAAAATTTCAATCAATTTGATTGAAAAATGAGGGTGTGACAGTGCCGCCTCAACTTTTACAAAAAGCCGGATATGACGTCATCAAAGACATTTATCGAAAAAAAGAAAAAAACGTCCGGGGATATCATACCCAGGAACTCTCATGTCAAATTTCATAAAGATCGGTCCAGTAGTTTAGTCTGAATCGCTCTACACACACGCACACACACACACACACATACACCACGACCCTCGTCTCGATTCCCCCCTCGATGTTAAAACATTTAGTCATAACTTGACTAAATGTAAAAAACAAGAACTTGAAATCTTCATTGCCAATGTATTGTAGCCTTAGAGAGCAAGAGTGAGAGAGAGAGACAAACAGACAGACTGAGACAAGGGACATAAATAAGGTATGGGCATTGAAAAAAGGTGGTATTTAAAGCACATGTGTGCACATATTTTCACTCATGTTGTGCCAATTATTTGAGTTTAGAATAATATCAAGTTTATTATAGAGTAGATCTGTTGTGCAAATGTTATATCCTAAAAATGAGAGTAGAGAATGAATTGAGCGGTGAAGATGTGATGATAATACTTTATATTGCAATTTTGTTCTGTTTGTGCAGTCCAATGGTCACACCATATTTAAATTGGAGACTCTGTGGATAGAAATGCCAGCAGCAGAATCCGAGCAGCTGTAAGTAATTAAAATGATGTGGTCTATCACTGTATTATATAAAATAGAAAGCCAAATGTGTGGCTGATTACTAAAACAAGTCAACACAATTAACATATGGTAAGGCCAAAAAAAAAATAGGTCTGTTTACGGTAACCCGACCGACCCTAGTTTTTAGGCCCGACCCTAATCTTTTTTTGGGATCGTCTGAAAAAAACTCAAAAAACCGCATCCAAAATAGAGCTGTTTGCGCTCAAACAGCAGACGACAGAAGGGAGGTAAGCTCAAAGTACTGTTTATAGTTATGTTGGGCAAAAACAGGGATTGATGAGAAGAAATGAACTGTGAAACATCATAAAGAGGGGAGAAAAAAAAAATGGAAAAAAAATGGGGAAAAAAAATGGGGAAAAAATGGGGGGGGGGGGGGGGAAAAGCCGACCTACCGACCCTATTTTTTCAACCTATGTTACCGTAAACAGACCTATTTTATTTTTTTTTCCTAATATATAGGTCTGTTGTGTGTCTGTTGGATTTTGCAAAGCATATCAACACATCAGCTGCATGCTCCCCTGCCCCCACCAAAACCCCTCCCCAATTCCACTGTTTTTGCAGTATTTTGAGAGTTATGAATATGACTCACATTTTTCAGAGTAACTAAAAGTTTGACAAATCCTGTTTGTTAATGTTAAAGTCAGAAAGGACATTTTAAAATCCTGGTACATGGTGCCAGTGGTAAAATCAGAATGTGAGACATTTTGCTCATCAATCCATTTGTAGAAAATATGTTTTCTAAGCTTCTGAAAGAAAATTGATTTTGTCATTATAAAACATTATAAGTCTGCAATATTTTGTTCTCAAATCAGAAAGGGGGTTGTTTCAACACATGTATATTTTATGTATTGATTTGTTTCAGTCCAGGAATTGTTGTCATCTCTCCAGAGGACAGAATTGAACTGTCTGTGGCCTCTGCTGGAGAAAGGGTAAGCAGAAACACTGTAAATAGTTAAAATGATTCTCATGCGAAAATAGGTAACAGGTTTTAGCTGTAACAAAGAACTTCTGTATTGGGTATCAGCATCAGTAGTTAAAATGACATCTCTTACTTTTCTTGCCTTTTTCCTTTTAACTTGTAAACAAGGGTCAGTGATAGTCTGCTTGTTGATAAATGTGTTTCCTTATAGTTAAAAGTGTCATTGATTAGTTTGCAGAAATATGAAATGTTCAAAAGAGTTTTGTGTGTAAATTCTTTTAATTAAGACCCCTGATGGTTATTTCTCAGGTCTTCTGTTCATGATGGTTATTTCTCAGGTCTTCTCTTCATGATGGTTATTTCTCAGGTCTTCTCTTCATGATGGTTATTTCTCAGGTCTTCTCTTCATGGTGGTTATTTCTCAGGTCTTCTCTTCATGATGGTTATTTCTCAGGTCTTCTGTTCATGATGGTTATTTCTCAGGTCTTCTCTTCATGATGGTTATTTCTCAGGTCTTCTCTTCATGATGGTTATTTCTCAGGTCTTCTCTTCATGATGGTTATTTCTCAGGTCTTCTCTTCATGATGGTTATTTCTCAGGTCTTCTCTTCATGATGGTTATTTTGCAGGTCTTCTCTTCATGATGGTTATTTCTCAGGTCTTCTCTTCATGATGGTTATTTCTCAGGTCTTCTCTTCATGATGGTTATTTCTCAGGTCTTCTCTTCATGATGGTTATTTTGCAGGTCTTCTCTTCATGGTGGTTATTTCTCAGGTCTTCTCTTCATGATGGTTATTTTGCAGGTCTTCTGTTCATGATGGTTGCTTTTAAGGCCTGATTTTCTTAGATTTGTTGTGATTTTAAAAGAGGGGTTCCAGTGTACCCGACCTGTGTTTTTAGTGTCAAGATTTTGTGTACAGTGGAACCCCCTGTTAAGAACCCCAACAACTCCCTCCCTTTCATGACCCTGGTCCCAGACATTATGTTCAAAACCTCTGTCAATTTGCCCCCATTTTAAGACTCTCTCCTTTTAGAGACCTCATTTTCGCAGATTTTTTTAGGTCTTAAAAGGGGGGTTTCGATTGATGAAACGAGGCTCTCATTGTTTGTGGCATAGACGGAGTGGATGATGGCCTTCAACTCAGCCATCAACAAAGTTCTGTCCAGCCTGAAAGACGTGGGGCGGAGGGGGAGTGCAGAGAGACTGAACCCTCCCCTTGCACGCCACGCTAGCCACACCTTTGTGCGCAACCTGCGCTGTAAAGACGGAACGTACACCGGCACTTGGCTCAGCGGCAAGATGCATGGAACGTGAGTGTGTCGTTTTGTTTCGTAAGTTAGTTTGTTTGCTTGAGAGCGGTAAAGACATTTTCAGACATTAAGTCTAACCTGTAGAAAGTTTAAAGGGGCAGTGCAGGAGTCGCAGAAGCAAAATGGACCCACATACCATCTTTTATCATTTTCTTACGTAATCAAACACAATGTCGTGACGTAAAGTACCCAAAAGTTGGTATTTTTTCAGACGGGCGCAGTGGCGTGGTGGTAAGACGTCGGCCTCCTAATCGGGAGGCCGTGAGTTCGAATCCCGGTCGCTGCCGCCTGGTGGGTTAAGAGTGGAGGTTTTTCCGATCTCCCGGGTCAATTTATGTGCAGACCTGCTAGTGACTTAACCCCCTTCGTCTGTACACGCAAGCACAAGACCAAGTGCGCACGGAAAAGATCCTGTTTTCCATGTCAGAGTTCGGTGGGTTATAGAAACACGAAAATACCCAGCATGCCTCCCCCGAAATTGGCGTATGCTGCCTGAATGGCGGGGTAAAAACGGTCATACACGTACAAATCCACTCGTGCTAAAAACATGAGTGAACATGGGGGTCTAAGCCCATGAACGAAGAAGAAGGTATTTTTTCAAACGTACAGCTGCCCGAGGCATAACTGAAACCCTTAGGGGCTCCATGCACCTGGACGTGACAACTTTAACCACAAACACTGTCTCACACTGTTGTTTGTTTTCCAGGGGTGAGATCAAATGGACAGATGGCAGGAAGTACACAGGCATGTTCAAACATGGCCTGCAACATGGGTAAGCTCTTTCCAGCATAAATGTTATACTTTTGTCTTGAAGTATCACTCTGTCATTTAGAATAGAAACTGTCTGCACCATCAGCCTTTGTTACAGGTTGAGCCTTGTTGAGATTTGTTTTAGATATAATCCCTGATCACTGTCATTATGTACGACAGCTTTATAAAAAAAAAATGATAAAGCCTAGGTGGTTTCTTTCCCCTGACAGTGTGTTTGAAATGATAATTGGTTTCAAAGTTAGCCTGCATTGAAGACCCTTATATGTATTGGAAGTAAAATAGTCACTTCTTTGTTGTTATGGGGGCCAGTAAAATAGTCACTTCTTTGTTGTTATGGGGGCCAGTAAAATAGTCACTTCTTTGTTGTTATGTGGGCCAGTAAAATAGTCACTTCTTTGTTGTTATGTGGGCCAGTAAAATAGTCACTTCTTTGTTGTTATGTGGGCCAGTAAAATAGTCACTTCTTTGTTGTTATGTGGGCCAGTAAAATAGTCACTTCTTTGTTGTTATGTGGGCAAGTAGCGAAGGCTTTCTTGTCTGTTTTCACATAGATTTAACAAGCATTATATTTGGTGTCCACAGACATGGAGTGTTTGTGATCCCGAAGGGAGGAAGCAGCAAGGAGACCCAGGAAGGCAACTGGAAGGAGGGAAAACTGAACGGGACTGCTCACATCAAGTAAGAGTTCAGCGTTTACACGATTTAGCATTTTGCTGTTTGGATGATAGAACTCCCCCCTCCCAGGTCTTTGGAAGTGTGATGTTGTATACCAGATACATGTTTTCTTGCATTTTTTTATAACATTTTTTATTTCATTTATATTAGTTTATCTCATATTATGACAGTTTGGTTTTTGTGTACAAGAGTAATGCATGGGGGAGTACAATTTTACGGATAAATTGCACACATGCATGGTAAGGGTGTGTTCACAATTGCATTCCTTGCAAGCAGTCCACAGAATTGACCAGTGATACATTTTCTCACAGGTACGCCAATGGAGATGAATACAAAGGTTACTTCCAAAACGGCCAGCGCTTTGGCCATGGTGTTCTGCAACAGGGGCGCCACCTGTCTTCCTACGCCAGCATCTACGTCGGGGAATGGCTCAGCGACAAGCGCCATGGTTATGGTGTGCAAGACGACATCCTGAAAGGTTAGATAGTTATTAATTGACTTCAGCTGGCACTGAAAGGGTGGTTTTGAACAAAGGGCAGAAGAATAAAAAGAAATAGGGTGAACAAATGTCAGTTGCTTGGAGAAGTTTACGCATATTCAATAACAATAATGTTTTTTTCTCATAAACTCATGAAGAAAGGAAAGGAAATGTAACTGCATCTGCTCTGGAAATTGTTCACCTCCATGTTGATTTCAGTTTCTAATACTTCTCAGCTGAAGTAATTGTGAAAGAAGATTTTTTTCTTTCTCCTTGAATATGCAGTCTACACATATCTGTCAAAGCATACTCTTTTTGACCTCAATAAATTATTTGTTGCAGGAGAGAAGTACATGGGCTTGTGGGTGGAAGATCATCGGCACGGCAACGGTATCATGGTCACTCTGGACGGCATGTACTTTGAGGGCAACTTCTATGTCGACAAGCTGACAGTAAGTTTCTACAAGTTGAAAGGATCTTGAAAACTGATTTGTATAGCTTGCTCTTTGCTTTTAAAAGTATGATTTGTTATAGAAGATATGTATTCTGCAGTTTTGTGTCAGGGCTGCCTGTTCACTTCTTTTCACAAGAAATATTGGACCTGCTGGACTTGCTTTGTGCTGTGAATTTTGAATTCAACGTAACTCACCATTAAATTACATATTCTTACACAACTCACATAGATAGCAATAACTTCGTTTGGTTGTTAAGACATTGAAGCACTCTTACATGGTAACATGGGGAGATAACTCTAAAACAAAAGCCACCTGCCATATAAGGCATGATCCGTGGTAGTTATCTCCCCTACCGGTGCCCGCGCATGCGCAGGCCGTATACCGGTAATACTCATTCCTTTTTCTTCAACGCACGGAGCAAGACGTGCTGTAGTACTCTGGCTTTGATCTAAAGCTATTGGTCTTCACGGCGGTGACTGACCATCGAATCTTGGTAACGCTGTTGTTGGTTCATCTCTACTTCAAGTATTGGGTGAGAGCTTTCATTTTTATTACCGAGACGCGTTTGTTTTAACTTTTGGAGTGTGTTGCAACTTGTATTTTGGTTCAGTTTTGTCATACAAAATGGCGGACTAACCTTAAGATTTAGAGAGTGAGTGAAAACTCGGAGTTCGACCAGCCAGGCTTGCTCTCCCAGTTCTCAGTCAGGCAATGCAACCAATTTAAAGTTAAGGTAGCTACTACCACTGCGTCTCGTACTCAGAAAATTTTCACTGAGCGATAACGTTTCTGTTTACGTTTTCAACCCGGCGAATGATGAATTGTGTTACGGTTTCGATTGACAAACCTACCTCGTCTGTTGTGGCTTCTTTCTATAAAGTTCAAGCGCCTAGCGCTGTTTTAGCTTTGACTAAAGCCGATTTGCTGGCGATATTATCGTCTTTTTAAACATAGGTGCATGTTTTGATCTCGTCGGAAAGGGCAAATAGCCTCGCGTGCTGCTCTGCCCCTTCCTTCGGGTGTTGTAAATGTTCATTCGCTTGTGCGGGTTCGTTTCGAACCGACTGCGACGGTCACGTCCGCTGGCGTGGTCGCAGATCCAACGACGGTGTTGGATATGTCGGACTCATCTTTAGACAAGTTTTTGTCTGAGTCTAGGACATCAGCACTTTCGGGTGTTCTTGGCGAAGTACGCAAACCTTTGACGTCGGTTTCCGTCTCGGCGGAATTGCACACTGACAGTAAGGGTTTTTCCACAGACCAACCTGGCTCCGTTTTCACGGTCCTGGGCATGGGATGTGAAGGGCATGTGTCTGCTGGTTCCGCCCCCTCAATTCCAGTCGGGGTGGCTGCTGGCAGACAGGTTACAGGATCTTCCGGTTCCAATTTATTGGGGCTGGTCGATGCTCATGCTAGTCAGTCCTCTGCTGGTTCCGCCCCCTCAATCTCAGTCGGGGTGGCTTCCGGTGGCAGGAGAGGATCCTCTGCTGGTTCCACCCCCTCAATTCCAGTCGGGGCGGCTTCCGGTGGCAGGAGAGGTTTGACTTCCGCCGTTAGCACTTCGCTGCTGGCGGGAGTCATTCATCAGCCTGTGGCTTCCGGTTCCGCTGTTGCGGCTTCCGCTAGCCTGTCTCAGGCTACATCCGCTTCCTTTCCCAGCCTTTCCGCTGGCATTGGACAGCCGGATGGTGGTTCAATCCACGAGTTTCCGGTTTTTGGAAATTTTTCACAACCGTTTCCGGTTTCGGCTCAAGTTGCCTTACCGGATGCCGGTTCCGCTGGACATCCCTCAGATGATCGTTATGATGCTTCTGTTGGGGATGAACAGGATATGGAGGAAGAAGCATCAGATGCAGATGAGGAAGCTTCTCGCCGACTTCCGGCTAAGCTACATCATTTGTTGGCTTTGGCAGCAGAGGTTACTGCACACTGCTTCACGGAAGGGGTGTTTGCGGCAACCACTTCCGCTTCTCCTCCTCCATCAGCTTTTGCTGATTTCGTTTCTTATCAGAAACGGGCTGAGAACTTCAAGTTTTTAGAGTCACCTGATGTGGCTTATCAACTTGCTAAAGTTTATCTGAGCGATGTTCCTCTTCCGCTGCTATCGGCTCATGGGGACGCTCCTGCAAGAGGCTCAGCCCTGGCTTGCTGCTCTTGGTCGTGCGGCTCATCATTCTGTGACCAACAACCGGAAGCTTCGTCTAGCTAGCACTGGCAGACCTTTGTTGTCTTCCTTTGCCATGCCATTAGCCAAGATGGCTTCGGCGGCTATCGCTTCCGGTAGCAGGATGGTTTTGCCTTCCGCCGTTAACACTTTGGTGTTGGCAGTCGGCAATCATCAGTCTTTGGCTTCCGGTTCCGCTTTTGCGGCTTCCTCTGCCTTTCCACGAGCTGCATCCGCTTCCTCTCCCAGCTTTGTGGCTGGCATAAGGCAGGTGGATGGTACATCCGTTCGCGGAGTTCTGGCTTCCGGAAATTTGTTTTCCCCAACCTTTCCGGTTTCGGCAAATGTTGCCTTGCCAGGATCGGTGTCCGGTTCTCATCCTTTCAACAATCGTTGGGATTTCACTGAACAGGAAGCTGCCATCGTTTTGGCACTAGCAGCAGAGGTTAATATGCACTGTTTCCCTGAGGGGTTAGCAGTAGCATAGTTATCTGCTTTACTTCACCATCGGCTTTGGCTGATTTTGCTCCTTCTCAGGAACAATCTGCGAACTTTAAGTTTTAGAGTCTTTCGTGGCTTTTTCAACTTATAAAAGTTTTCTCACACGATGTTTTGCCCCACTTCTGCCTTTTACGGCATCATATGGGGAAGGCTCCTGCTTCAGGTTTGCTGTGGCTTGCGTCACATTCAGCTGATTTGAGCCTTATTGCAGGAAATTTTCGAACTTTAAGTTCTGAGATCCTCCCTTGGGGGCATTTGAACTTGTGGAAGTGTTTTCATATGATTTTCCTTTGCCTCCACTTCCTAGTGGGCAGCGAGGCGGCGTTGCTTTCGCTTGCGTCACCCGCGCAAGTAACGCATCACTCGCTGAGCGCTATCCGTAGGCCTCGGTTACACCAGGCCTAAGAACTTAGTGTTTTCTTTTCTTCTTAATACGGAACCGCTCCCGGCTACACCGGGCTTGACGATCATTCATCTTTATGTTCATAGCAAGGAGGAACTGTCTTTTTCAAGATCATGATCTCCTGGCTGTGAAAGATTGTGGCCGTACTTCTTTCTTTATCGTCTTTGAACAAGTCTTTGAATTGTTCTTTTCCTTGTGCGGTTACGTGCTCACGGGATGCCTTTGTGTCTGTTGGGACACATTTACAAAGGATCTAACTTTGCTGTTTACCGGAGAGAAGTCCTCGGCCGACAGTATTGTTCTGTCGGTGACATTTTATTCTCTTCCTTGCTTGAGGGTTCTCTTCGAATCCTCTTCTGTGCACGCAGACTCTTCTCTAACAAAGAGAAACTCACAGCAAATAAAAGCCCACGGCAGGCCTGGCTTTTCTTATCTAGAAAAGCACTAATCTGGCTGTTCTCAGCTTTGCCTTTTACCTTCTCAGCATGGCGTTTTGCCAAATACCCATCACTTTATCCCCTCGGGGCGATTCAGAGGTCGGGTTTGTTTATCTTCTTCCCGGCATGGCGCTTTGCCAAATACCCACCGCAATTTAGCGTCGGGTTCAGTGGGCAAACAATAGCATGTTGTTATTCTTACTATTGACAGTTCTGTCAACTGGAGTCTTAGTGCTTGTCATCACTCTGCTTTCAGCCTTTGTGTGCTACCACAGCGGCTGGAAGGGGATTAGGTCCTTTCTTGGGTCACATACAAAGATCGTGCCGATGTTTACTCCCTCCTTTGGTACACAAAATAGATCGTAAGTGGCTACTTTTATGTTGATTCTAAGCAATCAAACAAAGAGCTGGATCATGTTAGTGTCTTTTCTCGACTGGTTCTCAGACACAACCAATAATTGGATTCTCACACCATTGCTCATGCAAGGCTTTTCCATTGATTCTCTCTCCATCAGCGAAGCAGTTTTTTCTGTTTCCTGTGGAATTGTTCCCCCTTGTCAGGGGAGAACATGTGTTAATTCAATCAGGCAACACCTCAGTGGCCTTTTTTTTAAAGGGGGGGGGGGGGGGCATCTCGCTTCCCATCGCTGCCACATCGAGCATGCGAGATTTTGATGTGGTGTTTCCACCACGAGATCTTATTAGCAGCGAAGTACCTTTCTGAGAGGTTTTATGTCTTGGCAGACTCTCTAAGTCAGTCTAACAAGTATGTCCACACGGACTGGGCTCTATCTCTTTACGCGCTTCTACTCCTTCTGGTGAATTTGAAGAAGCCACTGATAGAAGTTTTTTGCCTCTCGGTACTATCTCCTTCTGCTAAATGTTCGTCTCACCGTTTCCGGATATACTCTCGATTTTACTCGGGGCGGCCTGTCGGTCGCACATTAGGGGCCCATTTTTTCATTGGTTGTCAGCCCTTAAGACCCTTAAAGCTGGCAAGAGGGCGCTGTTTTTTACACTCGATCCACACGGGCGTCTACTGTACGGGAATCATTGAGACGCTCAGGGGCTTCTGCCTCAACTCTGGATTTGGTCTAGAGATCCCATAAGGGTTCTGCGGCTTAGTTTCCATGTCACATTGTCTGGCTTGGAACAAATGGCGTAATATTAACGGAAAGAACTCCATTTCTCTCCGTTCATTGCAGGTGGCGTACCACCTATTCGGGCTTTCTGAATTTTCCCCACGTCTCTGTTTTAAGACGTTACGCGATATCAAAAAAAAAAAAAAAAAAAAAATTTTTTCACTTTGGCTCGTTATAACCATCGTGGCTAAAGGAGCCTCCCTTTTGGTTGGCTGAAAACAAATCTCCAGTCCCGACTTGGGATTTGCTCCTAGTTTTCGAGCTTTTGAGATCGGATTGTTTAATCCTTGACAAAATTAGCCTTATTAATCTAAACACGAGAAGCGGTCATACTTACTCTAGTAGCTTCTGAGAGAAGCGGGAGTATAGGTGCATTTTCTATCTGGTTTTGCTATAGTCATCTCTTTGGAGAAAGACTGATCTATAGCGCTTAGGTTTGATTCAAATTTCTGGCAAATAATCAGAAACCTGAGGAACCAGCTCTGATAATACAATTCAATCCACGTGCAATAGTTTGGCTCTGTTAGAGCCATTTTAGCCTATTGAACATTTCGAGTTTTAAATATATTTCTAACTCGCACTGATCTGTTTAGATCATCAGAATAAAGGCTTTTGTTTATTTCCATCAACTCTTGTAGAGGCAATGACTTAGCGAAGTCAGCCTTAGCTAGATGGTCTGCCACATTGATTAGGCAGGCCTACAGTGGTGGCAAGAAAAGGGGGGGGGGGGGGGTCAGTCAGTCCTCCCTCTTCAGGCAGCACGGACTCAAGAAGTCAGAGTGTGGGCCTCTTCTTTACCTGTTCTCAAGTCTTAGAGACTTACATAAGTCTTGAATGTAGCTCATTGAACATGCAAGAACGTAGTCATGAGCTTCTATCTGCGGGATATTTTAAGTACCCGCTTTTATAGTACACATCTACTAGACATCAGAAGATGCCTTTTTGTATGTTTTCCGACGGGACATATCTGTTCCCGGCAGTACAGAGCTTTCGGTCCGTCAGCTATTGTAGCTGCAGGCCAGATACTGGCAAGATGTTAATTTGTGAGTAAATTTTACCCACCACCTAGATTAGCAATCTGCTATCTATGTGAGTTGTGTAAGAATATGTAATTTAATATAAAATTTCAAAAATAAATTTTCATTTAATTAATATACTTACCAACTCACATATCGAATTCCCTCCCAGCCATCCCCGCAATTTGTATAAAGGGATATGGGTTTCAGAACGGAATGAGTATTACCGGTATACGGCCTGCGCATGCGCGGGCACCGGTAGGGGAGATAACTACCACGGATCATGCCTTATATGGCAGGTGGCTTTTGTTTTAGAGTTATCTCCCCATGTTACCATGTAAGAGTGCTTCAATGTCTTAGCAACCAAACGAAGTTATTGCTATCTATGTGAGTTGGTAAGTATATTAATTAAATGAAAATTTATTTTTGAAATTTTATATTTAGACTTGTTTTTAAAGAAAATCCTTTTTCAACTTATTTTTTAAAGCTGTTCTTTCGTGTGTTTTTGAAGCGTGGCTCAATGAAATTGAGAGTTGTTGCTTCTGTGAACAGGGTTTTGGGTTGATGCTGACAGACGACAACAGCTGCTACGAGGGAGATTTCCAGGACATTACACAGCTCTCTGGCAAGGTACCGTATTTGACGGATTACAAGACGCACCGTTTTATAAGCCGCACCCCCGACTTTAAAAAAAAAAATTGGGACGAGCCACGTATAGGCCGCGTCACTATATTAGCCGCCGTCGAAAAAAATATAATCACATTGTGTCAATCAATCAAAGCAACCAGGCAAACGAAAGTACGGTATTTGGCGAAATCGGCTCCGAGAATAAACAAGTGAAACAAAGAAGAAAAGTGAAACAGTTTGAAGAAAAATATCACACACACACAATTTGTAACCAACACACACATGTAGTCCCGCCCGGAATAAGCTTTTTTGGGATGATTTACGACTTTTGCGCACATTTCGAGCAGACGAAAACACAACATGGCGGCTCTCGCTCCTCCAACTATCGCGAGACACAAAAAAACGAAATCTCGCACACGCGAGATCCTGATACATCCGGTGTTTCTCTGTACGCTATCTTGTCACGATGACTTGTTGACAAACGAAGATTCGCGAAAGAAAGAGAAAAGCGCCGAGTCTTGAGTAGAGAGCTAATAAAGTACCGGTAATCACTAATCGAGCGAAATGAAAATCCGCGGCGACTTCCATTAGGTGAATGCTATTCAAGTTTAAGTAACGTTTTAGCCGCATCTTTTTATGAGCCGCAATGCGAATTTTTTTGAAAAAAAGTCGCGGCTTGTAGTCCGTCAAATACGGTAATTGTAAAAATAAGTAAATTATAAATCAGTCGGTACTTATTCTCTGAATGTCTCATTGACATGGATGTTTTGATGATGGGCGAACCTGCGCTTCACAATCACGGGACCACTTTTTGATACAGCGAAGATGACTCTATCATCCAAATAAGAAGATGATATGTATAACCATAATCAATCACCCAATCATAAAGGCAGCCATACTCCATCTTCAGAGGAGATTGAGCAAGTTCTTTAAAAAAGGGGGGGGGGGGGGGGGATCATAAATTGGGGTCTTCAGTGTGGGGTTCCATCGGACTTTCTTGGTACTGTCAAACAAAATGTGTTGTTGCTGCATGAACATTACCTACGTTTTCTCTACGTGAACAGGGTACACTGACACTGCCTACTGGTGACCAACTGGAGGGCAACTTCCACGGCTCTTGGAACGAAGGCCTCAAAGTCAATGGCACTTTCATCAAGTGCAACAACGGTGCTCAAGAACGCAACACACACTCCTCACATGGCATCCAGTCTAAGTGAGTACTTTTTTCTTTTTTAACTTTTAGCAAAAACCATGCATATGATTTACCGTTATCTCTCCATGGTAATCTTGAAGTGTGTGTGTGTGTGTGTGTGTGTCTCTCTCTCTCTTTCTCTTTCAACCAAACCTTTTTACATTTAGTCAAGAGGGTGTGGTGTATGTGTGTGTGTGTGTGTAGAGCGGTTTAGAGAAAACTACTAGACCGATCTTCATGAAATTTTACATAGGAGTTCCTGGGTATGATATTCCCAGACGTTCATTTTTTGGATAAATGTCTTTGATGACGTCATATCCGGCTTTTCGTGAAAGTTGAGGGGCACTGTCACGCTCTCATTTTTCAACCAAATTGGACGAAGCCCGGACTTTGGTATTGCATTTCAGCTTGAAGTCTTAAAAATTAATTAATGAGTTTGCTCATTAAAGTTGCCATTAAAATCGATTTTTCGCAAACAGATTTAAAATTGATTGCATCGTATTCTTCATCACATTCTGAATCTAAAAATATATACATATGTCATGTTTACTCTTAAAATGTGATCACAATTAACGAAAATAGATTAATTAGTCTTACGATTAAAATTTAAGGAATCGATCCAAAAATGATTTCATCTTATTCTTTATCATTTCCTGATTCCAAAAACATATAGATATGATAGGTTGTACTCAAAACAAGCTCAGAAAGTTAACAAGAATACAGAAAAGCGCATTTTCCTGCTTAGCACAATACGCTACCGCGCTAATCTGGCGTGTCAATACCACTACGTTTTGCACGTGGGAGGTGAACGATTTCCTTCACGCAAGGATTGACGAAGCTGTACTGTCTTGGTGAAAAAATACAGTGCGTTCAGTTTCATCCCGTGAGTTTCGACAGCTTGACTAAATGTAGTAATTTCGCCTTACGCGACTTGTTTATCATTAGAATAGTCCCTCCCATAGGCAAGGGGAGGATATACACAAGTCGCGTATGGCAAAATTACTACATTTAGTCAAGCTGTGGAACTCACAGAATGAAACTGAACGCACTGCATTTTTTCACAATGACCTTAGTGCGCCGCTCGTGCAAAACGCAGTGAAACTGACGAGCCTGTTCAGCGCGGTAGTGGTTGCGCTGTGCTGAATAGCAGGCTTTTCTTTACCTCTCTTCGTTGTAATTTTCTGAGCGTGTTTTTAATCCAAACATGTCATATCCATATGTTTTTGGAATCAGGTACCGACAAGGAATAAGATGAAATTGTTTTTAAATCGATTTCGGAAATTTAATTTTGATCATAATTTTTATATTTTTCATATTTTCAGAGCTTGTTTTTAATCCGAATATAACATATTAATATGTTTTTGGAATCAGAAAATGATGAAAAATAAGATGAACGTAAATTTGGATCGTTTTATATAAAAAAAGTTAATTACAATTTTCAGATTTTTAATGACCGAAGTCATTAATTAATTTTTAAGCCACCAAGCTGAAATGCAATACCAAAGTCCGGCCTTTGTCGAAGATTGCTTTACAAAAATGTTAATCAATTTTATTGAAAAATGAGGGTGTGACAGTGCCGCCTAAACTTTTACAAAAAGCCGGATATGACGTCATCAAAGACATTTATCGAAAAAATGAAAAAAAACGTCTGGGGATATCATACCCAGGAACTCTCATGTAAAATATCATGAAGATCGGTCCAGTAGTTTACTCTGAATCGCTCTACACACACACACACACACACACACACACACACACACAAACACACACATACACCACGACCCTCGTCTCGATTCCCCCTCTATGTTAAAACATTTAGTCAAAACTTGACAAAATGTAAACAGCACCTGATTGTCAATGTCATTACCATTGTTAATAAATGTTGTTATATTTTATCTGTCTTCCTCTCTCTCTATCCAGATACTATGGCAAGCTGTCCGTGTCAGCTGACAAGAAGTGGGAGGACATCTTCCTGCACTGCTGTGGCTCACTGGGGCATGACGGTCATGGGCGAGTCATCAACACCTCCAAGGCCTGGGAAATGGTGGCTGTGGCTGTCAGCAGCGGCAAGAAGCAGATCAAGGAAATGCAGAAAACGTGAGCGGAAAATAAATGTGCATTGTGGCGTAACTGTGGAACCCCCTTTAAGACCTCCAACAGACTGAGAAATTCAGGTCTTAACAAGGAGGGAGTCTGAAAATGGGGGGTCTTAAAAGGGGGGTTCCACGGTATCCCATTCTGGAAGGAAAGCTTTGTATCAAAATGAATCCATGCCTGGTATGTTAATTAATCTGTGTGAAAATGACGGATCAGTTGGTCAAGAATCATTTTAGTGTCAGTTTTAGGTTGATTTTGTAACATAACTTCTCTTTTTAGTATTTAGAATAGCTTTTTTCATGTTTCTTACTTGCAGAGACAGACTTTCAGTTGATTTAATAAGATTATTTTAAAAAGACACCCACACTGAAGTATAAATCACCTAACATTGTCATTAAACAGTCTGTAAACTTAAGTTTTTCACATGTTTTGTGGACAGGTCGGCAGCCAAGGCCAAAATGCAAGCTGCAGGCCTGGAAGAGCTGGAAACCATCCCCCCTCATGATGTGGGCTCTTCACTAACTGTGGAATCCTACAATGCTCTCAGCCAGTACCTTCGAAAGGTACGGCCTCTCTTGTTCTTTTTCTTCGTGTCGTGCGTTGGCTTCAGCTCCCATGCACTCGTGTGGGCACAATTGGGCTTTGACATGTATGACTAGGGTTTTTTCCCTGCCATTTAGGCAAAGACTCAGGGTTCTGGGGATGCATGCTGGATATTTGTGTAAAAATTTTTTTGAATGTTTTCAAGCTGCAACAGTGTACTTGATACGAAACCCTTTTTTTTTTATGAAGAAAGACTTTATACAGAAGAAAGAACTTGCCTTTGTATTGTTTACTCCTTGTAAAAAGAAGACAAGCACAAATACACACTGAAGAAAGATAATTCAGATGCTTTACGCGCGTACTGTGTCAGGAGTTTCCTCATCTGCACGTCACACATTCTGATCGACAATGTGAAAATAATTGCTCGTAAGAAGGCAAAAACATTTGTGGCGAAAATAATTGATCGTAAGATGATGAAAGTATGTATTGTGGCAAACAGTATTTGCTTGTAAGATGATGAAAACCTTGTGGTAAACAATATTTGCTTGTAAGATGATGAAAACCTTGTGGTAAACAATATTTGCTTGTAAGATGATGAAAACATTGTGGCAAACAGTATTTGCTTGTAAGATGATGAAAATGTTGTGGTAAACAGTATTTGCTTGTAAGATGATGAAAATGTTGTGGTAAACAGTATTTGCTTGTATGATGATGAAAATGTTGTGGTAAACAGTATTTGCTTGTATGATGATGAAAATGTTGTGGCCAGAGTATTTGCTTGTATGATGATGAAAATGTTGTGGTAAAAATAATTGATTGTTAGATGATGAAAGCATTGTACGTGCCAAACAATATTTGCTTAATGAAAACATTGTGGCAAAAACAATTGCTTGTAAGATGATGAACATGCTGTGGTGTGTTACAGGCGTTTGACACCAGGTTTCACCCGCTGGGCCACCTGATGGAGAGCTTGGTGGATGTGTTCCGTGCAGCCTACATTGGGGTGGGGGCCCACCCGCGTCTCTTGTACCACGCCGTTCAGGAGGTCAACTCCTACGTGCGTCGCATGTACCAGGTTCTCAGGTAGGGCATCTCTTTTTGTTGATGAAGAATGTTTACTAAGTTCGAGGGCTGGGATGTAGGGCAGCAGGCTGATTGCAACTACAGTATTACAACTATTGCAACTACAGTATTACAACTATTGCAACTACAGTATTACAACTATTGCAACTACAGTATTACAACTATTGCAACTACTCTGGACAGTTATGATAATCACACAAAAATAGAACCACTACACATACACATAGTGGTACTGAAGACATCACAATGATACTCATACAGTGGAACCTCCCTTTTAAGACCCTCAATTTAAGACCTCCCCCTATTTTATTTTAAGACCTTGATTTTTCTGATTTTCTGTTCATAACCTCAAAATGTACCTCTATGTTAAGACTCCATCCTTTTTAACACCTGATGTTCTCATATTGTTGGAGGTCTTAAAAGGGGGGATCTGGTGTACTGTAACATATTCATGCTCCTTGACGTACAGCAATACAGTTTACTGTTGTATGACCTTTATTATGAATCACATCTCATCTTGACAAGCCAGCCTGTTTTGCAACAGGCACTTTCTTGGTACATTTTTAAATCATTCCCTTGTGCTCCTTTTCCCTCCCATCATCAGCAAAATGAAAATAAAAATAAAAGACATGAGGACAGACAGAAAGGAGTACTGAGAGGAAGAAAATAAATTGAATTGACAAACTAAAACAAAACTAGGCGAATAGGTAAGACTTGTACTTGAGAATCTCTACTACATGGCTATTGTACCATGTGGAACAATATGTACCGTTTGAGTACCAGCAAGGAAAAAATGCAGAAGTCATGGTGGTACAGCAGTCCCTCTCATGAACGGACACCCTTGGGCCATAGCAAAACTGTCCGTACATTGCAGGTGTCCGGTCACGGGAGGGGTGACCACACCACCCCCTCCCCCATACACTCACACAGAGACACACAAACAACAGGATTGAGTCTATGCTAATCACTTCTTGTGGCTACTAAACAATAACAATAAACTCCTAATACTTCTTTAAATGTTCTGTAAAAATGATTTGTATGAAAAGTGTTGAAAAGAAGAGATAAAATAAATCCTCAAGGCAGTGAACACACTAGCTCGCCATGCACTGACATACGAAAGCAGCCACACAAACACAGCACAGAGGAGCGTGTGCAGATGCTTTGCAAGAATAAGCTTGAAAACCAGTTTGAATAAATAGCAGCAGATAGAGCTGCATGTCATAATCATGTAATTTATTTTCTTCTTGTCTGGCTTTATTGACTGCATGCCGATCATGTGGCATGGCAGTGACTTTTCACTCGGAAATACACTGTACATAACACAGCTCCCACTCTCCCTCACTATTGCCTACCCCAAGCCGTGACAACTGATGCTTGGAAATTGTGTGGAAGAGTACACCTCTCTATTTCTCTCCAATGCTCTTCCTGCTGACATGCAATGACACCGGACACCCCACAGAGTTTAGCCAGCTTACCCCTCCATCCCCCCCCCTCCCTCTCTCTCACTCCCTCCCTCTCTCTCCCTCCAGCCATGTACTGTTTGGGGCTGTGGCCAGAGAGGTCAGCTGCACTGTTCATTCAGAGCAAACCCAGTTGACTGTGTCCTAACTTTTGACAAAGCAAGACAACTGAAGGGTTCACAGATTAGGCAACCGACTCACTGGTCAAGGCTGAAGGGAAACAAGAGTATCTTGTCAATGAAAGAGGTGACACACAGACACACGATGCTGAGAACTGTGGCCGGTGTTTTCACTCTCTTTCGCTCAGGGCCTTCATCGACTGTGGTTTCTGTTGTTTACGTCCAACAGACAAGAATAAAGAGCACAGTGCAGTTTCATGTTGGTGTTGGCATCTTCACATGTTCCATGTACTCCACTCCTGACCAAAACTAGCCCCCCTCCTGACTCAAGTTACCAGTGACTGTCATCACGCCATTGCAGCTGTGATCTTTGTACCAAGAGCCGGACTGCTCTGTTATCGATTTTGTTGTGGTGAAAATTTGACGATGGTCTGTCCGTACATTGGAGGTAAGACCTGCTGTTGGGACCGAAAATGAGTGTCCGCGTCCACGTTTTGCAGGTGTCCGTTTAAGGGGGGGCAAATATAGAAGGCAGGTTTCACAGTATTGTGTTCAGCAATTTACTATTTACACACTCAAATTCTACAAAATAAACGTTGGCACACAATTCAAAGGACATGTTTTTCCAACAAAGTGAGTTTGTTACAACTAAAAACAGTAATTTTTTTTATAGTCCTGGTCCTTATTTATATCTAAAAACCAGGCGCAAAGCGGCATACCCTGAAAACGCTAAAAAGCAATACGGTCATCCTATGCATGCATATAGCTCATATAGCCAAAACCGTTGAAGATAGAAAGACATTTATTGAACAAAAAATATGCAACACATCATTCTTAACAAGTTTTGTTCTTGTATGTATATCAAAATATTGATCTTCAAATGAATGGTTTGAAAAAATACGACTTCCGGCAGACCTAGACCGTTTTGAAGGAAAAAACCGTGGTTTTTTTCAAACCATTCCATGGCCATCAATATTTTCATATACATGTAAGAACAAAACGTGTTAAGACTGGTGTTGTGCATCTAGTTTGTTCAATAAATGTCTTTCTATCTTCAATGGTTTTGGCTAGATGAGGTAACAAGAGAAGGATATGGGCATTGGAATTACGTCAACATTTCGAGCATTGTCACAGATGAAAAATTATCTGCAGGGTGCTCCTGATTAACAAACCGAGCAAAACTGAAAATTATTGAAGAGAAGACATGTCTGAACAGTTTATAAAGAGACAAGTTTGCAATCATTTGTAAACACCATTATTGTATGGAGGAGTAACTGTTCCCCTACCCCCTAAGAAGGTATTAAATTACATATCTTAACCCGACTCACATTTAGCATTAACTTCAGATTAATAGCTTGGACACTGAACTACGCTTCACCCCTAAGGGGGAAGAAACCCCTTAAAAAAGAACGGCCTTGACTCAACCCAAGTTAACCAGAGTCAAGGTCATACCGCTCTCGCGACCTATCACGCGAGACCCAACCGCCGCCATGTTAGAAACGTCACTCCTACTTCAGCCTCCGATCAGCTCGGACGTGTTTTCACAGCTACGCTACAGGCTTTCAGCCTACTACTGTTTTTCAAGCAGTATTTTCACCCCGTTCTACAGGTCCCTGCCTAAGCAAGATTGGGTGAGCTCTTTCTAATTTGTTCGGCTCCTGTTCGTTTGTGTCTTTCTCCGTCTTGCAGTCTGTTTCGTGTTTACGTTTCTTAGACTGTTTGTTTTCGTCAGCTATGGCTGACAAAGAGAGAAAGAAGCCTCAGACTAGGCAAATGGCTGCTGAGTGTTCGCCTAGTAAGGACGCACATAAAGAGACAGGCAAAGTTACTACCGTCTCAGTTCATGACCCAGTTTCTCAAACTACCATGTCCGTTAATATTTCGGACCCCGATAGCCCAGTCATGCCCGTACTGAAAGAAGCTAAAACTAAAAGTAAGGCTCCTTCAGCCAAGAAGAGACGTAGTGGTAAAGACAAGACTAAAGATGATTTTTCCTCCCTTTTTGAGAAGTTTTCTGTCAATATGAATAGCATGTTTGCACAACAACAGCAGTTTGCAGCCGATTTGCATGCTACTCGTAAAGAGTTACACTCGCTCCCAGCGGGGGTGGGCGGAGTGGCTTCGCTGGCTTACGCTAAGGCTCCGCCGTCATGCACTATCACGTCGGCCGACGTGCACGCAGAGCAGGGTGATTGCTTCATTCAAGGGGCGGTTTCACGCTCTTCAGGTTTGTCAAGTTCACCGGTAGCCAGGTTCTCTGGTGAAAGTGTTCAAGTTGGGCCGGAACTAGTAGCCCCCCCGCCGCGGCTGGGGGGTGAAAGTTTGACTTTCCCGGAGGCTATCGCTCTTTATAAGAGGCGGAACTCATGGGGGGTCAACACCGGACAAGTTGGGCCGGAACTAGTAGCTCCCCTGCCGAGGCTGGGGAGTGAAAGTTCGACTCTCCCGGAGGCTATCGCTCTTAGTAAGCGGAACTCACGGGGGGTCGACACCGGACAACGAGACAGTAGTACTCACAGGCAGACTGGTATGTCTCCGGTGAATGTATACAAGTCTCAACTTCCTCCCTCTGGGCAGGAAGCTGCTTTCGGGCAGGCTTTGCACGGTCCTTCCGTTTTGCAATCAGCCTCGCCTGTGGTGGATCGTTTTAGTGACGCAGCTAGTCACAGTGACTTTCACGGTACAGCCACAGCAGATTCGGAGGTCGACGATTCTCACTCACTTTCTGAGGAGGAAGTTGATGTCAAGTTGTCACTCAAACTTAAACCAGCTATGGTTACTGCAGCTCAGGTGTCTGCTAAGTACTTCGCTGAAGGGGTGACAGCTATGACAAGCTCTGCGGCACCACCACCCTCAGCGGTCGGTGATTTCCGCCCTGCCTTAACGGAAGTTCAGGGATATCGTTTTAGCGAGTCTCCTTCTGTTGCCTACGAACTTTCCAAGGTGCTGGCTAGAACTTCGGGTTCTGAGAATAGCTTGCCTGTGGATACTGTGCCTTTACTGGCGGCACACGGTCAGGCGCCTGATTCTGCTCAGCCATGGCTTGCCTCAGGCCAGTTACGGATGTCGAGCACTTCTTTTCATGCACGCAAGTTTGCTCTCTCCCGTCGCCACCACAGCCTTATCGAGACTTACGCTTTGCCGAGTGCACCGCTTCCGGTCACTCCGGAGTTGGCTAATCTCAGAGAGGATGTCTATCGTTTTGACAAAACTTGTGCTTACTCTGAAGGCGCTTTGATTGGTTTGGAGGAGACGGGAAGATACTCGTTGGAACTTGCTTCTCTTTCAGAGACACTTCTTAGATCTCTTTCTCGGTCGATCGCGGTGTCGTTGGATCCTTTCGAATTTCGAAACGACGCTAGCGTGAAAGACGTGCCCATACTCCTGGCCTCTTTGGCGAAGGTTTCAGCCGAACAAATGACAGTCGCGGCACGGTTGTACGCTCATGCGGTTTACACACGCAGGGACGCTTTCTTGTCTGGCTCCAGAATTCAAGATAAGTTTACTTTGGACTTGCTCAAGGTCTCCCCTTTCACAGAGGGTTCTTTGCTTGGTCAACCTTCACTTGACGCTCTTGACAAACAAACACAAAATGCTAAGGACTTAGCGATCGCAAAGCTTGCCCAACACGGTTTCGCTAAGCCTCAGGCCAAACAACAGGGTCCTCCTAAAGCTTCTTTCACTTCTGCTAATCGAGGACGCGGCTCTCAGCATTCACAGTCCTCTTTTAGGGGTAGAGGCAGGGGCGCGCCTTACCCCAAGAAGAAGCCGTCTTTCGGCAATGCTAGGGGGTCGGGTCGAAAACCTAACCCCCAATGACGAGGCCCCGAGCTACTCATCCCCGCAGCCCCCACCCTTTTGGTGGCGGGCGGCCCCTCCCGGGCCCTTCCCTACTGGTTACAGCATGTAAACAGTCAGTGGATCGTGGGGATAGTACGTTCGGGGTTCAGGCTGCTCTGGAAAGAGGAGAAAGCGCCTCTAACCAGAACACCTCCTGCGTTCAAATTTCCGACAAAACCAGAGGCAAAGGCCACAATTCAGTTGGAAATCGCTGCTCTTCTTCAAAAGGAAGCAGTGGAAGTTGTTTCAGACCACAACTCCCCGGGTTTTTACGGGAGGATATTTGTAGTCCCAAAGAGCTTGGGAGGGTGGCGTCCAGTCTTAGACCTGTCCCCATTGAACAAATTCCTCCGGGAGATTCGGTTTACCATGGAGACTCCCTTTTCTGTTCGGGAGGCACTCAGACCGGGGGATTGGGCAACATCAATAGATCTGACGGATGCGTATTTTCATATACTCATGCATCCGTCAGATCGAAAGTGGCTCAGATTTCGGTGGGCAACAGACATTTATCAGTTCAGGGCTCTCCCCTTCGGCTTGTCTCTGGCCCCTTGGGTCTTCACAATGGTGACACGACAACTTTGTTCTCTGGTCAGACAAAAAGGCATTCGTCTGCGTGCATATTTAGACGATTGGCTCGTACTAAATCAGAACCAGCAGTCTTGCGGTCTTCACACGCAGGCAGTGTTGGATCAGGCAAACGATCTAGGTTTTCAGATCAACCAGAGCAAATCAGAGCTGATACCGTCACAAAACTTCACGTATCTAGGGATGACCTTCGATACGGTGGCATGGTCAGTTCGTCCCTCACTGAGAAGAGTCAACAAGCTTCAAGACCTACTCAGGTCTCTCAGGTCTCAGAAACAGGCCAAGGTCAGGGTCTTGGCGTCCGCCTTAGGACAGATGGAATCTATGGCCACTCTCATTCCGCTGGGGAGAGTATGCAAAAGGCCGTTTCAGGCTGCACTCAACTCAGAGTGGAATCCGGCTTACCAGGGCTGGGATGTCTCTGTTCAGATACACAGCTGGATTCGACACACCACAAATCAGTGGTTACAGGCAGGCTTGTTTCTGGGAGTTCCGATTGTGCTTCCTCCTCCGGAGGTCGACATGTTCACAGATGCGTCTCGGGTGGGCTGGGGTGCTCATCTTGCACAGCTCACGGCCTCGGGGACTTGGCCAGAGAGTCAAGCCCGGTCTCACATCAATGTGTTGGAGTTGGAGGCAGTCTTTTTGGGGCTTCGGAGCTTCTTCCCTGCCGTTGTCGGAAAGCATGTTCGGCTACATACCGACAACACCACGGTAGCGGCCTATGTGAACAAGCAGGGCGGTTCACGGTCGCAAACACTCTCAGTCAGAACTTGTCAGATCCTGCGGTGGTGTGCTCAACATCAGATCACTCTGTCGGCGAAGTTCCTACCGGGTCGGCTCAATGTTTTAGCCGATGCTCTCAGCCGTTCGTCCAGTGTGTTGCACATGGAGTGGACGATCACCCACCATGCACTTCAGAGATTGTGGGTTCAGGTCGAAAAGCCTGTAGTCGATCTGTTCGCTACGAGGTTTTCCCGGAGACTGCCAGTATTTGTTTCCCCGTTTCCCGATCCGGAAGCTTGGAAGACAAACGCTCTGGAGATCAACTGGTCGGATCTCATGGCGTACGCCTTCCCTCCGTTTCAACTGCTGGGCAGGGTACTCAGAAAGGTCGAGATGGAACGCCCGTCCCTCATTCTGGTGGCTCCAATGTGGACAAGCCAACATTGGTTTCCGGACCTGCTTCGTCTCACAGTAGGTCCTCCCATTCCGCTAAACCTAGAGAGGGGAGATCTGCTACAACCACGCACGGGCGTTCTTCACGAGAATCCGCAGGCTCTGCGCCTTCACGCGTGGAGACTTTGAGAAAATCTTTGCGTCGCTCAGGTGCTTCTGAAGGGACTTTGGATCTGGTTCAAAAGGCTCACAGGCAGTCTACTAGCTCGGTTTACACCTCACACTGGTCTGCATGGGTAGCATGGTGCGCAGATAATGGGGTCGAAGCTACATCTCCTCGGTCAATGCAGGTAGCAAATCATTTGTCTTGGTTGGCCTCCCAAGGCAAGTCCCCATCATCTCTTAAGGTCAGGAGATCAGCGATTTCGTCCACCTTAAAGCAATTAGGTCGCACTATTTCCCTGGGTGGAGTTATTGCAAGCGTGTTAAGGGGCGCTGCATTGGATTTTGTTAAGACAAAGACTCCAGTCCCAGCCTGGGATCTGTTTCTAGTTTTGAACTTCTTGAGATCTTCGGATTTTGAACCTTTACATTTGGCAAGTCTCCATAATCTTACGCGTAAAGCTCTTCTGCTCACTTTACTGGCTACAGCTAGACGGAGCAGCGAAGTACACGCGCTCTCAGGCCTTCCAAAAGACATCTCTGTTGAGAGTGACGGCTCTATCTCCCTTCGTTTTAGACCTGATTTCTTAGCAAAAAATCAAAAGCCTCACCATCCTGCTCCCGTTATCAGGATTCCGTCTTTGTCCACTATACTAGCACCAGGCGACCCTGACATGACAAATTGTCCAGTGCGAACACTTAGCAGCTATTTGTCTAGGACTGCTCCGTTAAGAGCTAAAGAACAGAGACTTCTGTTTATCTCACTCAATACTGCTCGGAACAGAGACCTGTCACGGGTGACTTTGGCTAGGTGGATCGCCACACTCATAAAACAAGCATATGAATGGTGGCAGAAAGGAAAAGGGGGGGGGGCAGTCCGTTCTCCCCATGTCGTCTGCACGTACTCATGAGGCGAGAGCCTGGGCCTCGTCTTTGGCCGTACTACAGTCAGGAAGGCTTTCTGAAGTACTTGACGCTGCGTATTGGGCGTCTGAAGACGTCTTCATAAATTTTTACTTGCGTGACATTGCAAGTACGCGGCAAGATGGGACCAACTCCTTACCGGCTGTGGTAGCCGCAGGACAGGTTCTTCCAAGATCATAGAGTAAGTACCCGCCACCTACATTAGCAATCTGCTAAATGTGAGTCGGGTTAAGATATGTAATTTAATCGAAAATTTTATAAGTAAATTTTGATTTGATTAATATACTTACCCGACTCACATCGTTAATACCCTCCCGCCTACCCCGCTTAGGGTTTCCATAAAAAAGAACAGATCATTTCAGTAGGAGTGACGTTTCTAACATGGCGGCGGTTGGGTCTCGCGTGATAGGTCGCGAGAGCGGTATGACCTTGACTCTGGTTAACTTGGGTTGAGTCAAGGCCGTTCTTTTTTAAGGGGTTTCTTCCCCCTTAGGGGTGAAGCGTAGTTCAGTGTCCAAGCTATTAATCTGAAGTTAATGCTAAATGTGAGTCGGGTAAGTATATTAATCAAATCAAAATTTACTTATAAAATTTTCGATTTCTGTCCGTCAACCACGTGAGCGATCGCCACAAATCGAGGCATCACTCGCATTTCAGTTTGGACACACCGGCTGATTGCAAATGCACAGTACGTGTTTCGACACTGAAACGTGACGATTGAGCGTCAAAATAGTTTCTTAAAACAGTCGAAAATGGAGTTAAATGTGACTTCAACACTCAGTGGCGATCGCTAGAGTGGCGATTGTTACTAGACGGACACTAGAAAACCTCAGAAAATGTAATTACTTTGCGATTTTTTTAACTGAAAAACTGTTGCGGTCTTTTTCTGTTGAGCGCGAGCGTCAACGTAAAACAACGTGAGGTCACTTCCTCCCCAAACGGTTAGTTTTTGAATGAAAAGAAAAAAGTGGCGATCGTTACATTGTTTAGACGGACTGGATCGCAACTTTGAAACTCGGGTCACCGTGCGTCGATCAAGGGCAAATTGACCTCGGCAACATTATAACTCACTTCAAGGGTGCACAAACTTGTATTTACAGTATACAAAATTAGGTAAACTTGTGTTTTTGTCCTGTGAAATCACAATTAGTTTCGATGCTCTTGATATCGCTATGCGGACGGACAGATCCGAATCCCCATACATTTTTTTTGCGGAGCTAGTATAAGTTAGAATTTGTGTTATGGATATCGATTGTTGTTGAAAAACAATCATTTCAATGTGTTCTGGCACTCTCAACCACCACAGCATTGATACTTGTGCATGTATGTGTTGGAATTTAGTTCTTTGTTTAGTGATGCTGTGGCAAAAGTAAATTCATCCGTCCGTATTTTGACGATCGCCACCATTCACACGCGCATAAATAAACACATTATCAAAAATTTCAACTTTTATTTTCAAAAAAGTATTTAAACAACAACTAGTTTGCATGTTAATACAACAAATACAGCAGATTCTCACAGATATGGATTTAAAAGACTAAGCAAATCTGAGACTATCAAAATGGCCTAATACCATGAAACCTGCCAGAAGGAAAACAATCCGTGCCGAGCAAATGTGTCCGTACATGTCAGGTGTCCGCTCACGCCGGGGGCCGTACATTGCAGGGACTGCTGTATATCTTTGTGAAGCCATATGAAACAAGGACATTATGTTTTTCTCAGGATCCTGTTCCCCCAGTTGCCAGCAGACGGAGGTCCCCTGCATGTTTACCCTGAGGACTACAAGCACCCCCCTATTCCCACCACCACGGAGGATGTCAGCGATTTCTTGGAGCAACATCAGGAACAAGAGCTCATTGGGTAAGGCAGAAAAGAGAACAGAACACATTGGCTTGTTGCAGGGTCTTCTACGCTTCTTTGCTTTATGCTTCTGTGGGTTACGTGCAACAATAAAATAATGACAGGATTTGTTTTGTATTTTCTGTTCTAAAACATTAATTCAAGTAGCTGAGAGGAGAAACTGCGATCGATGGTTTGGAAACTGTAGACTCCAGATTTGTATGGTCCTCTTACATTACACATAGTTATTTTATGTAAGGTTTCCATACAAGGATGATTGATTAATTCAATTCAAAAGTTAAAATTTAACATGCAGGCATACTGCTTTTGTTTGCAAGCTGACTTGTAGTGCAAGGCAACAGATCCAACCTCCCATGAAATTTATGTACCATATCAGAGCAAAGATGTAAATAGAAAGAGAGCGTGTTGGTCCGTTGGGCATGTTATAATCTATAAATAGTATCACTTGCAATCTAGAAATTGCAATTCCACGGACAGGCATGCCCCACGAGGATCCCCAAATTGTTGCCTGATTCAGTAAGTCAATTTTTTGCCATGCAGTGAGATAGTGACAGCAGCCGGGTTGCTGTACCCCATCCTACTACCCAAGATCTACCCTCCCTTGTTTGACCTTTACGCCTTGTACACTGACCGCGATGATGACCGCTACTGGGAGAGGTCGTCCAAGCTCAACCGTCAAGGGGACATGGCGCTCATGGCTTTCTTGGGCATTGACCAGTGAGTGAACTCTGTGGATGTTTTTGGGGGAGGGGGGTAGCCATGTGTAAGTTTGTGTGTGTTTGGTGTTTGTATGTGTGCGTGTTGAGGAGGGAGGGAGGTGTGTTTATGTGTGTGTAAGTGTGTGTGTTTGTGTGCGGTTGTATGTGTATGTGTGTGTGTTTATGGGTCTGTGTGTTTGTGTGTGTGTGTGTGTGTGTGTGTGTGCCTAATTTAAAAGAGGTTTATTATATGTGTGCTGCTACTGGAAGGATGTGAGTTGAGTGGTTTTATCATGATTATAAAGCTGTATGGTTGTTACAGAAAATACTGGTTGATGGACGACATACTCTTGGAGGATAAAGCACAGGTATAGGCAACTCCATCATCTGTAAATGTATTAGCTTTCTGCCTTTGTTAGTGAGTGAATGAAAATGGAATCCTGCTTATACATTTATTGAGGACACTGGATGTTTTTTCTTGAGGAGTAATATTTTAATGGGTTCTTTGTAATCCTGCATATACATTTATTGAGGACACTGGATGTTTTTTCTTGAGGAGTAATATTTTAATGGGTTCTTTGTAATCCTGCATATACATTTGTTATGGCCACTGGATGTGAAACAAACGTACAGGCCGGAGAGTGGAAAATGGACAAGGGTTTCGTGGTTGAAGCGGGAGGAACTATTTGTGTGAAGTCTGTAAGCAAAGATCTAAGCAGTGCTGGCTGATACCGTATTTTCCGGGTTACAAGGCGCTACAGCGCATAAGGCTTCTTTTAAAAAAAATTGTAATCCAGTCACCCATTGGGCGCAGGGGGCCGATAGGGCGCACCAAAATCAAACTGCCGAGAAATGTGACGATCAGTGTGAGTTGTGTAAACAAGTGCTCACGGAATTTAAAAAAACGACTACCGGTATTCGAGATGGAGGTGAGTTCTTGTCACGTTTTGTTCCCCATGATTTTTTCACAATTTTGTTTTTTTCGTATTTCATACACGGATTAGGCACTTTGTTATACAAGGCGCAGGGGTCAAACTCGAGGAAAAAAGTCGCGCCTTATGACCCGGAAAATACGGTATATACATTAGGAGATTAAATTTGGATGTGTAAGTTTTAATACTTTGCTTGTTCTCTGAGAATGTCCTATAACGGGAAGTCACAATCACTTCAGATAATTGATCAAATTTTCAGCTTTAATTGCGTGATTTTTTTTTAGACTGAAAGACATGAAAATGTTTCAAATAGGAAATCACTCCTACTTGAGATTTGTGTATTATTTGTCTTATTTGTCTTCCTCAGAAACTCTCCAGTACTCGAGATGTGTGCTACGCCTCAGCTGTGGATGCTTTGCAGCAACTGAGGTTAGTATAACCCTTCTGCTACATGTTGAAACCATTTGTAACATTTCACTTGTGACTCCTTTTTATCAGATGTAATTTCTTTTCAATGCGTGCGTTTACAGATGAGTGTCTAGGCAGGTGGCTTTGTGCCCAGATGTCGGAGATACCAGAATGTACAGGTGGCTTTGTGCCCAGATGTCGGAGATACCAGAATGTACAGGTGGCTTTGTGCCCAGATGTCGGAGATACCAGAATGTACAAGTGGCTTTGTACTCTCAAGGTCTGCTTATTCTCATCCCTTTTGTATTGGGTTTTATTTTTTTATTTTTTTATTTATTAATTGTTTGTTTTTGTGTGTTTTTTTCCGTTATTAATTGTTTGTGTGTGCACTTGAAATACCGTTGGGTCGATATATTTGTGAATGTATTGTTTTGTCAATAACAAACGTTCCAACAACCTACCTTTCTTGTTTTTTGATTTTGTTTTTTGTCTGTTTCAGCACTGCCTTCAGTCCTATGGACAAATTGCTGGTTATTGAAGCTACCTTCAATGAGATAACACAGGTCAGCTGGTTTTTCTTTTTCAATACAAACTTGAATACACTTTTTTCTTTATGATAAATACATCAGTCCATTTTTACAGCTTGTAAGTAACTTCATTTACAAAAAAACCAAAAACCTTTACAATGTAATGGGAGCATTTGGTCAGAAAGTTTCAGCCTGACATAACTTTCACTTTTAATAAGTGGCTCAAAGAACTTGAGAAGAAGAATGTTCAGCTGGCAGTGATTTGTGTACATGTATGCTTTGATTATTTTGTTGCTCTTAAACCAGTTATCATAAAGTTCTTCATTCATTACATGTTTTCGTGTTTTAGCTATTTGCTTTGATTGCAACTCAGCTTTTCTTTCTTTCACAGACTGTTCAAAACGTGCTGGGTGATGAGCACATATGGTGTATGGACGAACTGTTCCCCATCTTCCAGTTTGTGGTGGTACGTGCCAAGATCCGCCATCTTGGGGCAGAAATCAACATGGTGGACGACCTGATGGAGAGACACATGGAGCATGGAGAACTGGGCATTATGTTCACCACACTCAAGGTCAGATCACTCAATTGTTGCTGTTCATGTTTCACTTTTGTATCTTTTTCACTGTTTGTGTCTGTAGGATGATGTTTGTGTCTGTAGGATGATGTTTGTGTCTGTAGGATGATGTTTTGTGTCTGTAGGATGATGTTTGTGTCTGTAGGATGATGTTTGTGTCTGTAGGATGATGTTTGTGTCTGTAGGATGATGTTGACAGAGAAAGCAGGCTTCATTAACAAGCTTACACGCACACAAGTCAGAACATATATACACAGACAGATAAACAAATGCAGGCATATTGCTTGTGCGCACTCAAACACACCTTGAGAGAGAGAGAGAGAGAGAGAGAGAGAGAGAGAGAGAGAGAGAGAGAGAGAGAGAGAGAGAGAGAGAGAGAGAGAGAGAGACAGACAGACAGACAGACAGACAGACACACAGACAGACACATACACTGACACACAGACAGACACAGACACACAGACAGACAGACACACACACACACACACACACACACACACACACACACACACACACACACACACACACACACACACACACACACACAGAAGTGGATGCACAGGTGTTATTCTAATCATAGTGTCCTTACTACTTTTGACATTTGTGTTTATATCAGCTGGGATTTAGAGTCACAAGATGGCTGTTATTGTTCAGCAAGATTTATATATTTTTTTGACTTTATGTTTCAAGTGTTTCTGCACTGTCAGTATTGTTGTTACTGCTATTCTTTTCACCTACATTATTATTTGTATAATGATAATTATTATTATTAATATGAAATTTTTGTCTTTATTTTTTTAGGCCAGTTACTTCCAGATTCAGAATGAAAAGATGCCGCATCACTGAACTGCCGTCTCTACTTTTCTACACAGACGTCAGAACAAGAAGTGATGTGAACAATGCACTGATTGGTGATATATATGCCATCTGCACCTCATTCAAGAAATTGCACCTGAACAGCAGGATGATGCAATGTTTAAAAAGAGACTACCAAGTATCAGCGTTAGTATAATTCATTTGTTCTCGATAAAGGTAAACCCCATTTGATGTTAACTTATATTAGTGGTATACTGTTTTTTACTTTCAGGATTTATTTTGGAATCCTGTAGGGTGGGTTTGTTGGAAGAAATATGTTATCCCTAAATACTGTAGTGGTACAAAAAACAAGAAAGGTAGGTTGTTGGAACGTTTGTTATTGACAAAACAATACATTCACAAATATATCGACCCAACGGTCTTTTAAGTGCACAGACAAACAATAACAAAAACTTATCTGGCTGTTATTGTTTTGTTATTGTTTGTCTGTGCACTTAAAAGACCGTTGGGTCGATATATTTGTGAATGTATTGTTTTGTCAATAACAAACGTTCCAACAACCTACCTTTCTTGTTTTTTGATTCTGAATTTTGGAACGTTGGCAGTTTCTTTGTTTTTGGATCTGTAGTGGTACAAGTACGTTGCAAGTGCTTGCAGAGAGTAGCCATGGAAACTGGGCTTGCAGAGAGTAGCCATGGAAACTGGGCTTGCAGAGAGTAGCCATGGAAACTGGGCTTGCAGAGAGTAGCCATGGAAACTGGGCTTGCAGAGAGTAGCCATGGAAACTGGGCTTGCAGAGAGTAGCCATGGAAACTGGGCTTGCAGAGAGTAGCCATGGAAACTGGGCTTGCAGAGAGTAGCCATGGAAATTGTGCTTAATTTCTTGCCTAGTTTACATCCTGTTTTACCATACATGAATACAGACATTGTTGACCCGAGAAAGGCAGACATTAGCAATTTCTGTATGCCTTATTTGTTTTTTCTTATGATTATTAGCTTCATCTGCTATTTTGAGACCGTTTCTATTCACTTCTGCATTACTGGGTTGAAGGTTTACTGACGAAAGAGGCTGGAACCTGTTTAAGATTGACCTGTTAATGTGTGTGGATATGAATGGTGGGCGCTCTTCTGCATATATCTGACCAAGACTGTGGCTGCCTGATTCTTGGAGCACATGTCTTTCCAAATATTATTCAAGCTCAGCTCAAGGAGTTTGGTTTCTTGAAAATATTAGGAAGCAACACATACACAGTGCCATCCCTTCACCTTACACAGCCTTTTCTGATTTTGATACGACCAAATCACCCAACTTCATTCTCAAAACATTTTTTCATTTTCTTGAAATACATGTAGAAGAATTGACAGAAATTTCTTACCTGAAGTTATTATTTGCATTTTTACTTACCTTCTTTAGTTTTGCTTTGCTTTTTGATGCCAGAACTTTCATTTTGTAAGCTAGTGACAGCCAAGAAAAGAGTTGGTTTCTTTGGTTGCTGCTGTATGTTATTAAGGTTAGTTTCACATTGTAATTTTATCTCTTTCTCTTTGGGTTTGGCTTGTATTTGGTGTGTGTATATTTTGCTGCTGTTTTTTTCAAGAAAGTATTTTTCATGTTTGTTTAATGCTGTGACACTATGACATATAGGTGTTATGCTTTTGGTTTGGGTATCCTGAGTATTGTAAAGATTATTCTCAGTTGTTAAAAGTGTGTATAATGGAAATATGTGTTGAGTGTAGAACTAACTAGTAATACATGTACGTGTATAGTGATCGTTATGATATGTGAAGTGGTAGGAATACCATTTTGAAAGTCTTTTAAGAGAGTGGTGCAGACGTTCTCTACAAGAAAATGGTGCTGGTGTCTGAACTATCAGCGGAAGATGACAGCTATAGCTGTTCAGATTTGTTTTTGTTAGTGGTTTTCTCCTGACATCTTTCACTATTAAACTTGATATTATTGCTAAAAATGGTGGTAAGACAAATAATTGGAGGCTGCCTTTTCGATTTTCGGGTGCCATATTTCTCTGCTAATGAAATTGCTATTTCATGTCTGTCTGCTGTGTAAATTAATTTGTATTCCAAGTGTGATAACAGAGATCATTTTATGTGTCTGCAGGGAATGAATGTGACTGTTTACCCAGTGACAATATCTATGTAAACTTTTGTTTTGTGTATATGGTTGCTAATGTTTTGGGTGATATGGCATGTACAATTGGCTTACAATTCCTTATATAAGCAAGAAGCTTGTGATAATTGTAAAAACATGCTTCAGAAGGATACATATGCAATAGAAATTTTGTACGGACCTTGGAACGAAGCTGTCTGACCTGAAAGGTTATTTAGAAGGCCAGTTAACTTTTTGTGTATGTTTATTTGAGTCTTACGTACTGCCCAGTGAAGACATGGAACAATGATAGCACATAGGTGTTATACTTGTGAATAAAGGGAAACAACTGAAACTTACTGTTAAAGCAAGCCACTTTTGCATTTTTTTTCTTTGGAACTGCAACAACCTACATTATTATGAATAGTACATGTATTATTATGTTATTTTTGAATGTACAGGTGGTTGTTCTTCAAAGAGGAGTACAGTGGTTTCCATTGTTTATCACAGTCTTTCATGCACTATGTACATGCCACAACAAGTTTTTACTGCCATGGTTTGATCTGTACATGCTTTGGTTTTGTGGAATTTGTCGCCTTACTTTGAAAAGGGTACACCAATCCCTATTGTGGCTGAAAGTTAGAAACGGTTTTGGTTTCAGACATTTTGCATACTAGATTTGCCCCAGACTTGCAGATTATTAGCAAATGTAATTTAGGATAGTCACTGAAAGGAGATATTTTTATTGAACAGCTAGAGATCTCGAATAGATTATTTCTGATTTAAAATAAGAAGACTGAGTTTGTCATAATAAAAGTGATCTTATCCTGATTGCAAGGGACACGTAACACCTTATGATCCAAGTTACGGCTTGTAAGACATGTGTAGTACATGTATTGCCCAAGTTGCCTGCACAATTTGCAACAGTCTTAAAGAAAATGTGTAACCTAATTTGTATAGGTTCAGAGGTACAGAGAGAAAAGAGAACAGTAAAACCCTATTTTCAGTCCGAGAAATATATGAGAACATAAAACGGAGGGAGTCTTAAAATTGGCATAGATTATAGACCTTATGAAAAAAGTTTGGAAGAGCAAGGTCTTAGAAAATAGGGGGGGGGGGGGGGGGGGCTCTTACATTAGATGATAAAGGGGGGGGGGGGGGGAGATTCCATTGTTCTGTCAGGATCACATGCAAGGTCAATTGTAGCCTTGAAGCAGGAGTGGCAGTTCTGTCTTATTGATACTTATATTTTTGCTGGGATTCTTCTGCAGATCCTAGCATATAACCACGTCATGTCCCAAATAGACACTAGTTCTAGGGACAGAAAAACCAAGTTAGCATAGCATAGCTTGTGCAGTCTACACTTTTGTCCTGTGTGATGAGCAGCCAGTTTTTAAGCTTCCTGCCGATTCCAGTACCTGAACATCATAACATTAAAAAAATGTTTCCAAACGATCATGCTTTTCTGTCAAAATAAGTTTCAGAAGTGGATTTTCTGTACAAATAATGCAAGTTCAAGAAGAGTGATTTGCTGTACAAATGATTGATGTAAATAAAGCATGTCTAGTTCTTTTGGGGGTATTGTATAATTGATGTGGATTATGAGTAATACTTTGTTCTTGTGTTTTGGTATTTTACACGGAGGAATGCAGTGAAAAATGAAGGGTCCTGTGATCGAGTTTCTACCGTTTAAAGTGGAAACCCCTTTTTACGACTTCAAAAAATGTAGGAAATTGGGTCTTTACAGAGGAGTCTTAATATGGGTGTAAATTTACAGGCTTTCTGAAGAGAAAATCTTAGAAACCAAGGTCTTTAATGGGAAGGAGTCTTTAAATGGAGGGTCTCAAAACACGGCTTCCACTGTGGTGAATGTTTGACAAGGAATGGTTCTCATTTCTAGGTCAAAATTGTACAGTGTCACTGATTAATAATTAACCAGGCATGATTTCATTTTGGGGTGAGATGGTGCAGGATGTTGAATGATTGCATGGTAAGTGTATTTATAAACACTTCTACATGTGGGTTTCACCGGTGATAATGCAGTAAATGTGCTTCATCTGTAAACAGTACATAAACCCCAACTTGTGTGTTTTAAGTTTTTGTAAACTGAAACATTTCTTCCACAGATTGAAACATGAATGGACATTTTCATAATCATTTTGCTTACTTTTTTTTTTATTTAAATGACCCATGCTGAGCTGTCCGTTTTCTATTATCTATATATTTTTTCTTCATACATGTAATCACTTCCTCCTCAAAATTTCACTTCTAGTACCCAATTATGATGCAGTACCCCCCCGCGGGTTAGGGGGAAGAATTTACCCGATGCTCCCCAGCATGTCGTAAGAGGCGACTAACGGATTCTGTTTCTCCTTTTACCCTTGTTAAGTGTTTCTTGTATAGAATATAGTCAATTTTTGTAAAGATTTTGGTCAAGCAGTATGTAAGAAATGTTAAGTCCTTTGTACTGGAAACTTGCATTCTCCCAGTAAGGTAATGTATTGTACATGTACTACGTTGCAAGCCCCTGGAGCAAATTTTTGATTAGTGCTTTTGTGAACTAGAAGCGGTTGACAAGTGGCTCTATCCCATCTTCCCCCTTTCCCAGTCGCGATATAACCCTTCGTGGTTGAAAACGACGTTAAACACCAAATAAAGAAAGAAAGAGGATGCAGTAGGTGCATGTGGCAGAATGATCCATGCAGTGGTCCTCAATGTCACCGCAGCTCATCAGGAGTTGTTCCCCTTGCTTCACAATAATGGGTTCAGGTCCACATGTGCATGTTTTGGAGTGGTTGATGAGGTCTGACCATTTATTTGTCATACTTTTACTGACTTTCGTGTTGTCATAGGAAATGTTTTTGGAGGCTATTGATTAACTTGGCCAACACTTTCTCCTGTTTTACACTCGAGTGTGTGTGTACAAATATTCTGTCTTTAAAATCATTGTGCCGACGGGCACTGTGGCGGGGTGGTAAGACGTCAGCCTCTTAATCGGAAGGTCGTGAGTTTGAATCCCGGCCGCGGCCGCCTGGTGGGTTAAGTGTGGAGATTTTTCTGATCTCCCAGGTCAACTTATGTGCAGACCTGCTAGTGGCTTATCCCCCTTCGTGTGCACACGCAGGCACAAGACCAAGTGCGCACGAAAAAGATCCTGTAATCCATGTCAGAGTTCGGTGGGTTATAGAAACACAAAAATACCCAGCATGCTTCCTCCGAAAGCGGCGTATAGCTGCCTAAATGGCGGAGTAAAAACGGTCATACACGTAAAAATCCACTCGTGCTAAAACACGAGTGTATGTGGGAGTTTCAGCCCACGAACGCGGAAGAAGAAGAATTGTGCAGATGACTTAATTAAGGGCTAAGGACATCTTGCCAGGCAGTTACATTCCTTAAAAAGCATTTTGTAAATGTTCAGCAGCCTGTTCGAGAGCTCTAAAATCTCTATATTTGTGTCCAGCAGTGTGTTTGTCTAAGAGCTTGAATAAGTGTTTGTGGTGATTGCTGTACTTTGTCTTCTTTTTTAAAAGTGTGATATTTGGTTGACGTTCACAGCTTTCCTTTGGCTCAGATAAAATGTCCAATTCATTACTCATCTATGGAATAAACTTTTCAAAGATTTTATGTCAGATATGTATGTTCTAGAGTGTGTGTTCATGTTCGCTTGCATGTGTGTGTGAACCCACCCCATAATTGAAACTTCAAAACAGTATGCCTCTCTCTCACCACTCTTCTCTTCGCGTGCATGTGTGTGTGTGTGTGTGTTTGGAAGAGAGGTGAGAGAGAGAGACATACTGTTTTTGAGCTTCAGTTATGGGGTGGGTTCACACACACACACACACACACATACTTGACTGCACTTTCTCTTCCTTAGAGGGCTGTCATACAGGCGACTCAGTCGTTGCGATTCAGTCGTCGCGATTCAGTCTTTGGCCGATCGCACATCACATCGTAGGCCATGACCCGTCACACTATGAACGATAGACGAACGATTGACGAACGATAACTCCACGCGAGCGGGGCGGAAGTGCCGTGTCACGGCAAACGCGCTTTGCGAGAGCAGACGCTAAATGTTCGAACGTCGCTCTGCCTTTCTGAAAAATTCCTTTCAGCATTACGCCTTTGCAAGAAATAAAGTTCCCAGACAGCTGCAATTAATGTTTTCCGACCGCTGTACACGCCTAAAACGTTTCCTTTATATCTGAGTAAAAAACTGTTCTTCAAAAAAGTTTTGAATCGACGAAGAGACGCTGTACGCCACTGTCCGCCATTATTTTACGTCACGGCGTCAAGGCCGCAGCAACGCGTTCTGATTGGCTCTGTTGGCTCTGCCCCTGCGATTGACCGACGACTGGATCGCAGGAATAGAACATGTTCTAAACCTCAAAGCTACGAGGGACTCGCATGAGACTGAGTCGCAGACTTGTCGTAGCTGTTTTCTACGACTGAGTCGGCTGTGTGACAGGGTAAATCACGCGACTCAGTCGCATGTGTGACAGCCCTCTTAGTGTCAGAGAGTCAATTTCTCTCTCGCTTCCTCTATCTTTCTCTTCTGTGCCATGCGCACCACAGGCACTTTACAAAAGGTACAGGGTGACCCAAACAAAACGTCATAAATTGAACAAAAATAAAGCAATCTTCATAAAATTTATTTACACACACAAGTAGCCTCTGCATGATTTCAACAGAAAATGTTAGCGTTCTAGCTTGTCTTTCAGGAAAGTTATGCTCATTCTACAGAACATGCTCCAAATGGCCTCCCACGGATTTAAATCCCCCAGATTTCTATCTTTGGGGGTTCCTGAAAGACAACGTCTACAGGAACAACCCACAGACAATCGCAGAACTCAAGCGAGCCATCACAACAACCATTCGCGGAATCTCGCAACAGGAGTGTGTGCGGGTGATTGATAACTTTGCGCGGCGAGTTCAAGTTTGCCTGAATCGGCGCTGAGGCCATTTGGAGCATGTTCTGCAGAATGAGCATAACTTTCCTGAAAGACAAGCTAGAACGCTAAAATTTTCTGTGCAAATCATGCAGAGGCTGCTTGTGTGTGTAAATAAATTTTATGAAGATTGCTTTATTTTTGTTCAATTTATGACGTTTTGTTTGGGTACTCTTTTTTTTGGGTCACCCTGTAGGTGGGGCCTGCTAATAGTAATACTATTTCAGATACATTGTACACGTAGTACGATAAGTAAAGAGTACAGCTTCGCCCCTCCCCTCCCATTCCCTGATGCATGTTACCACCCAGTGCCTATCCTTGCCATCCCAGCCTTAAAGGCTGGTTGGACACACCACAACTACAATGTACTCAGTACATCATAGCTGATAGAACAGATAATGACAATATCTGAAAGATTAAGCTGGATCAGCAAAACTCACACAAAATACAATTATAAAAACATGGTGAAAAAGGAGCCAGCCTTGAACTTACTGATTTAGCTACATTAAATATTTGGTCAAAGTAAAACTGCTGAAGATATTGGTAAAGGCAAATACATGTTAAATGTCTTGTTCTTAAAACAATGTCACATCTCTCAGTGTATCCTGGGCACTTTACTTATTTTTGTAGACATCCAGACTCGGTTGAAATTTGACAAACTAATTTCGTTGTGATTGAAGTCTAATACATGTAATCAAGTAATACATCAGCATACACATCCAATACCTTCTGCGTCAGTCCAAGTATAAAATCTGGGGTAAAACACGAAAATACCAAGCATGCATCCCTCTAATGTGGCGTATATCTGCCTAAACGACGGGGTAAAAACGGTCATAGATGTAAAAACCTACTCCTGCTAAAACCATGAATGTACATGGGAGTTTCAGCCCATGAACACAGAAGAACAAGTCGCATGAAGCAAAATTACTACATTTAGTCAATCTGTCAAACTCACAGAATGAAATTAACAAATTCACCAAAGCATTATAGATTTGTCACCGGCGGGCATGCGCCATGAAGAAAGCGTTGAACAGGTGCACGAATAAGCTTGCAGAAAGTGACAAGCCAGTATAGTGCAGTAGCGCATAGCGCTTCACAAGAAAGCCTGTGCAAAAAGTGACAAGCCAGTATAGCGCATTAGCCCATAGCACTTCACAGGAAAGCGCGATATTCTCTATTCTTTTCAACTTTCTTAGCCCTATAAAAACGGTTATGGTTTCGCTAAGGAAACCAAGAAAATACAAGTAGTCCGCAGCAGTCGGACCCTATCACAAACAAAACTCTACAATTCACAGGTGTCTCGCCAGCAAGCTGCAAATAGCCCCCAGATAACTCTACAGAGTCTGCTGTCATAAGGGTGGCGCAGTCGTCTCCCTGTCACATCTCTATGTTTTGGGAATCAGGAAATGATAAAGAATAAAATGGAATCACCTTTGGATCGATTACAAAAAGAATGTTCAGATTTTTAATGTCCACACTCATTAGTAAATTCTAAAGCTTCCAAGCTGAAATGCAATACCATAGTCCGGTCATAGTTGGAGATTTATTGACCAAAATTTAAATCTATTTAATCAAAAAATGAGGGCGTGACAGTGCCGCTTCAACCTTCCTTGTTATTTTTAAGAGAAAGGAAATCCCCGAGAGCAATAAATGCACTCTTTTGAAGAAGAGTTGTCCGTTTTACGAATGTTGGGAAACCCCTGAGCTAAAAATAGACCGGAAGTGGCGAAGATGCGCAGTGCGACGGTCTAATTTTCCTCCCGACAGCTACTCTGGTAAATCCTTACCAAATGTGGGACCCTCGAGTAGGACGGTACCCTTCATGTTACCGTGCCGATACTTTGATGTTAAAATTCGGTTCATTTGACTCACCTTAGCACAGTATGGTAGCATACGGTTGTGTAATTTTACACACGCTTCCATCTTAGGAGGCGAGATTATAAGATGGCGGCTTTTTGCTGAAGTTGTGTACTTTGACTGTGTACTTACTCTTTTGTTGTAAGAAAATTAATAAACGACTAACATACACAAGTATATTCCTAGCGAAAAGCTTGCCCAGAGGCGTATCCCCGGATGGGACTTGAGGTTTTTTTTTTAAAGCACACACCCTTTGCCAAACATCATTTTCCCAAAAGCAAAACAATTTTACCATGTACTACAGCACAGTCATTGATCAACCTTGACCCACAGATTCTACATACTATGTGTTCACTGTTTGTGTATATATATACAGACATATCTTCAGTGAATGTTCATTTATCCTACATACGTGAGAGAGACACCCGTGAGATAATAATCGTTCAAATCACACGTGTGTATATCATGTAAATGAGGTCATGTCAAGCAAGTCTGGCAGGAACCTGTTTTTCCACTGCTTATGATGACCGAGACAAACGTCATTATAGAAACACAAATTGCGCTCGCTAATTACCCTCGATGAATCTTTAGAACTAACACGTCACGCCACACTTTCAGAGTGACGTTTCTTTGCTTTGACGTAATAGATTGCACGAGGCTTTAGAAGAGATCGAGGTTCTAAAACAAGCGTCTTCAATTTAGCTGCCTCGAATGCAGGACATTTTCAGTAAAATACACGTAAGTACAGTTTGTAGGATAAACAGAATACTACATGGCTTGCTGTTCCGTACCAGATTTACACTCGTTGCTTTTTCAAATAGTGAACAGCTCGCTTTCGCTCGCAGTTCAATATTTAAAAAAACAACTCGTGTAAATCTGGTACGACACAGCAAGCCATGTAGTATTCTCTATATATAAGCTGTCTGTAAGGTATTTGAATGAGAACAAGTACCTCAACTGACATGTTATACTGCATGGCATGCAGTGGATGATTGCACTAGCTTGCCTGAAGTAAAAACTCTTCAATTTGATCATCCAACATAAGGCCAAAAAAAATGTCTGTTTCTGGTAACATGGCTAAAAAAAATAGGGTCGGTAGGTAGGGATTTTTTTTATTTTTTTTTTTACCCCAAATGTAGACCAATAAAACTAACTTTAAAAATCGCGCAAAGAGACTGGATTCACTATACATAGAGACAAGACACTCAACACATTTACAAATCGTCAGCGGACTTTTGTTTTCACACGTTTTTGTTGTTCATTTTCTCACCCTGTCCTTAAGCACACAAAAAAAATTTTTGAGTTTGGAAAAAAAAGTTTAGGGTCGGCGCCGAAATTTAGGGTCGGTCGGGTGACCAGAAACAGACAATTTTTTTTTTTGGCCTAAATAATGTGAAGCAGACAAAGTAGCAGAAAATCTTTGTGGACCCCCAAGAAACTTAGAAAGTTGATGGCTATAGATACAGTATGTTTGCTGTGACGGCTTTGAAAGTACTCCCAAGAAGAGGTGCAAAACTGTTACACTATATAGTCTATAGTCTTTGTCTGAAGATAAAATTAAAAGAGGAGTGTCAGTTGAGTGAAATCTGGTGCTTTGGATATATGTTTATATTGTGATTAGTGCTATGTTAATCACATTTTGGGCAGAAAAGCCAAAGGACCCAGCTATCTTTTTTCCCCTAAGTCCAACTTCATTGCAGTGTTGAAAAATAAAAGGTATAGGATCTTTCATTCTTCCATGTTTCACACCATAACTTCATGATAGCTGGATGACTGTGTTGACAAAGTCAGAAAATGTACATGTTTTCATTGCTTTTCTTTGGTGTTTTCAGTGGTTTTCACAGACAAGAGGGAACACAACTGTCTGGAATACGTACCTCCTGCAATGGAGGGACCAGTAAGATGTGGTGAAATGTTGTATGGGACTGCTCGTCCTTGCAACATGAGGCAAGAGAGTAATGGTATCGTTACCACATCTCACAAAAAACGAAGGAAAAAAAAAGCTGCTGGCAGGCTGATCAATTTCTTTAAACAAGCCACATCTTGCTGTACTAAAAATAGAAGTAGCTCACCTCCTGAATGCGAGGAGGATGAGGACTGTAGGCTGAAGACCGTGCAAGATCATGACAAAGATAGTGTCGCTGTAACCTTGGTTGGAAAAATTGGCCGTTATGATCCTGCCAGTTACCAGCATGTTCGGAAAAGAATGGAGAGGAATATCGCCAAAGATACAGGACTCAGTCTCAGAGATGGTGACAACATTTCCAGTGCTGGTGGAATTGAACAAACTTTTTCAAAGCAGAGAATGTTGAACAGTGGTCATCACAGAAGCTCCTGTTCTAGTCAACGCAGATCACTTCGCTGTTATGATTGTCAGGTCCTTGGAAGGTGTCCAGATGTGCACACAGGAGCAACAAGTGAAGCAAGTCATGTCAAGACAGTGGAGGTTCTGAATCATGGAATATCACCTGCGTGTGATAGCCCAGCTAAAGACAAGGAGTCGGCATCGGTTTCTTCAGTTGAGGCACAAGATGAACATAATATGAGCATTCAAAACAAAACGGAGGCTTCTGTTGTATCCGCACCATCAGATCCAGGTGTATTTGGCTCTTTGGTTGATGATTTGAAGGAAGGAGTTCATCAGATTTCAGCTGAAATCAGCAGAGACGTGTATCCGCAACGAAGAGGTAGAACAAGGGAAAAGTTTATGAATCCTTCTTCTATGAAGAGATCTTCTCTCCGGTCTTTGTACAACTTTAGGCATTTCCATCGATATCCAGTTCCGAGGAACATCAGAATGATCGATATAAATAACTTCTGTTACCCCAGGTTCGCAGAGCTTCAAGCTAGAAGAAATACTTTGAAGGACTGTACTGATCCACAGCTGAATGGATATGAATTTGAAGAACTCGCCCGTGTTGGTTGGTACTTCAACCGCCGAGCTCTGGTCACCTTCTGCTGTGGGATGGAGATGCCTGTTACACCCAACGGTCATCCACTGGATGTTCACATTGGTCTCTCACCGCAGTGTGGATTCGCTCAGAGTCTCCAAAAGCCTCCAGTTGGGGCTTTGGCACGTGAAGACCAGGCAGAAGAGCAACAAGGTAGTCCTGAGGCGTCTGGAGGAGTGTCAGAGATCAGATTCAGCGTTCCAGTTCAGGCCACAGAAGATGTAATTGTAGGCTACGGTATTTTTTCTGGAGCATATGAGGGAGCTGAAGGGTTTCAAGGGGCATTCCAAGAGAGTAGGCCTGGTGAACACCGTTCTATAGACGGAGACTCTTATGCCTTGGCAGGAGCAGCTGAACCGTCTGGTGCTAGTGCTTACATGGAGAATCTGGTGACCAACACAACACCCTTGGCCTCTGAGAGATTTCAGCCATTTTCTGGGAACCCAGATCAAGCTCGGCAGAGACCTACTGGCACGATGCAGAACACTTTTGAGACTGCAGGACGTCTGTTCATGCGTGGCAATGTGCAGGATCCGGTTGGAAGCGCACGGCTGCTGAGAGACCTAGAGGGAGACAATGGCAGACGGAGTCCTCCTGACCTTACACCTGCAGATCAGATCAACATGGATGGTCGATTGAATAATTACCGAGCTCGCTACCCCCAGTTTGGTTTCCCCACAGTGCGTAACTGGACCTTTGAGGGCTGGCCAAGGACCCATTCCCAAACGCCAAGCATGTTGGCGGATGGCGGCTTCTTTTATGCAGGCAAGTTTTCAGAAACTTCACCACTAATGTTTGCTTATTTGAGAAAATGTGTAAATTGAGTTGGCATATTTTTGCTCATTGTGAAAATGACCTAATCAGTGAATTTCATAGTTTTTAAGGAAAGTTGACGCCAGAAGGCGTATTTCTTGCCTTGGGTTTAACTTATGTCTGTCAATCCTGTGTTGAGTATCATCTGGGGTGAGAGAGAGAGAGATGGTGTGCCTGAGTATGTCTTTGTGTAAAGTGAGACTCCTTTTAGTTTTACTGTTATGGGACTTTTTCTGCTGCTTTTGTCATGGCACTGGAGGATACATGTCATATCAGGGCACTTGTTTGTGTTGTCTGACATGAACAGGAGTATATGATCCATCATGCCATCTAATCTACTTCATCTGGGGGAGCAACCTGAAATTTAGCAATAGCAGTACTGTTAATATATTATGTCAGCATTGTTTAAATCGTTGTACACAAAAACAATCTCTGAAATGTATTACTTTTATGTCCAGGCTATGGTGACAGTGTCTTGTGCTACTCCTGTGGGATTGGTGTTCGTCATTGGCTGCCGATGGATGATCCGTGGGTTGAGCACGCTCGCTGGCGGCCAGCCTGCATGTACGTTCAGACCATTCAGGGGCAGGATTTCATTGACGCTGCAGTAGAACTGTCACGCAACAACAGGCATGTGAGTATGACCGGTACATGGAGTATTCAGATGCTATACAACAGACACATTTACAGACCTGTTTACCCTTACGATTTTGGCGTAATTTATTACGATTTTCTGCAAAAAATACGCCATTCCGCTATCCGTGTCAAGACTACGATTTTCATAAATAAAAAAAAAAGTAATTTTTTAAAAAAAATAATTTTTTTTAAAATTTTTATTAATTCACATGTTTGGCATTGGTTTTTTTAATGGCAAAATGGGGTGAAAAAGCACAGGACTGACCAGAGATCATGTCTGTCTGATGAGACGCTGGAGAGCCTTCTAGTTGTGAAGTCTCGCCCTCACTCATTCGACAAGCGCAAGTACAGTAGAGAAGCGCTTGACACACTGAAAAAGGCCTACTACGAGCAAAAGAAAAAGAATCAGTGATGCATGTGCTTTTGATGTGATCTTCTTTGAAATTATGATGACTACAAAAACTGACTGATGTGTTTTGTTTGTGAATGATGGATATATGTGCATGATTGCGTTTCGCAGACACAGTTGTCATGTGCGTTGTAATTGGCGATGAATGCTGGATGATTACTATTTTTGTGCCAGGATTACTATTTTTGGGGCTGAGCATTACTCCAAAACACTTATGGGGGTAAACAGGTCTGCATTTATCTGTATACAAAATGTCATAAAATGTCTGTTATATGCACTTGTGGTTTTTTCCACTTCAGATGTCCATGAGCTGAATATTTGTGATTTGCATTGTGTTTTGAATTACATTTTTCACAAATAATTCATTTTTTATTTATTTTTTTGTTTTGAACACTGGCACAGTGGCAGTCTTATCTGCTTCAGATTTCACATTTTCAGATCACTCATTGCGCAAGAGAGATGGAGAAAGTGTGTATGGTTGGATGGCTGGTTCGATGTAGCATATGTTTCAACGAAGAAGTGAGTAAAAAAAATATGTCAGCTACATGTATTCTTTTTTTGTTTTTTTAATATTTTAGCCAACCTACCAAGAGGTGAGACTGGATGCCAATCGGAGGCGGAGAGCCGCTGAAGCAGGTACGTCTGGTTTGTGTCTTTGATTTGAAACAAAATATTTGAGAGTGAATTTATGCTTCAAGTTCATCTTGACTTGCATTTGCTGATGAGTTTAACATGAATTATTCATGGTCTGCATGTAGCTGAAAATATATTTTGTTGTATGGTTCATATGGTTGCAAGAGTACATTGCCCATGTTTCAAAAAAGTATCAAGTTGTAAACTGAGAAGGTACAGCGTTTTTTTCAAGACAGTAGTTCCCCTTCTCTTGGCGGCCTATACCCCAGACAGTAGTTCCCCTTCTCTTGGCGGCCTATACCCCAGACAGTAGTTCCCCTTCTCTTGGCGGCCTATACCCCAGACAGTAGTTCCCCTTCTCTTGGCGGCCTATACCCCAGACAGTAGTTCCCCTTCTCTTGGCGGCCTATACCCCAGACAGTAGTTCCCCTTCTCTTGGCGGCCTATACCCCAGACAGTAGTTCCCCTTCTCTTGGCGGCCTATACCCCAGACAGTAGTTCCCCTTCTCTTGGCGGCCTATACCCCAGACAGTAGTTCCCCTTCTCTTGGTGGCCTATACCCCAGACAGTAGTTCCCCTTCTCGATTAATTCATTGTTGGCTGTTGTTCGCTTTCATGCTGTAAAGAAGACAACAAATCTGCAGCAATTAATTACATGTTTAAACTGTGTGTTATATTTCCATTTTGTCCAGGTAACGGTGAAGATGCTCCTGCACCTGCAGCCTTACCTGGTGATGACATGACAGGCCTGCTGTGCAAAGTGTGCTATGAGGAGGAAATGAATACCGTCCTCATGCCTTGTCGTCATCTTGCAGTGTGTACACGTTGCAGTGGAAGGGTCGGCACATGTCCTATCTGCAGAGCTCACATTGAATCAACATTCAGAGCAAATTTTGGGTGACTTTCCTGGGTGATGTTTGGTGTGCTACAGATTAAAATCAATCGGATGTATGTTTACCACAAGCATAGCTTTCATCCATGTTAATTGCTCTGACTTTTGTGTCATAGTGTGTTATACAGTATCCAGCTGAGAAGTTGACAGAATTGAGTTCCCTTGTGTATAATATCATCGCAGTGTTTTGATTTAATGTGCTATATAATGTCAGTGTGTTTTAAATGTTTCCTAGTTGAATAGGTGCATTTGTTGCAAATTTCTATCACTCATTCTCTGGGTTTTGTTCAGCATTTATATTTTTCTTTGACTGTGGGCTGACATTTTCTAGGGTGGATGGTATTGTTTTTTTTCCTCATGTTCAGAGGATACTAATAATGAGGGTGTTCAACTTTTATTTTGTGTGTGCATAGCATTCCAGGGGACCTTCACCTTGTTTCTTTCTCTTGCTGCAAATATTGAAGACTGAGGTTCTGAAAGCTAGAGGCCACATTGGCTTTGGTGAAAGACGGTTATTGAAGAGCTGCACATGCTTATAAGTGTAACTTTGACTGGTTGAGAGCCTTCCTGTTCGTACAGTTGTCATCATTTCAACTTTTGCATAGTTGGTGCTGCATATATGCCCTCACTATTGTTTTGGTGCATGTGTATTAAATCAAAATGTATAAGTTTTTGAAACTGTTCATAGATGGGCGCAGTGGCGTGGTGGTAAGACATCGGCCTCCTAATCGGGAGGTCGTGAGTTCGAATCCCGGTCGCTGCCGCCTGGTGGGTTAAGAGTGGAGATTTTCCCCATCTCCCAGGTCAACTTATGTGCAGACCTGCTAGTGACTTAACCCCCTTCGTGTGTACACGCAAGCACAAGACCAAGTGCGCACGGAAAAGATCCTGTAATCCATGTCAGAGTTCGGTGGGTTATACAGGCATGGGAATTGTCCGTTATTTCCGCCAAATTTTTTTTGTTCCGCCGAAAAAGCAAAAGTGTCCGCCGAAAAAATAAAGGGGGGAGGCACACAAAAAAAGCACCGGTTACTTTTGCCTTTGCGCAAAAGCCCGCGAAAACTTTCCGTACTTTGTTCACGCACTGCTACCGCCCGCCTCAGTTACTAACTTACTTGAACTTTTATGTTTGAAAGTAAACCAGATTGTACAGATTGTGTTACAAGTTACATTTTCCTGTTTGTTTCAACAGATCAAGTTTTTAACAAATTTAAACCATATAATACATGTATATATTTTTTTCTTCAAAAAAGCAAAAATTGGTACTAAAAACTCTGATTCTAAAAACAGAATTTAATGGCAAACTTGGAGCTCAGATGACACCAGATTGCACCATCTGGGTTCTTTGGAGAAATTTTTTCCGGGGGGGGGCATGCCCCCGGACCCCCCTAGTAAGGCTAGGCGCTTTGCGCCGTCGACTTGACGCTTCGCGTCTTCAGTTATAAATTTTCAGCCTTTTTTACAATTTTCAATTCCCATGCCTGGTTATAGAAACACGAAAATACCCAGCATGCCTCCCCCGAAATCGGCGTATGCTGCCTGAATGGCGGGGTAAAAACGGTCATACACGTAAAAATCCACTCGTGCTAAAATGAGTGAACGTGGGAGTCTAAGCCCATGAACGAAGAAGAAGAAGAAGAAAAAACTGTTCATCATACTAAATCGAATCTGTTATTCAATCACATATTCTTACCTCAACTCACATAAATGGCATTAACTTCAGTTCATTGCTAAGATATTGAAGTAGTACTCGACCCTGGTAAGGGGGGAAGTAACTCCCTAAGAAAAACAATCCGTAGTCAAGGACGGGAGTCACCTCCCCTACCGGTAACCCGCACATGCGCGGTCCTGCTACCGGCCTTCATTCCACCCACTTCAACACTACTGCACAGACGTGTTGTTGTACTCCGGCATATTTTTTGCCTTGGCCTTCGTGGAAGGCCATTTGACCCTGGTTTTTGCGTTGCTATCTTTAGGTAAGATCGTTTCAATCTCTTCGCTGCTTTCGTTCGAGTATTTTCGTTCGTTTGAGTATTTTCGCTGTTGTAATTCATCTCCACGTGCGCGTGTTCGATATTGCAAATGGCGGACAAAAACTCAAAAAGCAAGGGCAAACTTGTTTCCCTACTCTCTTCTCCGGGAAAAGAGAAGGATAAAGACAAGCCCAAGTCTAAATCAAAGGCGCGTGCCTCTGTGTCTTCTTCACAGCCTACTTCTTTAATTCTGGTCACTGACCCGGCGACTAAGAAGACAGAACGGGTGTCGCTCAACTCTACGTCACCGTCACCGGTTTTCCCTACGCGGGAACGTTCTACTTCTCCTCTCTCGCGCTCGCAGACGCCACGGTCTAGCGAGTCCGTGTCGCGGGAAGAAATTCTGGCTATGTTTGCAACTCTGAAACATGACCTAGTTGCCTTGCATTCGGCAGAAAGGCCTGTCGCTCCCCTCCCGCCTGGCGTGGGGGGGGTGGCTTCTCTTTCTAGGCTGCGGCCGTCCGCGACGATCACGTCGGCTGATCTCGGGCCGGATTTTTCTGGTTCGGTCGCGGATTCCCCTGCCTTTTCAGGGGGGTTCGCGTCCTTAGCGCCGCCCGGTTCCAGCGCTTCGGCGTTGGGCGGCGTTTGTGGGAGTCCCCATCTTTTTGGGGGCTCACACTTGCCTGCGGGCCCGGGTTACGCTCTGGCGTCGCCGGGTTCGCAGACGGCTCCTCCCCGGCAGTACACCGTCCATCACGTGGCGGGTGCGCTAGGGAGCGGCGTAGCGCGCCAGCCTGCCCCCCTGGGATCAGTTTCGGCTGTCCCGGCCTCTGGGGGGCAGGCAGCAGCGTCTTGTTTGCCCAGCTCTGGCCTACAAGATTCTGTCGGCGGTCATCGACCTGTAGCTCTTGGTTCGGCTGCCGCCGTTCCTGGTTGGAGTTCGCAGGGGGTAGGCTCCTCTGGTTGCCCCTCGGGGCTTCCGGTCGGGCCTGCCCGCGGATTGTCGTCCTCGACTTCCGGTTGTGCTGTGGCAGGCACTTCCGGTGGAGGACAGCGGGCTAGTGGTTCCGGTGGCAGTGTCCCTGCTATCCCGTCCCTGGTTACGCATCGACTTCCGGCCCCGACTTCCGGTTCCGCCGCGGCGGTTCCGGTTGTCGGCGGTGCTGTTGGTGGACAGTTTGCGGCGCTTCCGTCTATTGTTCAACCGACTCTAGCCACTTCCGCTTCCGTGGACGGGTGGGTTTCCGGTTTGCCGGACCCTCCTTCTGATGGAGATCAGGAAGGTTTTGGAGAGGAACAGGAAGGGGATGAGGATTGCTCTGAATCTGCTACCCCCTTACGGATTCCCAATAAACTGGGCCCTACTCTGGAGTTGGCTGCGGAGATAACCTCACGGTATTTCCCTGAGGGTGTCTCCGCCGATTCTACTGTGGTCGCACCCCCTCCTTCTGCTTTGGCAGATTTTGCGGGCGCGGGGGACACGAAGGTGAAGTTCCGGTTCATGGAATCTCCTTCCGTCCCTTTTGTGATGGCTCAGGTGTTGGCGGACGCTAACACACCCTACCCTCTCCTGGCTGCTCATGGGGAAGCCCCCCCGTCTGCTCAGCCTTGGTTAGCCTCGGCTCAGGCAGGCGGCGGCCTCCCAGCTAATTCAAGAAGATCGCGGCTGCCTAGCAGGCCACATTCTCTTCTCTCCTCGTTTTCACTGCCCACAGCTCCACTTCCGGTGACTCCGGAACTGGCTCGCTTACGGCAGGACGGTTATAGCCGAGATAGGACTGCCGTGTGTACGGAACAGAGTCTACTCGGGCTGGAGGAGAGCGGGCGTTCTTCCCTCGAACTGACCTCTTTAGCGGAAACGCTCATCCGGTCTCTCACGAGAGCCATCGCTTCGTCCATCGAACCTTTTAGGTTCCGTGACGATGCCATTGAGGCTGATGCTGCCATGCTCTTGGCGGCCCTCGCGAAGGTCACTGACAGTCAGATGACTCTTGCTGCTCGGCTCTACTCTCAGGTTGTGTTTTGGAGGCGCGAGGCTTTTCTTAACGGCTCACGCCTGACGGATAAGGCCACCATAGACTCTTTGAGAGTCTCTCCCTTCTCAGAGGGTGCGTTGCTGGGATCACGCTCTTTGGATGCCCTCCGGCAGCAAACGGAGGAGGCTCGTGACCATCATGTGGTGCAACTGACGGAACTCGCTCTTAAGCAGCACGGTAACAAACCACGGAGTTCTGCACCAGCTGCAGGCAAGTCCTCGGGGCAGAAGTCGTCTCAGGCAGGTAGGGGTGGTTCACGTTCCCGCCCTTACCAGCGTAAACCTTCCTTTGGGAAGCGGGGGTCTGGGCGCAAGCCCAACCCCCAATGAGACCCCCCCGATCCAGTCACCCCCCCAGCCTCTACCCTTTTGGTAGCAGGCGGCCTCTCCCGGGCCCTTCCAGCTTGGCTGTCTCGGACAAGCAGCCTATGGATCATGGGGGTGATTCGATCGGGGTTCCGCCTTCCTTGGCAGGAAGGCAAGGCCCCTTTGTCCAGAGCGCCGGCCAACTTCCGGTTTCCGGCCAGCCCCGACGCTCGGGAGGCAATTCAGGCAGAAATCCTTCTCTTGCTGCAGAAGCAGGCTATAGAGGAGGTTCTCGACCACTCCTCCTTGGGTTTTTACGGAAGAATCTTCGTTGTCCCCAAGGCTTCCGGGGGGTGGCGGCCAGTCTTGGACCTCTCTCCACTGAACCGCTTTTTGCGCAAAATTCGGTTCACCATGGAAACGCCGGCGACCGTCAGGGAGGCGCTTCGCCCGGGCGACTGGGTGACGTCCGTCGACCTGACGGACGCCTACTTCCACATCCTCATGCACGAGGCGGACCGGAAGTGGTTGCGTTTTCTGTGGGGGGACCGAATCTTCCAGTTTCGGGCCCTACCCTTCGGGCTGTCACTTGCTCCCTGGGCGTTCACCATGGTGGTGCGCCAGCTTTGTGCCCTTGTTCGGCAGCACGGGGTTCGGCTCAGGGCATACTTGGACGACTGGCTGATCCTTCATCAGCGGGAAGCGCTATGCCTTCAGCATACCCAGTTTGTCCTTGCCCAGGCTCAGGATCTCGGCTTCCAAGTCAACCACACCAAGTCCGAGTTGACTCCGTCGCAGACCTTTACTTACCTCGGCATGGTTTTCGATTCACGGGAGTGGACAGTTCGTCCCACTCAACGCCGGGTGGACAAACTGCAAGCTCTCCTGTCTTCCCTTTTAGGGCTTCAGTCAGCTCCAGCCCGGACGCTTGCGTCTGTACAGGGCCAGATGGAGTCCATGTCGTCCCTTATTCCGCTAGGCAGATCCCACAAGCGCCCGTTTCAGGCGGCTCTCAGTTCAGTCTGGAATCCGACTTCACAAGGCTGGGACGTTTTGGTTCCTCTCGGGGTCTGGTTTCAGCAGACCACGCTTCAGTGGATGAACACCCCTTGGCTTCTGCAGGGAGTGCCCATAGCGCTTCCTCCTCCCTCCACGCATCTCTTTTCGGACGCGTCTCAGAAGGGTTGGGGGGCTCATGTAGACACACACACGACGTCCGGTCGGTGGTCACAAGAGCAGCGGCTTTGGCACATCAATCGCCTCGAGCTCGAGGCGGTCTTTCTGGGGCTTCAGCATTTTCTCTCCGCCCTCCAGGGCACCCATGTGTTGATTCATACCGACAACACGACAGTCGCTGCCTACCTCAACAAACAGGGCGGTTCCCGATCTCAACTGTTGTCCAGCCGAGCATGCGAGATCCTTTCTTGGTGCGCTCGCCATCAGATTCTGGTCTCGGCTCGCTACCTGCCCGGCTGCCTGAACGTCCTGGCCGACGCCCTCAGCCGGTCCTCTCAGATCCTCCACACAGAGTGGACCATCACGCATCAGGCGCTCCTCCGCCTTTGGGCGCAGGTAGAGCGACCGATGGTCGACCTCTTCGCCACGAGGTTTTCGCGTCGCCTTCCGATCTTTGTTTCCCCGTTTCCGGACCCGGAAGCGTGGAAGATCGACGCGATGACGATAAGCTGGACAGGGCTAGTGGCTTACGCCTTCCCTCCCACTCCACTCATCGGAAGGGTCCTGCGAAAAGCCGACTTAGAGCGGCCTCGTCTTCTTCTCGTGGCACCGCGCTGGCCCAGTCAGCATTGGTTCCCGGACCTCCTGCGGCTCGCCAGCGGCCCGCCAATTCCGCTCAGCCTTCGGCGAGGGGAGCTTCTACAGCCCAGGACGGGCATTCTTCACGATCGCCCCGAGTTCCTGGATCTTCACGCCTGGCGACTGTTCGGCGATCACTGAAGCGCTCAGGCGCCTCAGACCTTACTCTGGACTTAGTCCAGAAGGCTCACAGGCGTTCCACCTCCTCCGTTTATTCGTCGCACTGGCTGGCTTGGACTCGATGGTGTGCGGCCAACAATGTTGTCCCGGTTGCCCCGCGATCAATGCAGGTCGCAAACCACTTGGCATGGCTCTCCGCTCAGGGACGCGCCGCGTCCACTTTGCGCGTTCGCCGCTCAGCCATCTCAGTTACTCTTAAGCAACTTGGTCGCTCCATCTCCCTCGGGGGAGTCATCGCGAGTGTGCTAAAGGGCGCGGCCCTCAGTTCTGCAACGGAGAGAACTTCTGTCCCGGCTTGGGACGTTCTGCTAGTACTCGAATTTCTCCGTTCTAGTGCTTTCGAACCTTTACAAGACGCTAGTCTTTCTGACCTTACGCGCAAAACTCTCATGCTCATACTGCTCGCTTCCGCGCGAAGGGGCAGCGAGATCCACGGCCTCTCAGGTTTAGACCGTGATATCACTTTTGAAAGAGACGGCTCGGTTTCACTGCGTTTCCGTCCCGATTTTCTCGCCAAAAATCAAAAACCGGACCAACTTTCACCGATCATTTCCATTCGGCCTCTTCGGGACATTTTAGCCCCCGGCGATCCGGATCTTTCTAACTGTCCGGTACGTGCGCTTAAGGCTTACTTGTTGCGTACCGCTCCGATTCGAGCATCAGCTCAGAAGTTGTTGTTTATTTCGATTAATACAGCCCGAAATAAAGACATTGCAAAAACCACGCTTACCAGATGGTCTTCCACACTTATAAGGCATGCCTATCAGTGGTGGCAGACACAAGGGGGGGGGCAGTCAGTCCTTCCTCTTCGATCACCTCGGACTCACGAGGCTCGAGCGTGGGCAACTTCCTTAGCTGTCCTCAAGTCTGGTAGGATGTCAGACGTCCTCAAAGCTGCATACTGGACGTCTCAAGATGTCTTCCTCAGCTACTACCTCCGGGACATTGCCAGCACTCACCCGGACGGTACCAACTGCCTCCCAGCCATGGTTGCCGCAGGCCAGATACTTCCAAGAGTTTAATGTGAGTATCCCACCGCCTTTATGTGCAATCTGCCATTTATGTGAGTTGAGGTAAGAATATGTGATTGAATCGAAAATTTCAAAACTAAATTTTCATTTAATTAATATACTTACTCAACTCACATCGTTTATACCCTCCCATCCATCCCCGCTAACATTATATGTGTTACAGGTGTGTGTTTCCGTGGGGGAATGAAGGCCGGTAGCAGGACCGCGCATGTGCGGGTTACCGGTAGGGGAGGTGACTCCCGTCCTTGACTACGGATTGTTTTTCTTAGGGAGTTACTTCCCCCCTTACCAGGGTCGAGTACTACTTCAATATCTTAGCAATGAACTGAAGTTAATGCCATTTATGTGAGTTGAGTAAGTATATTAATTAAATGAAAATTTAGTTTTGAAATTTTCGATTTTCAGCTAAAACAAAAACTTAAGAAGTAAGGAGAGCAGACAGTTAAATTTGTGAAGGTAAGCAAGAAATGAAATAAAGGAGATTAAATATGAACAGATAAGTTGAGATGATGAATGTAGGAGAAGAAGAGTGTCGGCATTAAGAATATGGATAAAGTGTATTTGTATATGACCAGTAACTGATGTTCATCCCCTCAAAAGCTATACGTGGCATCTGTACAAAATCATCTTGCTAATTTATTATTTGTTCATGCCTTCAGACATGTAATGGGCGGTTCTGGTGAGGTTATGCCATTTCTTTCTTTCGGCTGGTAACAGACGGAACCTCGCGGCAAGATCACTTGAGAAAGGAACAAGAAGGGCAAAGCCCATACGACTCACATGCTTGACCTAAACCTAGCAATGACATCATACACTAAGAACTGCTTTACACATTTTTCCTACCAAAATACATGTGACCTTGACCCAAGGTCAAGGTCATCCAAGGTCATGCAACACAAAGCTGTTAATTCAAGACATAGGAAGTACAATGGTGCTTATTGGCTCTTTCTACCATGAGATATGGTCACTTTTAGTGGTTCACTACCTTATTTTGGTCACATTTCATAAGGGTCAAAGTGACCTTGACCTTGATCATATGTGACCAAATGTGTCTCATGATGAAAACATAACATGTGCCCCACATAATTTTTAAGTTTGAAACAGTTATCTTCCATAGTTCAGGGTCAAGGTCACTTCAAAATATGTATACAATCCAACTTTGAAGAGCTCCTGTGACCTTGACCTTGAAGCAAGGTAAACCAAACTGGTATCAAAAGATGGGGCTTACTTTGCCCTATATATCATATATAGGTGAGGTATTCAATCTCAAAAACTTCAGAGAAAATGGGAAAAATGTGAAAAATACCTGTTTTTTAGACAACATTTATGGCCCCTGCGACCTTGACCTTGAAGCAAGGTCAAGATGCTATGTATGTTTTTTGGGGCCTTGTCATCATACACCCTCTTGCCAAATTTGGTACTGATAGACTGAATAGTGTCCAAGAAATATCCAACGTTAAAGTTTTCCGGACGGACGGACGGACGACTCGGGTGAGTACATAGACTCACTTTTGCTTCGCATGTGAGTCAAAAAACCGTGCATTGGTCCCAAATAGCATGTCGCTTTGGTAACAGTTCGTGTGTAAGTCGTGCATTTTATACGGTAAAAAGACAATGGTAACAGGCGGAACCTTGCGGCAAGATCACAGGAGTTGTCTCGCGTTATCACCCCAGAAGCGCTCATTGAGTTATTGACCAATGCTGTACATGTATACTACACTTATAGTATTAAATTTTGGTGTGAGGTTTTCAATTCAGTGATAATATACCCAAAATTATCAATCATTTGTCCGGTTTATATAATTATGTGCTTCCCGTAGCTTCTTCTTTTCAGTATTTAAGAACTTTACATATTTGCTTATTACTGTAGGAGCTAACTGCCATTGACGCTATCACAACTATGTATTGCAGTTTTACCTGTACTGTATAAAGCTTACTCTTCTCTTTTGTTATCTCCCTTGCTTATAGGTAAGCAGCACACCACGTCAAATGGATGGTTATTTTATTTTAAATTTGTTGTTCTGATCATATAACGAGGATGATGTACAAGGTGCATGTTTGAAGTGTGACATTTTGTGTGTATGTCAAAAGTTTCGATTGACACACTGGTGTTGTTAGGTGAAAGTTCATCATGTTGCCGAATTGTGGTTCTACAAAATATCACATCAACAGTGTCATTTGAAAAAGTGTTGGAGACCTGTCCTTACCAACAGTACCCCACCCTTCCTTGGTTCCCCACCCTGACATTGACCCCACCCTGACATTGACCCCACCCTTCCTTCGTTCCCAACCCTGACATGGACCCCTCCCTGTTGACACCTTTTCTCCTGTTTCTATTTTTTTCATAGACAATGTTCCAAAATAACTCTGTCAGGATTCTAAGTGGTCTGGTAGAGTAAGAGCCCCTTTTACGGCGTCAAGCTATTTAAAAAATTTCTAAAAGGGGCTCTTACTCGACCACACAGCTTAAAATCCTGAGAGTTATTTACGGAAAAGGTCTATTAACAAGAATTTTAGAATGCATATATTTCTATATATGAATAATGCTTTGTTTCTCTTGTTGAGGTGTATGCATCTTGTGTACATCTGTGCACATAGCATACAAATGGCTGGAGAGGCCTAGATATGCTCAGAGATTCATAAAGTTTGTAAGCAGCAGTGTCCTGTTATCAAGAAATTAGAATTATACCAGGAGAGAGAGATTTTGACAGTGGTACTGTTGTACATGTACGATCTGTAAGCCCTTTTCAAAAACCATTGATAGCTCTCGCTTATTCCATTTTTATCTTGCCCGTTGCTCGACTTAGATCTGAGAGAAGTTTTTAAAATGTTATCACATAAATAGGCGACTTGCCCTATCGGCCAGCGCCGCGAAGTCGCGCGATAAATCTGCAATACCTTGCATGGTCTTGCGAGATCTGCCTCAAACTGCGGGCATGTTTTGATAGCTCTGTTAGAGGTTGCGTTTTAGTGCAGACACTTCACCTTGAAAATGGTGAATTTGCACTGTGCAGCAATGTTAGCCGCAACAATAATCATAAAGTTCGTTCAAAGTACCCAAGCATGGCCCGTACACAAAGGAAAGGCGATCTAGTTTTTTTTAAACACAAGCCAGAGAACACCAGCGCTTGTGAAGCGATGGCTGAATTCTCTTCGACGTCAAAATGACGTGCCATCCCGGTACTCCGTTGTCTGTTCAATAACTTTATTATCTTCGGTTTCTTGTATCTTGAATATTGTATTTTTCTTTCTTTGAGGTATTTTTGCAACTTTGGTACTTGCAATCGCATGAAAATTCTGCTGTTCGGTAGCCATTGTTTAGATCAGTGATTGTAGTGTATGGAAGGAACGATAACTCTTGAGAGCAAAAATTGTGCCCGCAGGGAAGTGAACCTTCCATATCTTTCGTACCGGAGAGCTGTCTAAGCGGGGTATTGTGCAAGTTGGCTATTGTAACCACAGGCACTCGTCACGAGCGGGTCGGGATCAAAGTGGGCGGGGCCTGTGCGCTAAAAGACCCCCCCGTCCATCACAAGTGACAGCCAAGACATAGGCCACGCCCACCTCGTGACGAGTGCCTGTGATTGTAACAGCCTTGTTCCAGTTTCATAGCGCAGTCTGATATATACAATCAATCAATCAATATGAGGCTTATATCGCGCGTATTCTGTGGGTACAGTTCTAAGCGCAGGGATTTATTTTTTTATTTTTATTTTATGCTATTTATATCGCGCACATATTCAAGGCGCAGGGATTTATTTATGCCGTGTGAGATGGAATTTTTTCACACAAGAGTCACGCATTCACATCGGCCAGCAGATCGCAGCCATTTCGGCGCATATCCTACTTTTCACGGCCTATTATTCCAAGTCACACGGGTATTTTGGTGGACATTTTTATCTATGCCTATACAATTTTGCCAGGAAAGACCCTTTTGTCAATCGTGGGATCTTTAACGTGCACACCCCAATGTAGTGTACACGAAGGGACCTCGGTTTTTCGTCTCATCCAAAAGACTAGCACTTGAATCCACCACCAAGGTTAAGAAAGGGGGGAGAAAATTGCTAACGCCCTGACCCAGGGTCGAACTCGCTTCCGAGCGCAAGTGCGTTACCACTCGGCCACCCAGTCCTCAGACAACAGACAACTGTAAAACTGTAAAACAGACAACTGTAAAACTGAGAGACCCCAAGTAGATTTCAGATTATCTGTACGCTGGTAAATCACGTTTTCTTGTATGCAGGCTTGTATTTTCATGGTGTCATTGATGTTGGAAAAAGACTCTACATTGTCAGCATGGAGAGGTACTTGCGCGATGTTTTTGAGTAATACTGGCTTTAGATGTACTGCACAGGTGATAGAGCTTAGAACATAACTTGGACATCTGAGTGCTATTGAAAGCTATGGTGAAGGGCCTACAGCATCATATTTTAACTTTAATCAGTTATGTAAATAAGTTTTTTTCCACAAGAAAGTGAATGATTAGATTCTTAAGATTAAGCACAGGCTGGTTTTGTTGGAATAAGACATAAGACATTATACTTTTTTTTTTTAATCCTCACCGACACACAAACAAACATGCCAAGACTAAAAATGTGTCGTTTTTCAGCAGATCACCAAACAAAAATTGTACACATTTAAAGATACATGTATTTGTAATAAATGACTGAGGCCAAAATGCATTCCTATGTGCTTGATAGCTAAGCACATATGTTAAATATTAAATTTCAAATTACTTTGCAAGTGTGTGTGCTATTGTTGCAACAGGACATATTGGTTTTATATAACGAATAAAATGTAATTGAAACTCTTGGTTTAACTTAGTGGTCTTTGTTTTCACTGAGGCCTGTGGCTGATCACACACACACACTAACAAACACAAAATTTAAGTTGGAGACATTTATGCACATAAAAGCACTATGCTCTCTCTCTCTCTCTCTCTGAATCTCTCTTAGTCGTACACACACAGACAAACAACCACACTTCCCACATCTTTCTTTCTTTTTTCTTTATTTGGTGTTTAATGTCGTTTTTAACCACGAAGGTTATATCGCGACGGGGAAAGGGGGGAGATGGGATAGAGCCACTTCTCAATTGCTTCTTGTTCACAAAAGCACTATTCAAAAATTTGCTCCAGGGGCTTGCAGCGTAGTACAATATATTACCTTACTGGGAGAATGCAAGTTTCCAGTACAAAGGACTTAACATTTCTTACACTGCTTGACTAAAATCTTTACAAAAATTGACTATATTCTATACAAGAAACACTTAACAAGGGTAAAAGGAGAAACAGAATCCGTTAGTCGCCTCTTACGACATGCTGGGGAGCATCGGGTAAATTCTTCCTGCTAACCCGCGGGGGGTCACTTCCCACAACGAAGCAGAGTTTTGGGTAAAGTGGAGTACAAAATAATCGCTAATCAAATTTCAGAACCATTTGGCAAGGCTTTTGCTGTCCACTTTGTGTAAATCTTCAACAGCAAAAACTAATACTCTAGAACACATTTACTTGCCATCAAGAAGAAAAAATATCAGTACATGTACTGTGGTGCTGTACATGCAAATTTCCAACACTAATCACAGATCAGGTCTCAAATGTTAAAATGCTTAACACTTTGCATCAACTCTTGACGGACCTAAATATCATCACATCTGCACCGCAACTGTAGTTTCAGGAGTTACTGGGAGATCATAGAAGTTACAAGTTTCGGCAACCCTGAAGTTTCCTGGCAACAACATAACAGGTCTGTCTATATCAGCTTCAGTGATTGCTTATCTCTCTATATTTCCATGACAAATTAACAGCATAAAATATCAAAAGAATCAACTTGTTAACCTTTAAACACCCATATGTCATGTTTTATCTTTGACAGAAGAGAACTCCAACTCCACCCAGTTCTCTCCCTTGTGAAATGTCAATCTCTCGTTTGCTTCGCCAACCTCCAGATCCAGCCGAGTCACATCCCAGCTGCAAATAGGAGTTTCATATATATCAGTAAAAAGTACACTAACAAGAAAAAAACTATTTTTTTAAACTGCTTTGACTTCAAAACTTGTACATAAAGAAAGAGAGCAATAGGACACATGCAATTTCACAGGAACTCCAAACAATGTTTATTGTTAATGTGTACCGAGAAAGATGTGTACGGTCACACTTCATGTTTCTTGTTGAAATCTGCAATTGTCCAGTGAATATAAAAAAAATGAACATTCAGAACACACTCAAATGTGAACAAAAAGAACATTTGAGAAAAAGGTTCGGTATTCTTTGCTTGTAACTTTAGTACATTGTAACACTAAGAAAGGGAAGGGAAGTTCCAGGGCACAGGACTACAGTGAACACTAAGAAAGGGAAGGGAAGTTCCAGGGCACAGGACTACAGTGAACACTAAGAAAGGGTAGGGAAGTTCCAGGGCACAGGACTGCAGTGAACACTAAGAAAGGGGAGGGAAGTTCCAGGGCACAGGACTACAGTGAACACTAAGAAAGGAGAGGGAAGTTCCAGGGCACAGGACTACAGTGAACACTAAGAAAGGGGAGGGAAGTTCCAGGGCACAGGACTACAGTGAACACTAAGAAAGGGGAGGGAAGTTCCAGGGCACAGGACTACAGTGAACACTAAGAAAGGGTAGGGGAAGTTCCAGGGCACAGGACTACAGTGAACACTAAGAAAGGGTAGGGGAAGTTCCAGGGCACAGGACTACAGTGAACACTAAGAAAGGGTAGGGAAGTTCCAGGGCACAGGACTACAGTGAACACTAAGAAAGGGTAGGGGAAGTTCCAGGGCACAGGACTACAGTGAACACTAAGAAAGGGTAGGGAAGTTCCAGGGCACAGGACTACAGTGAACACTAAGAAAGGGAAGGGAAGTTCCAGGGCACAGGACTACAGTGAACACAATTATGCCGAACCAGCCTCCTGGTAGCTAAAGGAAAGACGACGCTTAATGGAGGCAACTTTCTTTTTCTGTTGATTGTCACATTATTTTTTGGTCCACTTCAAAGGCCACTAGGTCAATGTACTGGAGATTTCATTTTATATTTAATTAAATGTTAAATGTAAGGTTTGCAAAATGTTTAACACACACCTCCTGCTCACTGTTTTGAACTTCAGTATCTGTTAATTGTTCATTTTTACTGTAGTGCTCCACCTTTATTTGGTGTTTTTTCAACGTTGATAGATTCTCACCTGTCTCCTGCTTTTTCTCGGCTTGCCCAGACATAAAGGGTACCCTTGTCCTTTGGTCCTTTCACAGGAATAGCCAACTTGGAAGGGGGAAAAAAAACGAAAGTTAAGGAAAAAAATACAGCAATTTATCTATAATATTTTCACATGATACATTGTGCTTCTATTCTTGATTCTTTTATGGCTGTACATGGCATCACTTTTCACACACAAATAGGACAGAATTAAATAGTTACAGGAGTTGCAAAAGCACTTTCAGTTAAACTGGCCACACACACACACACACCAACACACACACACACACCAACACACACACACACCAACACACACACACACACCAACACACACACCAACACACACCCCAACACACACTCTGCACCTCTTCCCCATCCATCTGACCAAACAAGACACACTCGTAAAATACCAAAAAAGTGTGCTATGATTCGTATGAATATATTCAACTACTGAGGATTTTTTCTTTCATTCTTCTCTTTTGTTGTTGTTGTGGTTGTTGTTTGATTTAAACATCCTCACGCATGCTGCCGCTCTCTTAATTCCTGCACAAGTGAGATAAATGCAATTACTTTTGCCTCATATCCATCAATTCTGTTTTTCTCTGTATTTCCTAAATCCATCCGGGTTGGGTGAATTGGGTGACCAAGAAGATCAACAGCAGGCTGATAATGGCGCAACATGTACATAGGTTTACGGTGATATTCTTCCCTCTGCAGATTTTCTGAAACATAATATATGGCTGAAGAATTCATTGACACAATGAAGTAGTATACACACAGTGAGATAGCATTTGGCCAAGAAGAAAAAAACTCTATCCCGGACCGACCCTTTTTTCCCCTCCCGACCCTACTACTACAATGTACATGTATTTTTGACCCTTCAAAAAAAAAAAAAGAGAAAAATATAAACACAAGAAAAATTAATTTTGCAGACTTTACAAGGAAAGTACAACTCTTCTCCGACATCTAGGGGACACAGCTTGCATGATTTACAGCAAATGCATCTTTGTTAATTAATTAAAAACAAATTTTAAAAAAAGGAACCAACCTACTGACCCTAAATAACTTGGAAATTCTAATCTGAAACAATGAGCCGGAGTGGCATATACTTAGTGGTTAGACTTAGACTTAGAGTGCTTGCATCTCTTACTGGCAGTTGGGATCAGTCACTTGGGGTAAATACAAATACCTGATTTTTTCGAGCACTCTCCAGTCCACCCGGCTGGAAAAGGGTACCTACCCCTATTTGGGGAAAGTGCATTGCCTTGGGTTTACAAGTACAACCTTCCACAAGTTCCAGAAATCATAATTAAGGCAGAGTGTATTATTAGGGCTGAAAACTGAACAGGAGATTTTTGGTTGCTCTGAACTTTACCCTCCACAGAAGGCAACTCAATAACCGAGACGGGCAAGTTTAACAGACTGAGAGGGACGTATTTTGGTGCATGTTTTTAATTTTCATTTTCATTTTCATTACTTTATTGTCCCATTGCTGGGAAATTCGGGTCGCTTCCTCCCAGTGGAAAGCTAGCAGCAACGGAGTCGCGCTACCCAGATGTCTGCATGTTTAGGTGTATTCAGCCACCTGCACTTATGGCAGAATGACCAAGGTCTTTTACGTGCCATTGTGATGACACGGGGGTGGGACATGTTAGACAAAATTAATGCTCTTGTCTTAGCTCTGAAATGTATCCAAATTACAATTGAAGGATACAGCTTCATTGAAAGGACTATTAGGCCTAAAAAAAAATAGGTGTGGTTACGGTAACCCGACCTACCCTATTTTTAGGAGCCAACCCTATAACTTTTTATTACATTTGTCAAAAAAAAAAATGAAAAAAAAAAAAACGGGTGCAGAAAACGCAATGAAAGCGAAAGCGCTCGAGTCGCACACTTATTTCCCTGTCAAGTAGGTTTAATTTGTACACATTAGAAAAAAAAGTTTAAAAAAAAAAAGTGATTGCCTACCTTCCTACCCTATTTTTTGGGGCTATGTTACCTTAACCACAACTATTTTTTTTTTGTGTGCCTTAGTAGTAGTAGTGGTAGTAGTGGTTAGGGACTGGATAATTGGTATCCATAAGCCTCACGGCTTTTTTCGCGTCCCATCTCATCATCAAATTTGTTGCAGGTCAATTATATTAACATGCTCAAAGTCGTATTTACTCAATATCAATTATCGTACAAATAAAGTGACTCAGTCATAACTTGACATAAGTTTTTGTATCTCCAGCAGATTTGTGAAAGTGTTAATAGTGTGTGCATTTTTAACAACATGGGTCAGACAGTGTGTTCCATGATGGTGCAACTCTGTTAGAAAAGGAATGTTTCCGGATATTAGTTTTACTAAATTCAATAAAGATTTTGTCCGTATTTTTCCTCGTTACATCAGTGGTAGACTTCTTGAAAAAAGACTCGACTTTGACATTATCAATACCCTGAAAGATTTTATAGTTCGGTATCACTATCAGGTCGCCTCTGAGTTGAATTTTACATTTGATTACTCTATACCGTGGATTTTGTTGGTGAAGAAAGCAGCTCCAGCAACAGACGCTATCGAACCAAACACGGCAACCTTCGTAAGCGTTGACATACTCAGTTGTTGGTGTTATTTGACATTGGAAGTGAAAGTACAGACTAGAGTTACCTACCCTGGTTTATCGAGAGACTCGTTTGTTACGCGATAAAGCTTTTATGTTTGGTTATTGGTTAAATGTGTAAAGTGGATGAGTTTAATTTCAACTCTGATAATAATATTTGATTCTCACTGATGGTTTATTAATTATGCAGCGACACTGATTACAAAACAGATATGATCTCGCCAAAAACGAGAAGCGCTTAGCAACGACAACCAAAGCGCCGCCATTTTGTTGCTGGCCGACGCTCTCTGCCTTAGCACCAAATGATAACTTAGAGTTTGTAGTCAATTAGTTTGTAGTTTAAAATCAAGCTTCTGAGATAGCGTCACAAAACGACAGGTTCATGCGGAATCCGTGAGGCTGATGTCTGACGTAAAGGTATGTCGGTTTGAGAGAAGTTAATTGTTTTACTTTCGTAAGTAGTTTCTGTGACTTTTAACTCAGCAACTTTGTTGGGATGTGCGAATGCATTATTTATTCGATCATCGGTAACGCAGCAAGATCACAGTTTGCAGCTCAGTAGGGTTTGGCTCATAATGCGATGCAGTGTGGATCTGAGTGGATGTGTTTTACGTAAATGATTCTGTTAAAAGTGAAGTGACGTAGACTTTGGTTGGGGTTGCAATCTCTTTACTCGGGATGTCCTGGTGGTAGAGCCTAGGTCACTCAGGACAAGAGTGTTTATTTGCTTTCGCCTGCATATCGTGAAGGAAATTTGGTGTACAGAAAATGAATCAAAGAATGCATCTTCTGGACAGGAACGATAAGTTGCAGTCTATAGTAAGTATAACAAAATGGCAGGTTGAAGAAGAAGAAAAACTCACAGCTTTTTCACCCTGTTCATTTTGAATTGATTCCAGGAAGATTTAGGTGTCGCCCTTGTTTTTAATTTGGCTTTACTGTATGGTTCATTTAAAATTCTGATGCGTCATTTAATTTTAAGTTTACCATCTTTTGAATCATACTATCTATCTTGTGATCATACTGATTTTATGTGTATGTCTGTGTCTGTTCCTGTATACTATCAAATGGTAAGAATTATGCATGTCTGTTTGATTGGTTGCCTGTTTCTTCTGTGTCCTCTTTTTTGGGTTATTTTATTGTACAGTTTTTTGTTGTTTAATATACACATTTTTATTTTTTTTTGTGTGAATGTTTTTCTTTATAAACAAAATGCATGAAAGTGCTGAAAAATTTAGGATGTAAAAGATCTCATTTCTTGATTTTTGAATATGGTAACTTTAAATACATGTCTTGAAAGAAGGTTGCCAGACAACCGCCGATATTGTCCACCTACCACCTACATGGACAGACTCTCGAAACTACCAAGGAGAGCAAATACTTAGGAGTCACCATCACCGAAAACCTATCTTGGACCAATCACATCAAGAACGTGACCGCCAAAGGAAACAGAACCGTGGGATTTCTCAGAAGAAACTTCAAAGAATGCACGATGAAGGTGAAGTCAGCTACCTACACAACCATGGTTCGTCCCACGCTCGAATACGCGTCAACAGTGTGGGACCCACATCAGGAAAATGACAAGCAGGCATTAGAAATGGTCCAGAGAAGAGCAGCCAGATACGCCCATAACAACTACTTCGAAAAAACGCCTGGCGTAGTTACCAACATGCTGAACAACCTAGGATGGGAAACTCTGGAAAATAGACGAGAAAACAATCGCCTCATGATGCTGTACAAAATCAAGCACAAGATGGTCGGCATAGATGAAAAGAACTATCTCCATAGCTCCGACGCAAGAACAAGAGGAGATGGGCTGAGGCAGCAACAGGACTTCCATAAAGCCATATGCAACACCTTTTTCCCACGGACTATCTCCAACTGGAACCATCTTCCCACGACGACGACATCAGCCCCAAGCCTTGAGTCGTTCCGCTCACGTCTCCGCGGTAGCAGTCCCCTGCAACCGCCAGTGGGCAACCCCTAATCCCTCAACCCCTGTACATAGTTTTAAACGCCTCCCAACCTATCCAGTTCCTGCCCTTTCTCAGTGCTGGTTTTTATATTTAGTCAAGTTTTGACTAAATATTTTAACATCGAGGGGGAATCGAAACGAGGGTATGGTGTATGTGCGTGTGTCTGTGTGTGTGTCTGTGTGTGTGTCTGTGTGTGTGTGTAGAGCGATTCAGACTAAACTACTGGACCGATCTTTATGAAATTTGACATGAGAGTTCCTGGGTATGAAATCCCCGAACGTTTTTTTCATTTTTTTGATAAATGTCTTTGATGACGTCATATCCGGCTTTTCGTGAAAGTTGAGGCGGCACTGTCACGCCCTCATTTTTCAACCAAATTGGTTGAAATTTTGGTCAAGTAATCTTCGACGAAGCCCGGGGTTCGGTATTGCATTTCAGCTTGGTGGCTTAAAAATTAATTTATGACTTTGGTCATTAAAAATCGGAAAATTGTAAAAAAAAATAAAAATTTATAAAACGATCCAAATTTACGTTTATCTTATTCTCCATCATTTGATGATTCCAAAAACATATAAATATGTTATATTCGGATTAAAAACAAGCTCTGAAAATTAAATATATAAAAATTATTATCAAAATTTTTTTTTCGAAATCAATTTAAAAACACTTTTATCTTATTCCTTGTCGGTTCCTGATTCCAAAAACATATAGATATGATATGTTTGGATTAAAAACACGCTCAGAAAGTTAAAACAAAGAGAGGTACAGAAAAGCGTGCTATCCTTCTTAGCGCAACTACTACCCCGCTCTTCTTGTCAATTTCACTGCCTTTGCCATGAGCGGTGGACTGACGATGCTACGAGTATACGGTCTTGCTGAAAAAGGGCAGCTACTTGACTAAATATTGTATTTTCGCCTTACGCGACTTGTTTTAAATTGTCATCCCGATTCCAAGAGGCACACACCGCATCCGGAATCGACAAGTGACATCAACGCGGGACCACTTACGTTTATCAAATAAACCCGGTCCCAACGGAGAGAAGAAGAAGAAGAAGACAAATAATGAGAATTGTGATGTCAAAAAATCAGTGATCAGTATTAATGTTTCTGTTTTCTTTCCTTCCTTCAATGTGGTTGGTATGAAGTTTTTGTTGACCTTGTGGTTATGTTTTCTGTGTCCATTTTGATACCTCATTATGAGCATGAATATGTATAGAAATGATCAATGTCATATGATTTTTAGTGGCATGCATCATTCCCGCTTGCACTGATGTGGACAAATAGCTTTCAAACTGCCTCTGTAAATAAGAAGAATATGTGTCTGGTTGAGCATAGTCTGGTTGAGCATAATTTAGTTCATTGTAAAAAGAGCAGTATTCATAGTGATGTGTTAAAAATATTTATCAACATCACTGTAAAAGACACATACGGTTTTTTTACACTCTTTTTACAGATGCTAAGATACTTGACGTGTATTTACTTTTATTTTTAATGATATTGTGAAAATCAGATTGTTCTAATGAACAATCCATAAATAAGTCTTATTTTCTTAAATTTCCTACCATCTGTCTTTTCATTTATTTCTTTTCCATTGCTCAGTGTGGGGTCTATGGAGTGGTTAAATCAGTGCAATTGTGCAGTGTTTATTGTCTGCTTGAATTATATCAGTATTTGTTAATAGCTTGTAAGATCATGTTCAGAATTCTTTTCTTTTCTTTTAGAAAGAGTTTCATCTGCTTGTTCCCACAGTGTGTAAAAAATGGTGAACACTGCTTTTTATAAAGAAAAAAGTTATGCAAATGTATAATTCATGATTGTGTAATTTTTTCTGGGTATTTGTTTGTTTGTTCTCTTACAACAGTGTTTTTCTTATGTTTTACAGCAGCACACTCCCCGCCTTGGGGGAGCGGGGCCAAGCAAAGGGAAGGGTACAGATGACCCCATCCGCTTTCTGCCCGTCTTACCGTCCAAACGTAGCAAGCCATCATGGCAGGACGCACCTCCATCCTTCATCTTGTCCGGCCAAGTGGACGAAGAACCGCCCAATGCTATCGACCTCATTGGTGAACTCACAGCAAGTAAGGAGTGTTCATACAGCTGATCTATGTTTATGGATGAGATAAAATTTGAAAGAAACAAAAAAACAAAAGCATGGATGCAGAAATTGTATAAAGCTGTAATTGTTTACAATATGAATTTACACTTTTTGAATGAACTGCACTGAATGAATGTGAAAAATTGCCAGGAGGATAGGATTGGACAAAAGCAGGTGGTTAAAGCTGTTAGCACCTGTGTGCCTATTCCCAAATTACCAGTTAAAACTTAAACTTAAAGTTCCCGATGTCAAGGGCCAAGTATTGAGCAAGAGGTTTCTGAATGTATTATAGTGCTTATGTTAACATGCCGTTTCATATCTGATACAGATCCATGATCAATTAGTGGTAATTGAAAAATAACACTGTTATCATACATGCAATAAGTTATAACTTCACAGTTTGGAACTAAATTCTTAATTTGACTAATTTAACAGATAAATGATTTTTGTTTTAGATACTCAATTTTTAAGCTTCTTTTAATTTTGAATGGATTACAAACAAGAAAATTATGATAGCGATCTCTTTTCTGAGTCAAGAATATTTTTCAGGGAGAGAAGCCAGTTAGTTTTTCTTTTTTGTTGTTGTTTAGTTTGTGGTGTTTATGGGCGTTTAAACTTTTGAAAATGAAGATCAAACCTGTGAAAATCATGAGATACATTTAGAAATAATGCAATAGTAAACAAATTTGTTTGGAGAGAATCTGTCGCAAGTGTATGTTTATGTAAGTGTAGCTGAAAAGAACACATTACACAACATTCTGTCGGATCTCGCACCGTCTAATCATGTAATTTGAGGGTACACCACATGCCCTTGTGATTGCATACTGATTGCAAAACATTTGACAACCAAAACATGAATATCGTCATACATTTTTATCATTGGCACATGCCCACATTATGTGCCAGCTGAATGTCTTTGTCTTGCTACCAAAGATTGGCAGACTAATCTGCTATTGTGGCATTGCGCCAGCACTGGGGTAATGCAAGTTGACTGGCAGTAAACTCTGATAACATGCGTAGTAAAGCTGTTGGGTTTCATTTGACAGTGACTTAACAATAACCATAACAATAACAACACTTTACTGTCCATTAAAATATTACATAAAAATGGAAATTTTTCTTCGGCACACCCTGTCTACCTGTAAACGATTATAACAACAATTGTATAGGACGACACACATAAAACATAAAACATAAAAGGGATACAATCAAATATGATATTGCACTATGTAAATTTACTCTCTCATATCACAGGAGTTGGGTTTCACAGCCGAGTAATCACATTACAAATATTTCCCACACACCTTCACATGTACACATTGTTTGTTTTTTCCCAGCCGACCAGCCTCTACGTGATGCGAGAAGAATTTAAAATGGTGACTGCAGAAGGCAGGAATGACTTTTTAAACTGGTTTTTGCGTGCCAAAGGGACCTTATAACGTTTACCTGAAGGGAGAATTTCGAAACAGGGGTTGAGAGGATGGATCGGATCACGGACAATTGCAAAATTAGGTTTTATTTATCACTTCGAGGTTAACCCAAACCACCACCCTTCTGTATTTTTCTTACCTGTGTACTACTCTGCTTATTATTACTTCAGTAATACTGCTTTCTCATGTCTGTCTGCTAAATGAATGCACAGTTCAGGAGATTTGAAAGTGTTTACTTTGCAAAACTGTGTTGATGGTGTGTGTGTGTGTGTGTGTGTGTGTGTGTGTGTGTGTGATTCTTGGGCATGGAAGAGAAGGATCATGGAAATGTTGATTTCACATTCTTCTGCTGTCCTAGTCTTAAACCGTTTTTACCTCTTGTGACCTTAATTGCATGTATAGGGGTTCTCTGTAAGGATTCTCCTTACCACATTTACAGTGAATATTTGATGCATTGCTCCACGATAGATGGTGCCGTTGATGGCCAGAACCTCCATGTATGGGGGCATGTCTTGTGAATAATAGATTTCCAATTCCGACAGGGATAGATCAGTCCTTTTCCAGGTACTTACATTACCTTGCCCTGAGAAGGTCAGCTGATAGGTGCTGATGAATTATTCTTGAGTTAATTACGATACTCTTGTTTTGTGTTGCAGAAGATACTTTGAAGAGGAAGAAGCCGCAACGCTTGAAGCCGATCGAAAGTGCAACCCAGCAGAGTGGGCAACTGGATACCTTCAAGCAGCCAAAGAAAGACCGGGAGAACTTCCGTAAAGCCCTTGTGGATATCATCTTGTAAGTTTTAGTAAAAGCTACATCAAGCTGAACCAAGTTTCCTTTGCACACCATATTTGAATATGCACAGACAGGCACTCACGCATGCACGCATACACACACACACTCACTCACTCTCTATCTCTCTCTCTTATCTCTCTCCCCTCGCACACACTCTCACTCACTATCTCTCTTATCTCTCTCCCCTCGCACACACTCTCACTCACTATCTCTCTTATCTCTCTCCCCTCTCACACACACTCACTCACTCTCTATCTCTCTCTCTTATCTCTCTCCCCTCACACACACTCTCACACACACTCACCCACTCTCTATCTCTCTCTCTTATCTCTCTCCCCTCGCACACTCTCTCACTCACTCTCTATCTCTCTTATCTCTCTCCCCTCGCACACACTCTCACTCACTCTATCTCTCTCTCTTATCTCTCTCCCCTCTCACACACTCACTCACTCACTCTCTATCTCTCTCTCTTATCTCTCTCCCCTCACACACACTCTCACTCACTCTCTATCTCTGTCTCTTATTTCTCTCCCCTCTCACACACTCTCACTCACTCTCTATCTCTCTCTTATCTCTCTCCCCTCGCACACACTCTCACACACTCTCACTCACTCTCTCTCTATCTCTCTTATCTCTCTCCCCTCGCACACACTCTCACTCACTCTCTATCTCTCTCTCTTATCTCTCTCCCCTCTCACACACTCTCACTCACTCTCTATCTCTATTATCTCTCTCCCCTCGCACACACTCTCACACACTCTCTATCTATCTCTCTTATCTCTCTCCCCTCTCACACACTCTCACTCACTCTCTATCTCTCTCCCCTCTCACACACTCTCACTCACTCTCTATCTCTCTCTCTCTTATCTCTCTCCCCTCGCACACACTCTCACTCACTCTCTATTGTCTCTCTCCCCTCTCACACACTCCCCCTCTCTCTCTTATCTCTCTCCCCTCACACACACTCACACTCACTCACTCTCTATCTCTCTCTCTTATCTCTCTCCCCTCGCACACACTCTCACTCACTCTCTATCTCTCTCTTATCTCTCTCCCCTCTCACATCACCTTATTGAGCTTTGTATGGAGCATTTAACTGAGCATACGGGCCAAGGCTATCACGTTCAAAGCTAAACTTATATAGCCTATGATTACAGCCCGTATAGCTCTAAGCAGAGATCTGCTACAGTATCTCTGCTCAGACGTCACGTGAATCACACCATTGAAATGACATTCTTTCCGTCCCCTATAGGCGACGAAATAGGTCACACTTTTTAGTGGAAAATGCTTCGAAAATGCTTCGACGCCGGAGCGAGTACTGGACCCAGTGCCGTTGTAGTGCAAGTGCACTACAAAGTACACTTGCACTACAACGGCACTGGGTCCAGTACCCGCTCCGGCGTCGAAGCATTTTCCACTAAAAAGTGCACAAAATTTGACCTATTTCGTCGCCTATAGAGGACGGAAAGAATGTCATTTCAATGGTGAGATAACATTCTTTCCGTCACGTGACATCATAGGCTATATAAGTTGAGCTGTGAACGTGATAGCCTTGGCCCGTATACTCAGTTAAATGCTCCATACTAAAGCTCAATAAGGTGCTCACTCACTCTCTATCTCTCTCTCTTATCTCTCTCCCCTTGCACACACTCTCACACACACTCACTCACTCTCTATCTCTCTCTCTCTTATCTCTCTCCCCTCGCACACACTCTCACTCACTCTCTATCTCTCTCATCTCTCTCCCCTCTCACACACTCTCACTCACTCTCTATCTCTCTCCCCTCGCGCACACTCTCACACACACTCACTCACTCTCTATCTCTCTCTCCCCTCGCACACACTCACACACTCACTCACTCTCTATCTCTCTCTCTTATCTCTCTCCCCTCTCACTCACTCTCTATCTCTCTCTCTTATCTCTCTCCCCTCGCACACACTCTCACACACACTCACTCACTCTCTATCTCTCTCTCTTATCTCTCTCCCCTCTCACACACTCTCACACACACTCACTCTCTCTCTTATCTCTCTCCCCTCTCACACACTCTCACTCACTCTCTATCTCTCTCTCTTATCTCTCTCCCCTCTCACTCACTCTCACTCACTCTCTATCTCTCTCTTATCTCTCTCCCCTCGCACACACTCTCACACACACTCACTCACTCTCTATCTCTCTCTCTTATCTCTCTCCCCTCTCACACACTCTCACTCACTCTCTATCTCTCTCTTATCTCTCTCCCCTCGCACACATTCTCACACACACTCACTCACTCTCTATCTCTCTCTCTTATCTCTCTCCCCTCTCACACACTCTCACTCACTCTCTATCTCTCTCTTATCTCTCTCCCCTCGCACACACTCTCACACACACTCACTCACTCTCTATCTCTCTCTCTTATCTCTCTCCCCTCGCACACACTCTCACTCACTCTCTATCTCTCTATCTGATCTCTCTCCCCTCTCACACACACTCACTCTCTCTCTATTTCTCTCTCTTATCTCTCTCCCCTCGCACACACTCTCACACACACTCACTCACTCTCTATCTCTCTCTTATCTCTCTCCCCTCTCACACACTCTCACTCACTCTCTATCTCTCTCTCTTATCTCTCTCCCCTCGCACACACTCTCACACACACTCACACAGAGCAAGCGTAAGAAAGTGTAGCATTAACAAGAGCCCGTTTTCTCCCAACAGGCAAGATGACAAAAATTTACCGAAGACCACCGCCTCTTCCGTCAACGATGAGCAGCCCAGCACATCGCGTGCAGGCTCACCTTCATCTGCTGAGAAGGACATCTTGGTAAGACAAGTTTTATTGCTGATGATGTATTCTGTGTTATACATGCACTTTGATAATGGTGTGAAAAATCAAACTAATGTTTTTAGTTGTAGTTTCATTCTGTCGGCAGATTTTACGGTTGAATTGTCATTTAATACTTAAAGAACATGCACCTAGAGATAGCCAGCAAAATCATTATGTGTTGGCTATTGGTTGATAGCAATCAAGAGATGGTCTAAGTTATAGTTTTTGCTTCCTTGGTCTATATCTGAGTAATACTTGAAGATGCTGATGCTTTGTTCCTGTCTGTTGCAGCGATACTACTACTACATTCACAATGGGATTGACACAGAACATGTGGCTCCCATGGAAGATTCCTGGCTGGAGAATGTGTTGGCCCTTGTCCCACATCGTCTGAAGGTTTGTACACACTTTTTTCATGTCTTATAGTGAGAGTGAGAACAAAAAAACAGCTATCAAGAGTTTGTGTAGATTTACATTTTTTTCTGGTGTTTACAATGGAGTGAAAAACAAACAAAACATTATTTGATGGACAGTATTTCATTTAAAAAAAAAATTCTTCTGTTTTTTTTGCAGGCTGGGCACAAAGAAACCATTGAAACCCTGTCTGATGAGATGCGAGAGGACTACCTTCTTAGTGTCAAGAAAGCCATTGGTATGTTTCTCTGTGATCACAAGTGCTTGCCTTTGAAACATTTTGAAATTCTGATCTGTTTATATAGTTTCAAATTAAGTCAGTCCTTGTTCACATGAGGAATCAGTTGTGCATCTAATATGCTGCATGGGATATTGACCATAAGGTCATACTCTTTCTAATCAGCCTTTGTTTTCGCATGTACCTAAAGAACAGTCAGACTTCTCTGTGTATCAAAGATGTTGCACGGGGTATTAACTGACATGGCATACTATTCCAAATCAGTCTTTGCTTTTATGTCACATGTACTTGGAGACTAGCCAGTGTCCTCTGCATTTAAAGCCTGTCCTTAACTGAGTGAAGTATACTTTGCCAAGCTGGCCACACTAAGCTTTAGCACTGAGTGTTGGGTAAAGACTACACCAAGCTGGCCACACTAAGCTTTAGCACTGAGTGTTGGGTAAAGACTACACCAAGCTGGCCACACTAAGCTGTAGCACTGAGTGTTGGGTAAAGACTACACCAAGCTGGCCGCACGAAGCTTCAGCACTGAGTGTTGGGTAAAGACTACACCAAGCTGGCCACACTAAGCTTTAGCACTGAGTGTTGGGTAAAGACTACACCAAGCTGGCCACACTAAGCTGTAGCACTGAGTGTTGGGTAAAGACTACACCAAGCTGGCCACACTAAGCTTTAGCACTGAGTGTTCGGTAAAGACTACACCAAGCTGGCCACACTAAGCTTTAGCACTGAGTGTTGGGTAAAGACTACACCAAGCTGGCTGCACGGAGCTTTAGCACTGAGTGTTGGGTAAAGACTACACCAAGCTGGCCACACTAAGCTTTAGCACTGAGTGTTGGGTAAAGACTACACCAAGCTGGCCACACTAAGCTTTAGCGCTGAGTGTTGGGTAAAGACTACACCAAGCTGGCCACACTAAGCTTTAGCGCTGAGTGTTGGGTAAAGACTACACCAAGCTGGCCACACAAAGCTTTAGCACTGAGTGTTGGGTAAAGACTACACCAAGCTGGCCACACTAAGCTTTAGCACTGAGTGTTGGGTAAAGACAACACCAAGCTGGCCGCACGAAGCTTCAGCACTGAGTGTTGGGTAAAGACTACACCAAGCTGGCCGCACGAAGCTTTAGCACTGAGTGTTGGGTAAAGACTACACCAAGCTGGCCGCATGAAGCTTTGGCGCTGAGTGTTGGGTAAAGACTACACCAAGCTGGCCGCACTAAGCTTTAGCACTGAGTGTTGGGTAAAGACTACACCAAGCTGGCCACACTAAGCTTTAGCACTGAGTGTTGGGTAAAGACTACACCAAGCTGGCCACACTAAGCTTTAGCACTGAGTGTTGGGTAAAGACTACACCAAGCTGGCCGCACGAAGCTTCAGCACTGAGTGTTGGGTAAAGACTACACCAAGCTGGCCACACAAAGCTTTAGCACTGAGTGTTGGGTAAAGACTACACCAAGCTGGCCACACTAAGCTTTAGCACTGAGTGTTCGGTAAAAAGACTTCACGAAGACTTCACAAAGTTGACTTGGGGCTCAATGAAGGACCATCTGAAACATACTTTGAGAATAACCAGCCTCCTTCTTTGAGAATAACCACTTTGAGAATAACCACTTTGAGAATAACCACTTTGAGAATAACCACTTTGAGAATAACCAGCCTCCTTCTTTGAGAATAACCAGCCTCCTTCTTTGTGCAGTGGACTTTGTGCTGAAGGACCCCCGACAGCTGGAGGATGAGAAGAAGGAGAAGCCGCTGCCTCATCGTGAGGAGATGGCGTTGGTGCCCAAACCCTGGCACAAGGCCTACATGGCCGCACTAGAGGCCACAGCACAGTGCCTGCACAACACTAACCCCTGCATGATGCAGGTTCTCAACCTCTGGCACATCTCATTTGGGTGAGCAACATTTTGCTGAGTTAGATCTTCTGAAGATGAGAGAACAGCAGCCTATACAACTGTTGTAGACATCATCTTCCCATGTGGATGACAAGTGTCGCCTTCTCAGTACCAAGTGGCTACAAGTGTTATCCTCAGGAACGTTCAGCAAAATTAAGTCGATTTCTTGGAAGTCATTGTCTACTGTAAGTTTGATTATAAATGGTCCAGTTGGAACCTTCTGATCTTTGCACCAGAGATTATGCAGTTCTATTAGTTGGATTGGTAATGATCTGGCCACATCTGCTGATCTTGCTATTGAAGATCATTCTTGTTGATATGTGAATCTGTGATCATTCCGACTTGAATTATGCATTTCTCAGTGCGGCATATAATTTGTGACCCATTATTGCATTTGATTCACTGAGCTTTCTTTAAATGAAATCATTGTCCCTCTCTGATGGAAACAGAATATTTTAGCATCAAGCTTTGTGAGTATTTTTGTGATTCAGCAAAATGTTTCTTATTTTCTTAAGCAAAGGAATTGCTGTGTATGTTCTTACTTTAGGTTCTTCAGTGTGATCATTCTATTGTAATTTGTTATATTTCAGGGCTTTGAGATTCATTGACGTGGATGAGTTTCACAGTCGTCAGGACTCAATGGAGCTGAAGACTTTCCAGAATCTGTGCATGAGGCACATTGATGCAGCAAAGGAGCGACTGCTTAAAAAGTCAGCTTACTTAGCAGTAGCAATGCTTAGGATACATTATCATTAGAAAACATTTCGTTGGACAGGCATTGATGAAATATCATGCTCTTTGGGTTCAATTGAAATTAGTTCAGTTAGGAAACATTTTGTTTGACAGGCATTGATGAAATATCATGCTCTTTGGGTTCAATTGAAATCAGTTAGGAAACATTTTGTTTGACAGGCATTGATGAAATAATATGATCTTTGGGTTCAATTGAAATGAGTTTCAGTTACATGTATAAAATATCAAATACAATGTTACGGACAGGTAAATGTAAACCATTCATGATTCTTTTGTTAATTTTGATGCTAAATTCTTTCAAAGCTTAATACTACCAAGTGCCTCTTCATTCACACTCAGATTGTCAGAACTTGGATGAATGGCTAATTATTTTTTATATAATTTGACGTACCTCATGATGACATTTTGTGTCCAAACAGGTGGTTCCCAGAAGTTCAGACAATCTTCTACCAAGGGAACAAGCGGAAGCAGGTACCAAGCAACCAGGAACAGGACAAGCTGGAGTCATTCTTCAACTGTGCGGCCACTTTGATGACCAACAACCTCCAGCAGCTAACGCTCAACTCTATCAACGACTACTCTGACCTCCTGTGTCAGCCACCTGTAAGTTTGTTTGCTTCTGAGAATATGTGTGGAACGAGAGTAAGGATTAGTTAGTTGTGGAGCTAGAGCTTTACTTTTTATGAAACAGATTGTTGTTTGGAGTGCAGTGAGATGCATCGGCGAATGCACTGTGAGTTGCATCGGAGAAAGAAATGAAGCAATTGTTTGCTTTTGGTACAAAAAAATGTCAATAGAAAATTAACCATGTTGATATATATTTTTTGGCCGTTTTTTGTCAGAACTAATGTGTGTGTTTGAAAGAGAATGTGTGTGTGTGTGTGTGTGTGTGTGTGTGTGTGTGTGTGTGTGTGTGTGTGTGTGTGTGTGTGTGTGTGTGTGTGTGTGTGAGACTAACACATGTATATGACTGACTGTGATCCATCAAACCAGCAAATATATAATGTGAAGAAAATGTTTGAAATTCTTGACATTGCTTTTCACAAGTATTATTGCTAGATACTTGTGTACATATTTTCATTCATTTCCTTCATTTTGTGTTGCCGCATTTATTCAATATACAAACATGGGATTCTTCCGTAAATTTGCGGAATTCCGTAAATTTTTAGGCTCCAGGGATCATTCTTGAGAATCGTGCAAATCCGCTGAGAACATTTTTGGGTATATGTAGGTATAGACCCAAGTTTTTCGGCCGGTCCGCTGATCGCGACGCTCCATTCCATACTATTCTTGAACGGTAGGTTCCTAAAACGGTCAGACTGTTGCTGGTCGATCCGTATGGGAACGCGCTCTTTGTCTCCTACAGTCACCATTTCAACGTAGCTATCGGGGATTCAGTATAAGCATACCGTATGAGAATAATTCGGCGCCATTTTTACATCGCTTCGAGCCACCTGCCAAAATGATGAGGAAGCTAAAGCGAGACGAAACCGTTCTAGCCCGGGAAATTGACCAGCAGAAGTACAAGAAAAATCTCTGGAGATTCGACTGGCTCGATGAAGTTGTATCATTGAGCTGGAAAGACGAGAAAGGCCAGAAGACACAAGACGTGAAAGTTGGCGATGCTTCAGACTTGATACATATGATGTGTTTAACACAGTGCCACCACACCATTGTTGTCTCCATGAAAAAGACACTAAACTTGCATTGGACTCTGACAAACTATTTTCTACTCATGGAAAACAGTTCTGCTTTAATTCAAGGTGAGGTAAAAAAAAAAATCAATTTTCTTTCATATGTTTCCCTGCTGTTTGAATTGTTGTTATTGCCATTGATATAGAAGCTCTATGATTAAGCTGAAATATGCATTTCAGGGCCATTTTTGTGTGTCTAAAACACTAAAAACCTTCAGCTTCTGGGGGCTTTGCCCCCAGACCCCGACCAGGGACGTTGCCCCTGGACCCTACTGGGGGCCTTCTGCGGCCCCCAGACCCCCACCTTTTTTTTCCTTAATTATCACTTTTTCTGAATCCCATGTCTGAATATAACAGAAGGTAAAGTTGAAATTCATGTGAACACTGCATATGTACTTGTGAGTGATTGAAACCCATACAGGTGGTGTTTTGTGCACAATGATTTATGTCACTTGAGTGGATTTTGTGTCACAGTAAACATGTTAGCCAGTCACTGATCATGTAATGTTCAGAGTGGAAATACATGTACCGTTGTATGATGTGATCTTAGATAATGATTGATAGTAAATATTACACTGCGTTGGTGTATGGCTGTTGGTGTATGGCTGTTGGTGTATGGCTGTTGGTGTATGTATGGCTGTTGGTGTATGGCTGTTGGTGTATGACTGTTGGTGTATGACTGTTGGTGTATGACTGTTGGTGTATGGTTGTTGGTGTATGGCTGTTGGTGTATGGCTGTTGGTGTATGGCTGTTGGTGTATGATTGTTGGTGTATGACTGTTGGTGTATGGCTGTTGGTGTATGGCTGTTGGTGTATGGCTGTTGGTGTATGGCTGTTGGTGTATGACTGTTGGTGTATGGCTGTTGGTGTATGACTGTTGGTGTATGGCTGTTGGTGTATGGCTGTTGGTGTATGGCTGTTGGTGTATGACTGTTGGTGTATGGCTGTTGGTGTATGGCTGTTGGTGTATGGTTGTTGGTGTATGGCTGTTGGTGTATGGTTGTTGGTGTATGGCTGTTGGTGTATGACTGTTGGTGTATGGCTGTTGGTGTATGACTGTTGGTGTATGGCTGTTGGTGTATGGCTGTTGGTGTATGGCTGTTGGTGTATGGTTGTTGGTGTATGGCTGTTGGTGTATGGCTGTTGGTGTATGGCTGTTGGTGTATGGCTGTTGGTGTATGGCTGTTGGTGTATGACTGTTGGTGTATGGCTGTTGGTGTATGATTGTTGGTGTATGGCTGTTGGTGTATGGCTGTTGGTGTATGGCTGTTGGTGTATGGTTGTTGGTGTATGGCTGTTGGTGTATGGTTGTTGGTGTATGGCTGTTGGTGTATGGCTGTTGGTGTATGATTGTTGGTGTATGGCTGTTGGTGTATGATTGTTGGTGTATGGCTGTTGGTGTATGGCTGTTGGTGTATGGCTGTTGGTGTATGGCTGTTGGTGTATGGCTGTTGGTGTATGACTGTTGGTGTATGATTGTTGGTGTATGACTGTTGGTGTATGATTGTTGGTGTATGACTGTTGGTGTATGATTGTTGGTGTATGGCTGTTGGTGTATGGTTGTTGGTGTATGGCTGTTGGTGTATGGCTGATGGTGTATGGCTGATGGTGTATGGTTGTTGGTGTATGGCTGTTGGTGTATGACTGTTGGTGTATGGCTGTTGGTGTATGACTGTTGGTGTATGACTGTTGGTGTATGACTGTTGGTGTATGGTTGTTGGTGTATGACTGTTGGTGTATGGCTGTTGGTGTATGGCTGTTGGTGTATGGCTGTTGGTGTATGGCTGTTGGTGTATGACTGTTGGTGTATGACTGTTGGTGTATGGCTGTTGGTGTATGGCTGTTGGTGTATGTATGGCTGTTGGTGTATGGCTGATGGTGTATGGCTGTTGGTGTATGGCTGTTGGTGTATGACTGTTGGTGTATGACTGTTGGTGTATGGCTGTTGGTGTATGACTGTTGGTGTATGGCTGTTGGTGTATGGCTGTTGGTGTATGGCTGTTGGTGTATGGCTGTTGGTGTATGACTGTTAGTGTATGGTTGTTGGTGTATGGCTGTTGGTGTATGGCTGTTGGTGTATGGCTGTTGGTGTATGGCTGTTGGTGTATGGCTGTTGGTGTATGGCTGTTGGTGTATGACTGTTGGTGTATGGCTGTTGGTGTATGGCTGTTGGTGTATGGCTGTTGGTGTATGGCTGTTGGTGTATGGCTGTTGGTGTATGGCTGTTGGTGTATGGCTGTTGGTGTATGGTTGTTGGTGTATGACTGTTGGTGTATGGTTGTTGGTGTATGGCTGTTGGTGTATGGCTGTTGGTGTATGACTGTTGGTGTATGGCTGTTGGTGTATGACTGTTGGTGTATGACTGTTGGTGTATGACTGTTGGTGTATGGTTGTTGGTGTATGGCTGTTGGTGTATGGCTGTTGGTGTATGGCTGTTGGTGTATGGCTGTTGGTGTATGGCTGTTGGTGTATGGCTGTTGGTGTAAATGTCATTCCTGCATCTCATGTGCTGTTGGTGGTGTTTCATCCTATTTTGTTGTTCCTGGTTTTGAGCATCTGTTGTGAAGAGTACTTTGCTGAAACTTCATTACAATATCCTTTAGATCTATTACAATACATTTGTACATCATCCTGCAGGTTTATAATATATTTTTATAAATGCTTTCAGAGCTCTGTTGTCTTATTCACTTCCATACTCATTTTGTATATGATGCATCATATTGACATACATATTCATCCATCTTGCAATTTACTATTCAGTTAATTCAACCCAGACTATTCTTACACAGCATGGCACAACATGATATCATACAATGCAATTTTTTCTCATCAAGCTATTGTGTAGTTTTAAAAAATGACAGGAAATGATGTGTTTGTGTGGTAGCGCTCCACACGTGCCTTTGAGCATTCCGGGTTCATCCTGCGTCTGATCCTGGATGAGAACCAGATCAAGTTTGAGCCGCCCTTCGAGGACTTTGAGCTGGTGCTGCTCAACGTCTATGATGTCATGGTGAAGGCGTCCGGAGTGGTGCCCAGGGTGGAGACCAAGCTCTACTCTGAATGGGTCAGTACTTTTGGTCAACTTTTTACTTTTGTTTTTGAGGAATTTTGCAATAACAAAAGTGTGTTTCACTTGGTGAACTGATATGAAAGTCAAGTCAAGTTAATTTGTACGTCTCAAGCATGAGAAATTACAGTGTTGGTGACGCTGCACTTAAACATTACAAGATTTTAAACACAAACATGTAAAAAGACTTACAAAAAAAAAAGTGAAAGGCTGCTGTTGTAGAAAAGCTTTACAAGAAGGCTTTATTAATTTGTGTTAAGAATTGTCATTATTGCACTGACTGTGACATTTGGAACAACTTCAGTAATTGCAGTCTAAATCGCATGAATGAAAGTGGAATTGTTTAATTCATGGTTAAAATGGCGCGATGGGCGTAACACCAAGATGTCTCCATATTATTGTTATTATTATTATGAAGAGCTTATATAGCGCGAACCACAACTGTGCTCTCCGCGCTTTACATATTAATTTCTGCCGTTTGAAATGGAATTTTTTACAGACAGACAGACAAACAGACATTTTTTACACACAATATAATATAACGCATTCACATCGACCAGCAAACCTCAAGCCTATTAGGCGAACATTCACCTTTCACGGCCTATTATTCCAAGTCAAACGGGTATTTGGTGGACATTTTTATCTATGCCTATACAATTTTGCCAGGAAAGACCCTTTTGTCAATCGTGGGATCTTTAACGTGCACACCCCAATGTAGTGTACACGAAGGGACCTCGGTTTTTCCATAGCTGATAGTCCCTTTAATGAAACTGTAAGCACTCTGTGATCTCTCATGCTTTGTGTACAGCATGGGAACAAGGCTAAGGCCTTCCTGAAGCCTGTGATCCTGGAGGAGATCCTGAAGCGTCACAAGAAGAAGGTGATCAGCATGGTGGTGAAGGAGAGTGCCGGCCCCGTCATTCACTGCAAGGTCTACGAGAAGTACAACTTCCTCATCACCAGACAGGTGGGTACAAGCACACTGCATGTTGAGAAATGGAGCAACAGTGCTACCTGTCATGCAAGGCACCTCCAATGAGAGGCTACTTTAAAGTAAAGAGCACCTTTTGTTTTCTTTTGGTGCATTAAATCCCTGCGCCTTGAATATGTGCGCGATATAAATTGCATAAAATAAATGTAGAGGTTCGGTAAAGAATGTTCTTTTGTTCTCTTTATGATGTGTTACGGACTCACTGGACTTTCACTCACGTGGACACACACGTACAAAGACATACACGTCTTTCTCTCCATTTCATCCACAACAGATGACATTGTGACAACAGCAGTACTACTGGTATGGCACCCTTTATTTCGGTGTTTCAACATCTTCTTCTCTCCTCTCGCCAACCCGACCGAGGCCGGTGGCTACAAGCCACAACATACAATACAAAGTTCACTACATCTTGTCAGTCTGTGGAGCCGAGACACACTGAATGAATGAATGACTGAATGACCCCTTATGCTGGTACCGGGATGCTATTTATACTGCCTGCGCCGACTGCACTGCAAGCCGACTGCACTGCAAGCGGCTCTCAGCAATTTCCAAAAGGGCAGTCTGGCACTGCCTGATAGCCAAATCTGTGTTTGTTTAGAAACTTTGACAGCTGATAACTTTACAAAGAACGCACACATTAGAAATCGGTTTGTTGCTACAGAACCAGTGTGAAAAATACTTTTAAATCATGTTACAAGATATAACTTCAGAAGTCCAGACCGAAAAGTAATTATGATTAATTAGCCAGAACACATGACCGATTAACGATCAAAGCCCAGCAAAATAAAGATTACTAAACTCTATCACTTACTGCACCAAATACAATTCACTCCATTACAAAATGAACTCCTGAACTTTACATACATGTGTCATACTTGTGGTAAAATGGAACTTATGACGAGTTATGTGACGTTAAACTTGATAAAGAAACACAGATACTAAAATGACGCGTGTGACGTCACGCGGCGAGACACCGGTCAAACTGAGGAAACTTTGATTTACTTGATCCAATTAGTTATTAATGCACTTTAACTCAAAAAGTATCTTAATGGAATAAGAAATGAAGTGCACTAAGTTAGATTTACGAAAAAGTTACAATTATGGGGATAATAAAGGAATTCCACAGGTCACCTACTGGGCGCTAAAACTCACATAGCGTCGAAGGTTTGGGGTCGAAGCTGATCGAACATTGAAACAATTTAAGGACCAACAGGGCCTTAAAAGGTATTTAAGCACGAACATACAGCAACATAGTATCTATATCCATTCATTATTAACATCTAAAAGTAAATTTATCCTTAGATTGCATAAAATAGCACATGCACTCAATCTATTTTTAGACAGAATCAAACATGGCCGCTGCTCGGATGTAAACAAGCTATGTTTGAGCACGGCTGGTGCACACCAGTACTTTTTGTTAACAATGAATAGACACCTAACACAAAATGATCGGCAACAAAGACTAAACTGGACAATGACAACAGCTTAACTCTATAATTAGTGACTGGTCACCCTGTCACATAAAAATAAAAAATAAAAATAAAATCCCTGCGCTTAGAACTGTACCCACGGAATACGCGCGATATAAGCCTCATATTGATTGATTGATTGATTAACCGAAACATGCTGATCATGAAAGAACACCTGCAGTGTAGGGGCGCTTTTGGTTTGATGTCTTATTTGACAAATGTAATGGCTCTACAAACAGTGGTACCTGCGACGAGAGGCCCCTCGGATGAGAGGACACCTCCCATGAAAGGACACCTTTCATTGTTCCTTTGTCTATTATCTTCACCAAAATATACCTGTCATGACAAGCCACCTACAAGGTGTAGACACTGTCCTTATCGTAGATACCACTGTATGTGTAACGACAAGCCACCTACAAGGTGTAGACACTGTCCTTATCGTAGAGACCACTGTATGTGTAACGACAAGCCACCTACAAGGTGTAGACACTGTCCTTTATCGTAGAGACCACTGTATGTGTAACGACAAGCCACCTACAAGGTGTAGACACTGTCCTTTATCGTAGAGACCACTGTATGTGTAACGACAAGCCACCTACAAGGTGTAGACACTGTCCTTTATCGTAGAGACCACTGTATGTGTAACGACAAGCCACCTACAAGGTGTAGACACTGTCCTTTATCGTAGAGACCACTGTATGTGTAACGACAAGCCACCTACAAGGTGTAGACACTGTCCTTTATCGTAGAGACCACTGTATGTGTAACGACAAGCCACCTACAAGGTGTAGACACTGTCCTTTATCGTAGAGACCACTGTATGTGTAACGACAAGCCACCTACAAGGTGTAGACACTGTCCTTTATCGTAGAGACCACTGTATGTGTAACGACAAGCCACCTACAAGGTGTAGACACTGTCCTTTATCGTAGATACCACTGTATGTGTAACGACAAGCCACCTACAAGGTGTAGACACTGTCCTTTATCGTAGATACCACTGTATGTGTAACGACAAGCCACCTACAAGGTGTAGACACTGTCCTTTATCGTAGAGACCAGCTGTATGTGTAACGACAAGCCACCTACAAGGTGTAGACACTGTCCTTTATCGTAGAGACCACTGTATGTGTTACGACAAGCCACCTACAAGGTGTAGACACTGTCCTTTATCGTAGAGACCACTGTATGTGTAACGACAAGCCACCTACAAGGTGTAGACACTGTCCTTTATCGTAGAGACCACTGTATGTGTAACGACAAGCCACCTACAAGGTGTAGACACTGTCCTTTATCGTAGAGACCACTGTATGTGTAACGACAGTGGTTAAATCCTAAATCTCTCTTCAGTGGTGTCAGTTTGTTCTCACTTGAGATCATGTCTTTCAGGCTGAGGCAGACGTGGACCAGTTCATCGCAGAAGAGAACCACACGTTTGATGAGTTCTGCAAGGAGGTGATGAAGTATCAGAAGCTGGTGGATGAAATCTCTTACAACTCTGAGAAGGTGGGTTGGAACAAATACAAATCTTGGACAACTAACTCAAGTGGATTAACTCTTTTGTGGAAGCATTTCATATTTAGAGATTGCTTAATACTAATGATTTGTATCTATTTTGAGGGTTTGTTTGCTTTGTTTTTTTGTTTCCTTCCAGAGTGACAGATAACACTAGTTAGATTCATGGCCAAAACGTATAAACTAGGTAGATACCTTGTCTCTGTGCACGGTGTTTGGAAGTCTTACATATCTTGTTACCAGCTTGCTCCTGCATGTTCTGTCTGACATAGACTGATCATTTATTCTTGCAAATTGTAACATGACTGTTTCTGTTGTACTTAAATCCATCAGAAATTCTTCTATGTAAGTCTGATTCTTTGAGTTGACATTCAGTTAGATGTTTCATGGCATGTAGTGGAATGATTTGATATAATTGGAAGTTCATTTTCCTGCTATGTTGGAAGTTTGTGGCTCATTTTGATGATATTTTTGCAAGTATTCATAACTGTGTTATTGACTTTCTTTTACACATGCATATCAGAACATGACAAGGGTTTGTTCTTCTCTATTGAACTTTATTTGTTATGCACCTTGTAGTGTTAGTTCATCACACTGCTTTAGTCCAAAACGGGACACAGTTGCATGTTTTGCTTTTGCACTGTTGGCACACTGTTGACAACAGAAATACAATAAGCTTGAACTTTCATTGAATCTAATATAATTCTATTTTTATTTTATTTTTATTTTTTTTTATCTAATATAATTCTAGTTGGAATTAATGACCTGAACAAATTGTTCATGGTTAATCAGGTATATTTCATGTTTTTATATATGTTATTTAGAAGAAACAAGAATTTAAGGAAAATTGTGTTTTTTATTTGAAGCACATAAACATTGATTTAATTACACATACAGTAGCATGTCTCACAGTTGCTATATCCCGAGGGGTCAGCTTCGGTCACATCCGTGATATTCTAAGAGTTTCATTGATTTCTCCATGGTATGCGGAATAAAGAAGTGTAAGATAGTTTTGCTTTTGAACTTTTTCCTTTTGTTATTTTTTGTGTTGATGGAAGTCCTTTAAAGGTGGTCCTGAATTCAGCCCCAAGTCGACTTCGCAAAGACTTCATGAAGTCTTTTTACCGAAAACTCAACGCTAAAGCTTGGTGCGGCCAGCTTGGCGAAGTATACTTGGTGTAGTGGACTTGGCCCAGTTAAGGGCAGGCTTAGGAGATGAAGAGAAGATTTTGACCTTGTGTCTCATTGTGCCTAGGTGCTGCGTCTTGGCATGTTTGAAGTTCACTGTGATGAGCTGATCCGCTCCCTGGCCAAGCGTGCAGACAACATCCGCAACAAGATGATGCTCAAGATGTGTCGTGACCACCAGGAGGAGAACAAGAAGTCAGTATCCCCGCACTGTCCACCACTCTTCACAGTCTATCAGAAAAGATCGTAAAGACGTTATAAATCCACCACACTCATTGGCCAGATTTGCAACAAACTGTCTCGGGACTCTTTACAATCTATTAAAGGAGACCATTTAAAAGTTTCAAATTCCTCAAGCCTCTCTCTCTTCTTCTTCTTTCTTCTTCTGCGTTCCCGGGTTTTTTCTTTCTTCTCTTTTTTTGAGCACCATTCCGTCGAATATCCGTTTGTATGGCCATGTTGGGTTTGATGTGTGCATGCCTGGTTTTCTCCTGTAGATGGGTGTCGGCACAGAAGGTCTGCCCGCTGTCCTCAGCCAACATGCTCCGTCTTCATGGCAGCTCAGGTTTTTTATCGAGGTTCTCTCCTCTAGATCCGCCGTGTTTCGCCTAGGGGCTTGCGCTGCCTAGTTGATAGGGTCACCTCGTAGAGGATGTGGTCATAGACCACGCACGGTCGGTCTTGGGATAGAGAAACGTTATGCTAGTCCGGAGGGATTACGCCACAAAGGCCACCTCGCGAAGACCCAGGGTCCTAGACTAGGGAGGTCCAAGGGGGAGCACCGGGAGGGCTACCCCTCTACCCGCACCTCCAGCACAATCCCTTCCCCTGGTAGCTTCATCCCCAAGGAGGAGACAGAGCTACCTGCAACACCCCAGCCTCTCTCTCAAAGTGGCTATGCATTGTTAAACTTTTGACTTTTTGGTGTATGTGTTCAATGTCACATTGGGAGTGTATTACTTTGTGGTTACGTTCAAAACAGGAAAGTTTTTTACTTTTATTTCAATGATTCTTTTTTTTACAACACGCAGTTTATTGCCTTAAAACTTACAGGATAAAGCGTTTTAGCTGAGGAATTTCAGGTCTTGGACCTCACACCCGAGAATAGAAACACTGACATGCTGCTCTGTTGACAGGCTGTGTGACGACTACGAGGGCATCGCAGAGAAAGCCCTGACCACCCCAGCCAACACTGAAGAGCTGATGGAACTCAAGGCCTACATTGAGAAGGTGGAGTCCGACACCATCTTTGTCCTGGAGAAGCGCCTGGCTGCCTCCAAGGAGCGCCTCACCTTCCTGTCCGACCAGGCTCAGTTCTCACCTGCTGAGATTCGCCTCAACGCTCAGGTGTTCATGTGGCACGGGCGCATGTCTGCCGTCTTTGAGGAACACAAGCTGATCGTGTCTGAGAAGAGGAACCAGTACGAGGAAGCATTGAAGGTGAGATCTACTTAATATTTGGTACATGTAGTGATAAACTGCTAAAACAAAAGAGTGTTGATAGTATTTTTTTTTGGTCCAAATTTTTATAGTGATCATCTGCAAAAACAAAAGAGTATTGATAGATTTTTTCTTTTGTCCATTTTGTTTCTGGTCTTTTTCTGTTTCTGCTTGTTTTGTGTTCTTCTTGTTCCTGTGTAGCATAGTTACTTATCATTAAAACATATGCATGGTGCACACAGAATGGGACCCGTGAAGAATGTGTGTGGAAGGTGAGGGGCTCTGGGGCCAGGCGGAAAAAAGACAGTTCCTGTGGGTGTATCCTGATGCATGGGTCCTTTTTTTAAGCTAAGACGTATGTGAGTCAGTCTAACAAACATCCTTGTTTTTCAGCTGAGGCGGGAGCGCTTCGCAGAGGAGCTTGAGAGCTACGCCAAGCAGATGGAGGAATTCCAAGGCTTTGGTGAAATGCAGGACATTCAGCGCTACCTCAAGAAGGCACAGACCCTGGACACCAAGCTGCAGGCTGCTGCAGACAAGGTCAGTCAGGTTTTCCTCAGAAAAATGTAAATAGAAATGAACATGGAGAGGAGTAGATAATACTCCATTGAGAAAATTGTTCTTTGTTCGTTACTTTAGCAGCCAGAGGTATGTATTGCTTTAAAGGTAAGGGTAATTGATAAGCAGGAGAAGTTATCAGACAGCATGTAGGTTGTTAGTGGTTATTTAGGCTAGAATGTTAAGTTAAATTTTTGAATGTGTCAGTGAAATGTAAAGAGGCTCTGTGTGCATCAAGGGAGATAATCATTAGTGAAGGAAGAAGGGATTGGAGGTTGTAATTCTTTGAAGACCATGTTTTAATATCAAATGCTTTTTGCCTAGATTGAAGCATTCAACCTAGAGGAGGAGGCCTTTGGCTGGCAGACGACAGCGTACCCCCAGCGCATTTCCATCATCAACACCCTCAAGCCCTACCACAGCTTGTATGAGCTGACTGTGGATTTCAACACCAAATTCAAGTAAGTGCTGCTTTCAGTTTAGTTTCATGTCAGTTTTGTTTTTAGAATACATATCTTTATCAAGCCCATTGATGGTTTTTATCTGTCAGTTTTAAGGTGTCAGAAGAAAGCAAACGAAAAACAACACCCAAGTGTTATGGTGCGCTTTCACCTAAGAAGATCTTTGATGCGTCTCTTTGCGGTCTCCAAGTCCAAGACCTTTTTAGCTTGAAGCATGTCACAATTTAATGTTGTTTTTCTTTTGTTTCTTCTCATATCGGTTTTAAAGGTTTGTTATTTCAGCATTTGATTGAGTTTTTTTAACATGAAATGTTCCCAGCTTACTTTCAAGTTTTGCTTGTTGTGAGTGGGCAGTTCCAGCATGGGTTTTGTGGTGTATTATTGTTATGTACCACCCCTGAATTTCTCTATGAGATAATAAAGTATTCTTATTCTTATTCTTATTCAAAAGCTGAGCAGAGTACTGTGATGTTGCAGGGACTGGATGGATGGTCCCATGGGCAATGTGGACCCAGACAACGTCGAAATAGAAGTGGGCAACTTCTGGCGTGGGTTGTATAAGTTGGAGAAAGGATTTGATGGTATTGCCGCTCCCAAGAAGATTGCTACCAAGGTATGTTTAAGTTTTCTTTATAGTTATTGTGTTGAGTTGAATTTGACACGGTTTTGACATTTTTGGTCCTGCTGAGAGGCATTATGCATTTAACCTTTATTTCTGCAAGTGACACTGTGATAGCTGTCTTCTTTGAAACTTTGATATTTGTTCCTCTTATAAAAGATTATGATAAAGATAGTAGACAAGTAGTCATATCTGAAGCTGGAATATTGTAACAGCAAAGCACTTGAAGTAAATGTTCTAACTCTTCTAGTGATCTAGTAAATTTTGTCTTAGGATAGAGGGGTCTTTAAATGCAGATTCATCGAAATGAAGGTCTCACTGTATGGTAATTGTTGAAGATATCACAAGAAGCAAATACTTGTAAATACATTTAGCATTTAAAGAAAGGAAGGTAGTAAAGTAAGCCCTAACTGACATTATTTCTGTGTTGACAGGTGAAAGCCAAGGTGGAGGAGTTCAAGGAACACATGCCACTGGTCCAAACCCTCTTCAACCCTGGGCTGCGCGAACGCCATTGGGAAAAAATCTCCGAGATCGTGGGCTTCGCTGTCAAACCTGAGGAAAACTCTTGCCTGACCAAGTTTGTGGACATGAACCTGGAGCCCTATATCCCCAAGTTTGAGGGCATCTCGGAGGCAGCCAGCAAAGAGTACGCCCTGGAGAAGGCGCTGGAGACCATGAAGAAGGAATGGGCTCCGGTGAGTGTGATGAACATCTTTTATACATTTTGTTGTTGCTTCTGTTGCACCTTCAACTTTTGAGATGTAGGGAATACGCTTTGAACGATTGAACAGTGAATAAACTGTGATCTGTTTAGGTGTCTACACGCGCACACACACACACCTTGCACAGACACACAGACAGATAGACATACAGACAAACACATGCAGAGGTTTACAGACATAAAATAAAAAAAGAGAGAGAAGGGATTGGACTGACGAAAACACAGGCACGCACGCATGCACGCACGCACGCACGCACGCACACATGCACACACACGCACACACACACACACACATACACACCAAAATGCAGTACACACACACACACACACACACACACACACACACACACACACACACACACACACACACACATACATAAAAAGACACACACAAAGACACACACAAGAAAATGACAAGAACAATCACAGAGTAAAGTGAAGTGAAACTATTGCCTGCCTCTCTGAACCACACAGATGGAGTTCACCGTCATCCCGTACAGAGAGACAGGCACGTCCATCCTGTCCTCCATCGACGAAATCCAGCAGCTGTTGGACGACCACATCGTCAAGACGCAGACCATGCGGGGCTCCCCCTTCATCCAGCCCTTTGAGTTGGAGATGAAGTACGTTGTTAATCAGCAATGAAGAATACAGACACAAAACCAAGAGGGGTTAATTTATGTAACATTTGATGAATGACAATACCAAATGTCCACTTTACTTTTACCTGTTGGTCTTTTTACCTGTTGGTCTTTTTACCTGTTGGTCTTTTTACCTGTTGGTCTTTTTGGCTCACGTAAGTGTAGCCTATGCGATGATAAACTTTGTCTGTCTGTGCGTGCGTGCGTATGTATGTATGTGTGTATGTCTGTGGTAGAAACTTTAACATTTCCGAGTCTATGGATTACGTCAGTCTCGGTCAAAAGTGTTCGACGTGTGTGATAGAAACTATTTGAAGACGTCACATTATGACGTAAGAGGGTTAGACGTCACGCCAAGGAATTACTGAAAGTCTCGGTCATTGTTATTGTGAGCGGGCCGAGACTTCTTGGCAGATCCAGGGTCTCGCTTTCTTGCATAGTTTCACCTATGCTTACTGTGTGTGTGTGTGTGTGTGTGTGTGTGTGTGTGTGTGTGTGTGTGTGTGTGTGTGTGTATGTGTGACGGAGTGATTGAGTTTGTGTTACTGTTTGTCGATTTCTTACGTGAGCCTTGAAGGCTTCGCCTCTTGTTCTTTCTGCGTCATTCCTTTTATCTTTCCTACTTCATTTGCTGCAGTCATCTTTTGAGAACCGGCAATGTGTAGGCTAAGTCTTCATTTTATAATTAGTATTTGTTCTTTCAAGTTACCAACCAATAGTACCAAGGAACTGTGAATATTTTCTGTTGTCATGTATTGATTGTTCCATTTATTAATCCCTCTTGTTGATCGATTCATGATTTTGAAGTATTACCAGTCAGTCCGTTTCAATTTTTAAACAGTGATGAATAAACTGAGTGGTAGAGAAATAGGAGTCAGCGAGACTCTTGTGAATCTGCTTTATTTCAGTTTTGTTCCAAGCCTCTGAAAGTAAAAATAGCTGTAACATTGTGGATTTTAATTTCTGTTCCTACAAGGAAAAAATGTTGCCAACGTTGGTTTTTTTTGTTTTTTTTTTTTGGGGGGGGGGGGGGGGGGGGTACTTACTGCTAGTTGAAGTTATTAGTGTTCTGGTTGAAAATTGCATTTTAACTAGGAATGATTTGAGACAGAACACAAGTTTACCTCTCCAGCTTCTACTTTGATATGCGACGAGACAGTTGGATGAAAAGATCTTGATGTATTGTTTGTTTTGATTTGGTGCATAAACAAAATGTAGGAAATGTGTGAATGTATATGACAGCCCTTCCATATGGCTAAATATGGATAAAGATGCTAGAGCAAACTGGTGAGTAGTGTGCATGACAAGACGTTCTGGTCCATGCCTGTTCTTGCTGGCATAGGCCAATGTCTTTTTTATCTCACTTTGTTTTAGGTCGTAGTTCTTCAGGTACTTGCCTCAAAGCACTACAATACTTTCAGATAAGTTCCAATGTCTTCTGACTAATTCTTTGATTTCAGCGCTGCTCGTGGGTGTCCAAATACTGTGTGCAGATCCCCATCCCCCTCCCTACCTCCCTATACCCTGAAATCATCAGGCTATAATATTAACATGCAGTTTCATTTTCACATAAAGTGCTATATACTGCTTGGTTATAAAAAGGATGGAGAGGATGTTTGCTTTATAGATAGTTGCCTTGTCTGCATATTTCACACAAACTAACATACTTTCAACGTTGTCCTGCATTGTACAGCAGTTCGGGCAAAACCAATACTTCAGACCATGTCGCGGTTTTGGCCAGGTGCTGTATAAATCACTTTCCTTCTTGACTAGAAGTTGTCACCAGGTCACAGGGTTTCCATGGTATGAGTCACATGTATATATTTTATGTGTGTGTTCTGTATCAACATCAGGAACTTGCTATATCTTGAAAGCTTGTGACACAAATAGGCACGAAAGAATAACGCTCACTTTCAGCATGTGCATTTTCTACTTGTCAAGAACTTGATGTATGACGCTCACTTAAAGCATGTGATTTTTCCTCTCAGTGTCAAGAAGTGGCTTTATGTCATTTTGCTGGTCATGGATACAGGTATTGAATTGCGCCTCACATTGCTCATGAATCTTTACCTGTTTGACAAACGACTGTCTGCATGATTCCTTACCACAACAAAATGATTTGAGAAGACATTTTATAACATTTTTAATTGCAGGGTGCCTGTGTGTGCTGTGCAGAAGATAGTATAGGCATGCTTGTTGTATTGTAAGATTGTGTCTATTTTGGGAATGTACATGTTCATTTTCTAATGCACGGTTCATTTACCCTGTGCAGACATTATTAGTGCATGCGTTCATCCTTGTCTGAGTCATGCTAACTGATGAATTTTTAAGTGACTCACAGATTGCAAGGGGTTGTTGAAAGCATTCATTATGAAACTATGATCTGTTGCTTTAACAATAGAACATTGGAACATGCTCACTTACATCATTGTTGCCCTTTGCTTTTAAATGTTGCCCATGCAAGAATCAGATGTTTAAATGTTGCCCATGCAAGAATCAGATGTTTAAATGTTGCCCATGCAAGAATCAGATGTTTAAATGTTGCCCATGCAAGAATCAGATGTTTAAATGTTGCCCATGCAAGAATCAGATGTTTAAATGTTGCCCATGCAAGAATCAGATGTTTAAATGTTGCCCATGCAAGAATCAGATGTTTAAATGTTGCCCATGCAAGAATCAGATGTTTAAATGTTGCCCATGCAAGAATCAGATGTTTAAATGTTGCCCATGCAAGAATCAGATTTTTAAAATAATGAAATGAATACAGGGAGAGACTTTTTTGACTTTACATGTTGTTGTATTATGGGTTACTTAGTTGAATTAAATTGTGCATGCTTACAGTAAATTGATAACTTACTGTGTGATGAATTTGGTGAGCTTGTTGTGTCGAACAGATCTTCTGTGACGGCTCATTTCTGTACCATCCAGGTAGTTGTTCGTTCCTGCTGTTTTCACTTTTGCAGGCATTTGAGTCAACGCTGAAAATCTTTGTGGAGACATGAGATGTAGAAGCAAAAAAACAACATCAAAAACTTGTAAAAAAACGATTAAAAAAAGTGTGTTAGACAGGTATTGTAGTTGTCTTCTGATTGAGACTGTAAGTAATTGAGACCGTGTAAGGGTGTGTGGGAGTCACTAATGGAGTACAGTGGTACTAGTGCTTTTGTGAACAAGAAACAATTAACAAGTGGCTCTATCCCATCTCCCCCCTTTCCCCGTCGCGATATAACCTTGAACGGTTGAAAACGACGTTAAACACCAAAGAAAAAAAGAAAAAAAAACTGTGATGAAAGGACACCCTCAGGATCAACCAAAAGTGTCCCTACATTGCAGGTGTTCTTTCAAGGTAGGTACAGTTTAGCCGAGCTAACAGACAAAAGTGACAGCAGAAGATGCCATTTCCTTGAAGATGTCTTTTCACCGGAGAGACCTCACGGCACAGGTACCACTGTATTGCCATTCATCTCATTCACGTGGTACACTGACCAATTCATGATAGCCTGTACATGTTTGTTGACACTGCCGCCTGTTGCCCACAGGGACTGGGAGAACAAGCTGATGACACTGCAGGACATCCTGGACGAGTGGCTCAAGGTGCAGGCCACCTGGCTCTACCTGGAGCCCATCTTCTCCTCACCTGACATCATGGCCCAGATGCCTGAGGAAGGCCGCCGCTTCTCCACGGTGGACAAGAACTGGCGTGACATCATGAAGTCCGCCATGATCGACAAGCACGTGCTGGCTGTGCTCAACATCGACAAGATCCTGGAGAGGCTCAAGAAGTCCAACGAGCTGCTGGAGCTCATCCAGAAGGTAAGCGTTGATGTGTCACAGAGTTTGTCTTGTAATGATAATAATAAGGGTATTTTTATGGCGCCAAATCCTAACATAGTTCTAAGCGCCTTCCAAAACTGAAAATCAACGTCGTCTTTCGAGTGGTAAGTTTAAGGGCAGGTGGGCCAGTGCACTATGTTTTTTTGTATTTGAATGTTTTATTTTGTTTGAATGTTATTTTATGAAAGAACTGAATAAACAATGACAAATGATAGTCACTTTTTGTATTTTGGGTTGCTGGTTTTTGTTTTACGCGACAAAACAGTCAAATACATACAAAAGTGGAGTACAGGGGGGATATGATATTTCAGCAGATATGATTGTCACACTTCTAATTATTGTTATATTTTATCTTTCTGGGTATGCTCTAGGGGAGTACGAAGCAGATTTTGATTATTATATTTATATTTGGATGTTTTTGTTACAACCGTCAAACTTTAGGGTAACCCCTGCAAAATTATGTTTTGAAAAAATCTGGTTATGACTGTAATACATTGGCAACAAAATCCTTTCATAATCCCCCAGAATGTGATATTCTGCACAAACTGCACAAACAATTATTGCTCTAGCTAAATTACTGCCAGAGAAATCGCAACCCCCAAGATGCTAACTGCCGCAAAAATGGCTGAAATGAGAAAAACGACTTTGAAGATAGAACTATTCAAATATTGTCTTCATTGACACATACATATGACACTTTAGACAAAAACACACACACACATGCATTTTAGGTATGTTATGGAACCATTATCTGCCAAAATATCAAAAAAAGGTTTTTGAACAATTTGATCAATTTTGCACTGGCCCACCTGCCCTTAAACTAGTGTTGATGGGTATTAACTGTGTTTTATCACCAACAAATCCTAGAGGATTAGATTTAGATGACGTAAGAGCGAAAGCACAGGACTGTCTGTTATCTCTTTCTTCTGGACACTGTGAACGGCACCACTTCAAGTAGAAGAAATCACTTCACTAAACTCAGCTCACAATAATTTGTGCAATTATTCCAAGGGGTGGGGATGATGAGTAAGGTAGTAAAGGTGAGTGGGATGTAGTGGCTTAGACTCTTATCCACAGGGATTTTTTTCTCTCAAGAAAATCGTTTTAGAGCAGTGTGTTCTGTGTTACAGCTGATTTCTATGAATCTTGAATTGTGCTATATGTGGGCCACATTGAAACGCATACAAATGCTGTGTGAATGTGTGTGTGTAGGGTCTGAACGAGTACCTGGAGAAGAAGCGTCTGTACTTCCCACGATTCTTCTTCCTGTCCAACGACGAGCTGCTGGAGATTCTGTCTGAGACCAAAGATCCCACCAGGTGAGAAGTGCCACAGTGGCCAACATGGCTTATCCAATGTTTAGACAGGTTCACAGACTTGTTTGCTTCAGTGAAAATGAATTTAGAAAAAGGCTGTGGATATTACAAAAGAAGAAGAGTGACTATGTTTGTATAAAATGTGTCCATCAAGAAGTAGAGTCTATGGGTCTAACATTGAACACTGTTGGTTCGGTAAAAATTAATGTTCTAGAAGTTGAGAAAATGATAATTAAAGACAAGAAAGGGATGAGACATGAGAAATGTTTGACACAAGACTGACGCTTTGTTTTTGTAATGCCCATCAAATGTTTATCAGTTGATTAGGTCTGATATTTCCTGCAGTAAAATTAGCATCTGTCACCTGGAAGAATGCACTGGATAGGAAATTTGCTGAACCCATGCGTTTGTGTCTTCCAGAGTTCAGCCTCACCTGAAGAAGTGCTTTGAGGGCATCGCTTCCCTGGAGTTCACGGACGTGCTGGACATCACGCACATGAAGAGCAGTGAGGGAGAGGTGGTGCTGCTGCGTGAGGTCATCTCCACGTCCAAGGCTCGCGGGCAGGTGGAGAAATGGCTGCTGGAGCTGGAGTCGGACATGATCTCCTCCTTACACAAGGTCAGTCACAGCAGTTCAAAGTTGGGAAACCACTGAAAATGGAGGATAGCTACATTTTGAGACAGGGTAGAAAATGTTCATGCGCATAAATAAATTGCGGTTCCGTAAACGCTTTTATGATGGCAGGGGACAAATGTTATTTTGGCCTAGAAGAACCAATTAGAGAGACAGTTGTCTGACAATAACAGCCAATAAGATTTCTAGCTCAGGTCACATGTAATAAACTAAGCGTCACTCACTAGTCAACGCTTGACTAGTGAAAAATGCAGTAGGATTTTGGAGTTGCAATTTATGGATGCAGAAGAAGAAGAAAGTAGGGTAAGGTGGGTTTTGTTCCCCTGGAAGGAATTCAAGTGTATGTTTCAATGTTGTTGAGGTATGCCAAAGAGCAGTTAGAAGAAAGATGGGGAGAATTCACTCAGAAGAAGTTTGAGGGTAAAATTGTGGGAGTTGCAGCTGAGGAAAAGAGAAAGAGAAGGAGAAAGTAGAGGCAGGTGCTATGTTGCTGTATGGATTTTGAGATGCCGGATGTGAAGGAGAGTAGAGGGACTTGGGCAGGACTGATCTCAAAGCTTACTGGGTAGTGTTGATGAGGATGACGCAATGCAACTAGGGATAAGATTTATCCTGCATTCTGCATTAAAATGGAACCTGTTTGTAAATACATACCCTTGACCAAGGTATTCTTCCCAAAATATGGGAGACTAGCTGCTGGGTACAGAGAGTGATATATGATTATATGGTTGCAAATTGAGATAATACTTTGTACATGACTAAACACATTTTTGTAGAAAGACATTTGGTTACAGGTAGTAGTTACGTTTGTTCATGGAGAAAAATCCCAGCCAAATGGCTAAAATGCAGTGCCATAGATTGGTTGAAATTCAGAGGGTTCTTTTCACAACAGCATCAGAAATAACAAACCAAATCTACCTTATGCTGCAGGTGATCGGAGAATGTCTGGATGCCTACACCAAGACCCCTCGTAACGATTGGGTGCGCTCATGGCCAGGACAGGCCGTGCTGTGTGTCGGGCAGAAGTACTGGACCACATACGTACATGAGTCAATCCGCGACGGGCAGCAGGCCCTGGAGGATTACCTGCAGGTGAACAACAAGCAGATCGACGAGATCGTCGCCCTGGTGAGAGGCAAGCTGTCAAAGCAGAACCGTGTCACCCTGCAGGCTATGATCGTGCTGGAGGTTCACGCCCGTGACGTGCTCTTTGAGCTGTGCCGGGACAAGGTCTGCAATGAGCTGGACTTCAAGTGGCTCTCCCAGATGCGATACTACTGGGAGGTGTGTATACCCTGGTTATTGTTCAGTATGTTTTTAAAAGGAACGTATGGTTTTATGAGGGAATGCATTAACATATATATGCACGCTGTGCATGCTCATGCACACACATACATTCTCCTGATTGGATAATATATTATGTTCTGCATATTGTCCATGGGCATATCATCAGATGTTTATGGTGCATGGGTACCAGAATAACATAGTGTGTGAAAGTGTTTGTTTTTTCCCAGCCTGATACTGGCATGCTTTCCAGGAATGAAATAAAATGTACAGTTTATATTTTCCAAGTGTGTTTTGCATCAGGCATCAGAACCACTATTTCTAATGGTATTGTAATTATTTCCACTATGCTCCAGCAAACCGCTGGCAGTGAAGACTCGAAAATGAAAGCGGTATTTATTGGCTTGTTTTGTGTTGCATGGATTTAGGTCATGGTTCTTTTGCTTATCATGATGACATGTGCATTGTTGAAGAGTGAAAGACTTGTGTTTGACGTGAGAAGTTTATGGTTTGTTAAAAACGGCATGAGAATTGATAGACTTTGAAGTTTTAGGTGGTGATCGAGTTTGTTGATTTTGAAAGTGCACTTTGTGTTTCATGTTTTCTTTTATGCAGTTTGCTATTTTTTGGTTCCCAGCATTTTATAGTTGGGGTTCTCTGAGTATTCAGAATGACTTGTTTGGGTCTGTTTGCATTTTAAGTGTATAATCAAACAACACGATTACATGGCAATCAGAAAGTCACAAACAAAAACTGTAAAGTATGAGACTTTCAGTGACATGCATGTAGTGGTATCTGATTGACCGAAGTGCATTTGACAGAAAACACAAACATGATGTGTGTCATAAATCTCACATGCTGGTCTGCTAAAATCGTTTACTTAAACTGAGAATCAGACCTACCTCATCCATGCAAGTTTGTCATACTCACTTTAAGTGCACCTATTTAGTGCACCAGTGCAGTTGTTTTCTTCGAGGTAGATATCCTGATAGTTTATTTAAATGTTTTGCAGGATTGCCAAATGGTGACCCGTATGATCAACTCCATGCTGAAGTACGGCTATGAATACCTGGGTAACAGTGGACGGCTGGTCATCACGCCTCTTACTGACAGGTGTTACAGGTATGTATCATTCATTATTTACAGTCTTATAACAATTTATTCATCTTGATCTTTGTTATCGTTTTACATGTAAATGCGAAGCCCCTATAGCTGTTATCAGACCTTGAGTTACATACATTCCAATAGTGTCAGTGCCATTTCAAGTAGCTCTTTTCTGCAGTTACTTGGCAGTTTCTTGTTCTGTGAAAGTTGAAGTGTAACTTGAATGAAGGTCAGGTTTGTTGCATGAACTCTCAGTAGTGCAAGTCGGATGAATGAATGAGATACTGTGTTTTCTTTCACAACAAAAGTGAAGTACAACTGTTAACTGCAGAGCCTACAAGTAACGTTGTCTGATGTTCAGAGCCCTGGCTGGAGCCCTTCATCTTCAGTGGAAAGGAGATGAGTGAATGAAAGATGAGGATTGTTGCATGAACTCTTGAAGTCAAGAACCGATAAATGAACAAGACAAGAAAAGTAACTCACCTGTTAAATGGGCATCATACAGATACAATTGTTGTTGTTGTGCAGAACCCTGTTCGGAGCTCTGCATCTGCATCTGGGAGGTGCCCCAGAAGGACCGGCCGGAACCGGCAAGACAGAGACCACCAAGGACTTGGCCAAAGCCGTGGCCAAACAGTGCGTGGTGTTCAACTGTTCAGATGGTCTGGACTACATCGCCCTGGGTAAATTCTTCAAGGTATGTTACGGTATATCTCTGTGTTCTTTTATGAAACTGCTAGGAGGACAGCTCGCTGCCCTACACGCCACCAGGCGTGAAAGGCAGTAAGTAAGTAAGTAGGAGGACAGCTACTTGCTTTTCCCTTCTTCAGCTTCCTCTCTTCCTTCCCCTCTTTCCTCTCCGCACACCACAATATCCCAAACGCTCACACATGAATACATGCATGCATGTACACTTGCATACACACACACAGACACACACAGACACACACACACACACACACACACACACACACACACACACACACACACACACACACACACACACACACACACGATGTCCTAACTTTTGTAGTAGGAAGACACACACACGCACACACACACACGCTGATTCTCAGTCTATTTATCATGTAGGTTTGTTCCTCAGCATATACATTACATGTGATAAGTAATAAGTGTTTGACTGCATGCAGGGTCTGGCATCCTGTGGCGCCTGGTCCTGCTTTGACGAGTTCAACCGTATCGACCTGGAGGTGCTGTCTGTGGTGGCTCAGCAGATCCTCACCATCCAGAGAGGTAAGAAGTTTGCTTTGGTCACATAATAATAATAATAATAATAATAATAATAATAATAATAATGATAATAATAACTGGACATTTTTAAGTGCCTATCCTATGGCTCTGGGCCCTTTACAACAACAAAAAACATATACAGAGTAGAACAATTAACTGTACAACCTACATAAAACAATTAACCATACGGACAAAAATCACCACATGTACTGTTCACACATAGTGGGTTTTAGTGGGTTTTAGTATGGTGACACCACTGTGACGCGATGAAGCCAGACTATGTTTTTGCAGCTGGTTATATTACAGGAATACACATCTAGTATGTTTTAGTAGTTTTAGTCGTTCTTTAACCACTGTGATGTGTTGGAAGAGTTTATTTTTATGTGCTGTTTTACAGGTATATTTTATCAGCATGGAACATGTTCAGTTCTTACAGTAGTTGATAGTGGGGGGGGGATCCTATCTTATTCTGCGTACTTTTATTGTGGGACGGCGGGGGGAGGGGAGGGGGGGGGGAGGGATGTATGTTACCAGTGCGGGAACAGGGGTTGGAGAGGGGGGGGGGAGTGGTGGGGGGGTCCTAGGGGTTCCGATAGCTCTTAGAGTTTCATAGTTCTCACCATATCTGTATAGTGTATGTATTAGTTACTGTGTTACCAAATTGTCTTACCCATGTATGTATGATGCTATGCGCCAGTGATGTATGAATGCTATTTATTTTTGTTTTTATCACACAGCAAGCTGCTTTCCTCGTGTATTTTTTATGTTCATTCATGTATTGTACACTTGGCAATAAATTATCTATCTATCTATCTATAGATAAAATATAAATGTTTGGGTAATCAGGTATGGAGATGCTTTTGTTTGTTTTTGTTGTTAGCTTGTTTGTCGTGGAAGGCTTGTTGGTGTTTACTTGATGAGCATTATTTTGGTCCTGCAGGTATCAACTCTGGGTCTGACACCCTGCTGTTTGAGGGCACAGAGATCAGACTGGACCCCACCTGTTCCGTATTCATCACCATGAACCCAGGTTACGCTGGCCGCTCCGATCTGCCCGACAACCTCAAGGTCAGTGACACAGACACTTTGCGCACATGCGCAAATACACTCACACCCATACACACATGCACATACACAAGAGGACACATTCCCAAACAAGTAGGAGATATACTGATGAAAGACTGTATGACCATTTTTGTTGTCAACTGTTCATTTGCCATTGCTGTCACATCTTCCATCGTCAGAGGTGCATGTAAGAGAGGTACATACTGCTGGCTGCATTGATGGGGCTGTGCTTGGTATTTACAACAATTCTAGTTTTAAACAGATCTTTCCTTTATTTATGTTTTGATTTCATTACGGCTAAAATGTGAGAGTTTCAAGAACTGAGCGTACAATGCCTTGAGAAAAATGAATGCATGTAGTGTTTTCACATTTGTAAAAATGGTGACTTGTGTGTCCATTGCTGAAATGCAAGAGTTTCAAGAAGTGAGTTTACGATGCCTTGAACAAAATGAATGGTGTTTTCACATTTGTAAAACATTGAAACTTGTGTGTCCAGGCCCTGTTCCGTACAGTGGCTATGATGGTGCCGGACTACGCCCTGATTGCTGAGATCTCCCTGTACTCGTGTGGTTTCGTGCAAGCCCGACCCCTGTCTGTCAAGATCGTGGCTGTGTACCGTCTGTGCTCTGAGCAGCTATCATCTCAGCACCACTACGATTATGGCATGAGAGCTGTCAAGTCTGTGCTGACAGCTGCCGGTAACCTTAAGGTAAGCCGAATTAAGTTTTGTATTGCTTGTGTTGGGTGGAGGTATGAGGTTTAGTATTCATGAGGGCGTCACTGAGGAAAAGGTTTCAGTTTAATTCTCATAGCGTTATTAGCCTACCTTCACATCCTGCTTGCCATCAGTTCAAATTTTACACTAGTTTGTTTTTATGCATCCCAAATGTAAATACTTGAAAGTAGCATATTTTGTACCTGCACCCTGTGTTAGTATCATCGCTTTTTGATCGTTGCAATGCTGGAAGGAGGATCAGGTAAATTATTGAGCATTCAGAGAGGCATTCCAAGTAACCATGGCTTTCCACACCTACCATTATTCCTTCTCGTGAGTCTCTGAAAGTAGCTTTCTGTGTTCCTTCAGTACACCTCATGCAGCCTTACATCCATTCTTATTTCCCTTCAACAGTCTTACATCCATTCTGATTTCCCTTCAACAGCCTTACATCCATTCTGATTTCCCTTCAACAGTCTTACATCCATTCTGATTTCCCTTCAACAGTCTTACATCCATTCTTATTTCCCTTCAACAGCCTTACATCCATTCTTATTTCCCTTCAACAGTCTTACATCCATTCTTATTTCCCTTCAACAGCCTTACATCCATTCTTATTTCCCTTCAACAGCCTTACATCCATTCTTATTTCCCTTCAACAGCCTTACATCCATTCTTATTTCCCTTCAACAGCCTTACATCCATTCTGATTTCCCTTCAACAGTCTTACATCCATTCTTATTTCCCTTCAACAGTCTTACATCCATTCTGATTTCCCTTCAACAGCCTTACATCCATTCTTATTTCCCTTCAACAGCCTTACATCCATTCTGATTTCCCTTCAACAGCCTTACATCCATTCTGATTTCCCTTCAACAGCCTTACATCCATTCTGATTTCCCTTCAACAGTCTTACATCCATTCTGATTTCCCTTCAACAGCCTTACATCCATTCTTATTTCCCTTCAACAGCCTTACATCCATTCTTATTTCCCTTCAACAGCTCAAGTACCCAGAGGAGGACGAGAACATCCTGATGCTGCGTTCCATCATCGACGTCAACTTGCCCAAGTTCTTGAACCACGATCTGCCGCTGTTCGACGGCATCACCTCAGACTTGTTCCCTGGAGTCAAGCTCCCGGAGCCAGACTACAAGGTGCTGAACGAGGCGGTGAAAGACGTCTGCGTCAAGATGAACCTCCAGTGCACCCCGTTCTTCCTCGAGAAGATCCAGCAGGTAGGGGGGACACTTTGGTTGAGGAACATTTGCAGGGACAAATAATACGTTTGGAATTTGCTGGGGAAGTGTTATTTATTCAAAGAATAAAACTCCTTTATGTTCTTCCTCTTTCGCTTACTTAAAAGTGTAAATGATATGGAATAAAAAACTTCTGTTTTTCCATAATGAATGTTGTCAGTTAATGATTACTAGATCAAAATGGACCAAGTTTGGCAGCTAGATATTTCTATTTTGTTTTTGCTTGTTTGTTGTGGTGGGTGTTGTGTTGTGTGGTGGTGGTTGTGTTGTGTTGTGTGGTGTGGTGGTGGTTGTGTTGTGTTGTGTTGAATGTGTTGTGTGGTGGTGGTTGTGTGGTGGTGGTTGTGTGGTGGTGGTTGTGTTGTGTTGTGTTGTGTGGTGGTGGGTGTGTGGTGGTGGTTGTGTTGTGTTGTGTTGGTGGTTGTGTGGTGTGGTGGTGGTTGTGTTGTGTTGTGTTGTGTGGTGGTGGTTGTGTGGTGGTGGTTGTGTTGTGTTGTGTTGTGTTGTGTTGTGTTGTGTGGTGGTGGTTGTGTTGTGTTGGTGGTTGTGTGGTTGTGTTGTGTTGTGTTGTGTTGTGTTGGTGGTTGTGTGGTGTGGTGGTGGTTGTGTGGTTGTGTTGTGTTGTGTTGTGTTGTGTGGTGGTGGTTGTGTGGTGGTGGTTGTGTTGTGTTGTATTGTGTTGGTGGTTGTGTGGTGTGGTGGTGGTTGTGTTGTGTTGTGTTGTGTTGTGTTGTGTTGTGTTAGCTGATCCTGTGTAATCTCTCTTCACAGTGCTTTCTTTTGAGACCTGTTTCTGTTTTGTTTAGCACTGAGTATTCTAGGTTAGCAAAGCAGATTAGCAGTGTGCTGAGACTGTAGGGACTGCTATCCTAATAATGAAACAACGGAAACAATTTTTTTCTCCAGGTTTACGAGATGATGATTGTGCGTCACGGCTTCATGATTGTTGGAGAACCGCTTGGTGGAAAGACCTCTTCCTACAGGGTTCTGGCTGGAGCCTTGGGAGAAATTCATGAGAAGGTGAGAATCCATGCATGAGTGAGCACACTGCTGCACTTACTGAGAGGCTATGAGAAAAGTGCTGCATCTGTTGTTCAGAAGCCTGTGGCTGGAACTTTGTGTTTATATGACCTGCCTTTGCCTTTTCCCCAAAGCAGAATTGCTTTCACTGGGGACTCTTACATAAGTATCATATAGTATATTCAGCTAGGTCTAACTGGACAGTAATACATGGTATGTATGCTTGGTAAACATAAATTAAGAGGTAAAAAAAACCACTAACATTTTTTTAGGGGATTTAGAGCTGAGTCCAAACGTTCATGTCTGTTAATTATAAGACACACCTTTTTATGAGGCATCTTAGACATGAGCAAATTTGTACTCACGATAGGTTTTCAAAAGTTTTTCTTCTGTATAAAGTCGTCTTTAATGAGGTCTCATGAAAAAGACAGACATTTGTTTAAGTCAAAATGAAAAAGGTTTCTAAAACACCCACCCACCAACATCAACACACACAAAAACTCTCCCGCCATTATCTTTTAATTTTATTTCAACATTGACAAATGTGGTGTGGTCTGCAGGGTCTGCTGGAGGAGAACAAGGTGCAGACCACAGTCATCAACCCCAAGGCCATCACCATGGGCCAGCTGTACGGCTGCTTCGACCCTGTCTCACACGAGTGGTCCGACGGAATCCTGGCCGTCAGCTACAGAGCTTTCGCCACCTCCACGGTCAGTATGTCGACGGTTTTTCTGTTCACATGATTCAATGTATTAGGCCTTGCTTTTTAGAAGCTTACATTTTTTGATAATTGTCGGTTTGCTATCTGACCATGAAGTTGGAATACCTCTGGGATGTGTTTACTGTGAACTTTCACTGAACTAAGTTTGTATTTTTATTTTGAAAAACATTTTTTTATGAGAGGTAATGCTGCATCATAGCTGCCAACCCTCCCTAGAAAACCGGGAAATTCCTAATTTTATGTCCAGTACCGGATTTTCCCGAATAGTGCAAAAGTTTCCAGATTAAAAAATGTTCGAGTATAATGACTGGAGTGTATTTTCAAGCACCTGTTCGCAGCGTAGTTTCACTTCTGAAATCTCGTTCAGCGCAAGGCTTCGTCACACAAACGCTGTGATCAAAATCGAAACTAAACGAGAATAGGCGAGATTTGTGGCTAGCGCATGCGCCTCAGTCGAATGTGGATGAGAAGCAGAAGAAGAAGCAGCAGCAGACGACCACAAAATGAAGAAAACAACGGTCCAGCGGCCGAAAGTCGGCCCAAAAGTTCTTGTAAAATGTCAAAAGAGTTACAAACAAGAGTATGACTTAATCTCCGAATCGACAAGACGCGGCATACATTTCGCGTTTTGCACCCAGTGCCGCGAAGATATCAGCATCGGACATGGAGGCCAGGGGGATAGTGAAGCTCATTCAAGAACAGCAAAACAAAGTAAAAGGAAGTAACTAACATAAACTATGATTCTGGTGCTGTTGTGAACTGTGATAGCAAAAGATATCTTCCCCCACACCATTGGAAGATGTGACTGTCAAGAAGTATGAAATACTGTAGAAGGGTTGAAGCTTGATGTGCATTGGTAAGTCACTAATCTACTCTCTCTCCAGCTCATTCTTCCTTTTTTGTGACAAAATTTGCTGCCAGAAACTGGCACTTATAATCCTCAGAATGCACCAGATTGCACCATTTTGCATCCTTTTTTTCAAAAATGTTCCGGGGGGGCATGCCCCCGGACCCCCCTAGCTTGGATCGGCGCTCATTACTCCCTATTTTTATCTGGAAAACGTTGGCAGTTATGCTGCATTATTTGTTTTGTGCCCAAGGGATCTACTACTTTGCTGTTATTTTGGTATACATGTAAATCAGATTCCTAATGGAAGTTGTTAGATTACTGTCTTTTGTTTGATCAATGAATGTCTTCAACATGGGATTGAGACAAAAAGCATCTGATCAAAGGAGCTGTCAGCTAAATCTCTTTCAGAGTAACTTTGGAAGAAGAACATGCCCTTTTTCATGTAGCTTCCTCACCAGAGAGTTTCCTGATGCTTTTCACAGCTGTGATGTTCTTCTTAAATTTCTTCTCCTGGTTCCATGCGAACCCAAGATCATATGTAGCTTCCTTGCCAGAGAGTTGATCTGCTGATACTTGTCACAGCTGTGAAGGTCTTGTTAACGTTCTTCCCCTTGTTCCATGGAGACCAAGACCCTGTAAAGCTTCCTGGTTAGAGAGTTGATCTCCTGATGCTTTTCACAGAAGTGATGCTTTCTTCTTAACGTTTTTGTCCTGGTTGCATGCAGACCCCAGACCGCAAGTGGCTGCTGTTTGACGGCCCTGTGGATGCCATCTGGATCGAGAACATGAACACAGTGCTGGACGACAACAAGAAGCTGTGTCTGATGAGCGGTGAGATCATCCAGCTTGCTTCCACCACCAACCTCATATTTGAGCCCATGGACCTGGAGGTTGCCTCTCCCGCTACGGTAAGAACCCCTGTCACTCATGCTGCTACTGTTACTGCGATACGAACATGCTTAAGAACATGTTCAGGCGGGTGCATCTCTCTCTCTCTTTCACCGTCTCCCCCATCCTTCCACAAATATGCACAAAGGTAAAAATTCTACTGCAGATACAAACACAAGAACACACTTAAATGTGCAGACACAATCTGACTGTTGTTCTGTCTGTCTGTCTGTCTGTCTGTCTGTCTGTCTGTCTGTCTGTCTCTCTCTCTCTCTCTCTCTCTCTCTCTCTCTCTCTCTCTCTCTCTCTCTCTCTCTCTCTCTCTCTCCCTCTTTCCCTCTCTCTCTCTCTCACTCACTCACACTCTCCCTCTCTCACACACACGCACACTCTTTGCCCTGTTCTACGCTTCAGTCTGGCAGAAAATACAGAAGACAGCATTCCCTTGACAATACTCCACATTGTGCTTTCTCCTTTATGTGCAGGTGTCCCGCTGTGGTATGATCTACATTCCCTTGACAATACTGGAAAATTTCTAAAGTAAATTTTCATTTCATTAATATACTTACCCGAATCACATATATAGCAGTTGACACCGTCTGGTATGCTAAGGTACTGAAAGCGCTACCCATCTTTAAAGTAATTAAAGGGAAGCAACCCCACACCAAAAAAGCTGGAACTAGCATATGGTAGTGAGCTACCCCCTGGGAGTTACCTCCCATTAGCTACTTCCCATCCCACGCACGTGGCTACTTCATTCCGGCTCAGAGAAAAACCGAAACAAACAGCGGGGCAGGCGGGAGGGACTTCGATATGTGATTCGGGTAAGTATATTAATGAAATGAAAATTTACTTTAGAAATTTTCCATTAAATTACATATTCTTACTCCGAATCACATATATAGCAGATAACATCAACATGGCGGTGGGCAAGAAATAAATCAAACTCACCATCACATTCTGGACAGGAACTGGCCGGCTGCTATAAGGGCAGGTAGACCGCGAGATCCATCCTGTCTGAGTGCAGCCACGTCTCGAAGATAGTAATTAATGAAAATATCTTCTGAGCGCCAGTAAGCCGTCGAGAGCACCTCGTCAAGCCGTTGCGAGCGAAGAACGGCCAAAGACGAAGACCACGCCCTAGTCTCATGGGCTCTGGCCGAGACCAGGGGAAAGGCAGGCTGAGCCCCCCCCCCACTTGTGTGACACCAACTGTAGGCTTGCCGAATAAGGGACGACACCCACCGGGCCAACGTAACTCTTGAAACGTCTTTCTCCCTTGAAGTGAGAAGAGAGATAAACAATAGCTTTTGTGAGGAGGAACGAACCGGCTGAGTCCGAGCCAAATACAGACGTAAGGCCCTAACTGGACAGTTGACCGAATCAGGGTCATCCGGAGCCAACGCGTTGGTCAAGGCCTTGACGCGAACCAACGGAGAGGCCTGCCCCGGAGCCTGATTCTTGGCCAGGAAGTCGGGACGGAAACGAAGAGATACTGAGCCGTCCGACTCGAACAAAATGTCACCTGGCAGACCCGACAGAGCGTGGACCTCGCTACCCCGTCGGGCCGTAGCCAAAAGAACCAGAAAAAGAGTCTTGCGAGTGAGATTGTAGAGACTCGACTCGCTCAAAGGCTCAAATTCCGCGGACCGCAAGAACGCTAAAACAAGGAACAGGTCCCACTTAGGAGCGGGCAAACGAGACCGGACCTCCTTGAGAGCAGCGCCCTTAATGACAGCAGCGATCACCCCCCCCACTTGAACAGATCGGCCGATCTGCTTGAGAGTAGCAGAGATCGCAGAGCGCCGGACCCTCATAGAGGAGACGGAGGCACCCTGCGAAAACATAAACGAGAGGTGGTTGGCGACCTGCATAGAGCGAGGAGCCACTGCAACCACCCCTTTAGCGGAACACCAGGAGGCCCAGGCCCTCCAGTGCGAGGCGTATACGGACGAGGTGGAAGCCCTATGGGAGCTGCCCACCAAGTCCAGCGTCGGAGAAGACGCACCAGAGCGCCTCAGTGAGTCCCGAACAACATCCACACGTGAAGCTTCAGAAGACTGGGCTCCTCGTGTGGAATGCCTGTTCGGGGCTGCACTAATTCCCCTCTTCGCAGAGAGAGAGGAATGGGAGGACCTTGGGCGAGCCGAAGCAGGTCTGGGAACCAGTCCTGCGACGGCCAGAGGGGCGCGACCAGAAGTAGAAGGGCCGGCCCCTCCAGCTCCGCCTTTCGAATTACTCGGCCGAGTAATGGGAAAGGCGGAAAGGCGTACGCCTCCAGACCCGTCCAGGGAATGTCCAGAGCGTTCACTCGCCAAGCCTGAGGGTCCGGGAATGGCGAGACGAACACCGGGAGCCTCTTCGAGAACCTGGTGGCAAACAGGTCGACGAGAGGCTTTGGGACTTGGGTCCAAAGGCGAAGCAGTGCCCCGTGAGTGACTGTCCACTCGGACTGAAGCACCCTGCCGGAGCGACTGAGAGCGTCCGCCAGAGTGTTCAGCCTCCCTGGAAGGTACCTGGCGGAGATCGAGATGCGGTGTTGGTAACACCACCTCAAGACCTCGCAGGTCCTGTCCGAGAGAGACGGGGACCGCGAGCCTCCCTGCTTGTTGATATAAGCTGCCACTGTCGTGTTGTCTGTAAACAGACGAACATGCTTGGCCTGCAGGGAGGGCAGAAACCGGGTGAGAGCTAGAGCTACTGCTTCTAGTTCCAGCCGGTTGATATGCCACTGGCTCTGTTCCACCGACCACAGACCTGACACCGTGTGTAGGTCCGTGTGAGCCCCCCACCCCAGCAAGGACGCGTCCGTGAACAGGTCCAAGTCCGGGGGAGGCAAGGCAATCGGAACCCCTCTGCACACCCACTCCGTGTCCAACCACGGGAGGGTGGTAGACTGGAACCATCCCTGGAGAGGGACGAGGACGTTCCAATCCACCCGAGTCGAGCCCACAAACGGCTTCAGAGCTGCCTGAAAAGGACGCTTGTGTACCCGACCCAGAGGGACCAACAGAGCCATGGATTCCATCTGTCCCAAGATGGAGGCAAGAGAGCGAAGGGGCGCCTGCAGGAGGGGCAAAGTCGAGCGTATCTGAGCTTGGAGCTTGTCCACCCTCTTTTGAGAGGGGCGGACAGTCCAAGCGACCGTGTCGAAGGACATCCCCAAGTAGGTGAACGTCTGCGACGGGGTCAGCTCCGACTTTGACGCGTTGATCGAGAACCCCAACGAGTGGGCTTCCCGAAGAACCGTCTGGGTATGCTGCGTGCAGCCTGCCTGGGACTGGTTCAGAACGAGCCAGTCGTCCAGGTAAACCCGCAGGCGGATACCCTGAGACCTCACCAGAGCGCCCAGCTGTCGGACCACCATGGTAAAAATCCATGGTGCGAGCGACAAACCGAAAGGGAGGGCGCGGAACTGGTAGACCTGCTCGTCCCACCGGAAACGAAGCCATTTCCGGTCGGACGGATGCACCAGGATGTGAAAGTATGCATCTGTCAGGTCTATGGAGGTCGCCCAATCTCCTGGGCGGAGAGAGTCTCTGACCTTGGCGGGCGTCTCCATCTTGAACTTTATCTCTCTCAAGAAAGTATTGAGAAAAGATAAGTCCAAGACCGGACGCCACGCCCCTGAAGCTTTGGGCACGGCGAAAAGGCGCCCGTAAAATCCCAGGGAGCTTTGGTCCAGGACCCTCTCCACTGCCCCCTTCTGCACCAGGGAGGCAACTTCCGTTTGCAGAACGGATCTTGCCTCCTGAGAGCAGGGGGGCTTGAAGCGTGGCGGATGTCGGGAAAGAGGAGCCTTCTCCTCCCGCCATAAGAGACGGAAGCCCGATCTCACAACTCCCACTATCCATTGGCTGTCTACTGAGACCATCCAATGGGTGAGTGCCCGGGAGAGGCCCCCCGCCATCACCAAAGTGGAGGGCGGGGGGGGGGTGAGACCGGGGGCGCTTCATTGGGGGTGAGGCTTGCTGTTAGAGCCGCCACGCCCCCTTCCCGACACTGTCTTCTTCTTGCCACCTCGAGAGCTCTGCTGAGCAGGCCTCTTTTGAGCAGGCTTGGGCTTGGAACTCGGCTGAGACTTCCCCTGCTGGGAAGGCTTAGCCTGCTTCGCGCCCTGTAGAGCCATGTCCAGGAACTGAGCGTCCTTGTTGGACTGAATCTCTGCCTGCCGAGCGACAAGCGCCATGTGGCCGAGCAGCGATCCCTCTACAACCGGAGACACACGTAGTGTGTCTCTGGTAGCCTGATCGGCAAACTGAGAGTTGGCAAGAAACAACTCCCTCCTTGTCAAGACCGCATGCGCGTATTGCAAAGAGGAGAGACGAGTCTGTTCCTCATTGACCTTCGCCAGGGCCGTAAGCAGGGAGGAGACATCATCCGCATTTTGCTCCTCACTGAGGGAAAAAGGGACAAGAGAGTCGGTCAACGACCGAGACAGTGCCCGCACCAGCGTCTCGGAGATGGAAGCCAGCTCCAAGAGCTGACGACCGATCTCCTCCAGGGAGATAAGAGTACCCTCCCGCACTGGCACAACCGAGTCAGACTTGACTGGTTTGACAAGCAAAGCCTGCAGCTCCTGCGTCACCGGTAAGATGGCACGCGGGAGAGCAAAGGAAGTGGTGAGGTTGCGGCTACGGACAGGGAAAGCAATCCTCTTCTGTGCAGAATGCACAAAGGAAGAGGACTGCCCTTCATCCGCAAGCCAACCACGAGCCCGTTCCGGAACCGGCCCAAAAGGTGCCAGAAGAGGGAACGGCTCAACCGGAATACCACTGCTCCGTTTGTTCGGGTGCACCAGAACTTGGGACAGGTGGTATGAGACAGACGGAGATTCCACAAACCGGAAGGAGGAAGCGTCATCCTTATCCGGCAGGAAGTCTGCCATAGCTGAAGGCGCCGCCGAAACGGAAGTAGCGGACGTCGCTACACCTTCTGCAAAATACCGCGAAGTCACCTCGGCTGCAGAGTCAAGAATGGACTTGAGCTGAGAGGAAAACACAGTACGGGTGTCTTCGCTGACCACTGACTGCAGTTCAGACTGATCCATCAGCGAAGAACGACCGTAGTCATCAACCACAGTGGCTGAAGGGTACTCTGGATGACCGGAAACCGGAAACCTGTACCCACGAACATCGTCCTGGTTTAAACCCTGCCCAGTAGGGAGAGGGTAAACCGGAACACCGTCCGAGAACGCCGGATGTGGTTGGGCGGAAGTCAAAACCTCAGCAGAGGAAAGAGACGACCGTCCGTGCTGAAGCACCGGAAGTGCAAAAGCATCACGCTGTTGTTCCCTCTCCGCCATCCAAGAGGAAGTGGACGGTAGAGGGACAGCGTGTCCGGCCGAAGCCGGAAATGCAGACACCATAACCGCCGGGGGCGGAAGCGGTGAATGCACGAACTGCGGCCGGAAGCCGTGAAGCCCGTAGGCCAGCTCATGATCCATCCCATCGCGGCTGGCATTGCGAGCAAGCGTGGGGGGACCTATGCTTCCGGCGGGAGCCGGAAGCGCAGTAACCGTAAACGGTCGCCGCTGCTGGCTAACAGAGTCCTGCTCTACAAGAGGAGGCCTGCCGCCAGCCGAAAGCAGGGAGTGACCCTGCGCACACGAACCGTTGCCCGCACGGGGCTGTCCAGGCGCTTCACGAGAGCAAGAGGACCGGTTCAACTTACTTGTAACGTCTCCACCCGAGACAGGAAGTTGAGGAGCGGAAACAGAAGAAACCTTCCCGGAAGAGAGGGACTGAGTGTCCCCCCCCGAAACCGGAACGGCAGCGCTAACTGGAGTAGACGAGCGCTGCATCTCTGTCTGTACCAGAGAGCGAATCTCCGGGATAAGAGTCTGCAAGAGAGAGGACACAATCGTCCCCTGGTCCGACGCCGACAAAGCAGAGGGCGCAGAAACAACAGTAGAACTAGCACAAACGGGGGTGCTAGAAAGCGGAGGTGAAATAGGCACTGACAAAATTGTGTTGCGTGCAGCGTCTGACACCAATACAACAGGCTTAGAGCTAGAGGACTTGGGCTTAATCTTGCCCTTAATGTCTCCTTTACCCTTACGTTTATCCTGGTCTGCCATGCTGACCAACAACAAACAAGAAACAAGCGAAAAAATTTCACAGAAAAAGTTACTGAAAACGAAAGTCCTAACGGACAGCTAAGCAGTAACTACAGCAAAATAAAAACGAACCAAGCTTGCAACACACAATGCACAAGCGTCAGTGAACACGCCACAAAATACAAGCCAGCAAAGCTAACTGTAAACAAAATGGCGAAAGCACAACAGGTTACTGACGAACAATGTCCAAAGGACAACAGACAGCAACCAACGCACAAGTTCGAAAACAGAAAAATACAGAACGAGCTCACCAAAACAGGCGCCCGCACGGGAGACAAGATGAGTTACGTGGCCGGCAGGTGAACGAAACAGCACAAGGCAGCCACAGTAGCGCACAGAAAATTCAATGACCTCTCACCAGGACAGCTGAAGTCGGAATGAAGTAGCCACGTGCGTGGGATGGGAAGTAGCTAATGGGAGGTAACTCCCAGGGGGTAGCTCACTACCATATGCTAGTTCCAGCTTTTTTGGTGTGGGGTTGCTTCCCTTTAATTACTTTAAAGATGGGTAGCGCTTTCAGTACCTTAGCATACCAGACGGTGTCAACTGCTATATATGTGATTCGGAGTAAGAATATGTAATTTAATCCACATTGTGCTTTCTCCTTTATGTGCAGGTGTCCCGCTGTGGTATGATCTACATTCCCTTGACAATACTCCACATTGTGCTTTCTCCTTTATGTGCAGGTGTCTCGCTGTGGTATGATCTACATTCCCTTGACAATACTCCACATTGTGCTTTCTCCTTTATGTGCAGGTGTCTCGCTGTGGTATGATCTACATTCCCTTGACAATACTCCACATTGTGCTTTCTCATTTATGTGCAGGTGTCTCGCTGTGGTATGATCTACATGGAGCCTCAGACGCTGGGATGGCGGCCACTGGTCAAGTCCTGGTGTAACGACCTGCCCAGCACTATCGACGAAACACACAAGTCCATCATCAACGACCTGTTTGAGAGGTTCATAGATCCCTGCCTTACGCTTGTGCGCAAAAAACTGAAGGTGAGAAACACGTTGGTAAACTTGCATGAATCAGTGGTGGAATCATGCAAGCATGTTGCAAGTGATAATTGTGAAGCGTGAGAACATTCTCTCTTTCTTTGTTGCGTGTGTGTGTATTTGTGTGCATGCGTGTGTGTGCATGTTTGTATATGTGTGTTCATTTCTACATTGTTTCATACAAATCTCATGAGCAGTAAAAAGTAAGTTTTGATGCTGTTATTATAGTATGCCTTGGTCTGGACTTCATCAACAGCAGAACATATAACATCACAAATATACAAACACCGCACTGTAACATGACCCGCTTTTTATTGCATATAATAAGGAATGCATAATACGTTTGGTGGTTTTGTCAACAGGAGCTGTCTCCCACCACAGATTCCAACTTGGTGAAGTCTGTGATGAGTCTGATTGACTGCCTGCTGGATGAGTTCCATGATGAGGGAAAGATCGCTCAGCTTGAGGAGCGAGAAATGATCACCTGGCTCGAGGTATCTTCATAGTCATTTAGTCTTGGTGCTAAAAGCACAAGCACGCTACCCCTATATGTTGTGTTTCTTTTGCTACTTTCTAAATGCATGAGATTTTGTCAGATTTTCTGAAATGTTCAAATGTTCAGAGATCATTGTTGAAATTCCCAGATTGCACAAGATTACACAATTTTGAATCTTTCTTTTTTTTTTTTTTAAGGGGGGAGGGGGTACTTTTTATTGTTTCATGACTATGCCTACTTACTTTTCTTCCTCGCCCACTCAAAAGAGGACTGAAAAATAAGGAAGGGGATGGGTTACAAGCGCACAATATATGAGAATGGCTGACGATTCCAACTTAAGCAGACTGGGTACGTCAGTCTTTTTCCAGAATCTGTTGAAAGTGAGGTTGATTTGTTCACTTTCTTGTGCCTTTTTTTCCAGAGCGTCTTCTTCTTTGCCCTAACCTGGGGTTGTGGTGGCAGCACAGACGACAATGGACGCTCCAAGTTTGACAAGCTTGTGCGGGAACTCATCTCTGTGAGTAACAGACTTGAAGCTGTCTTGTTAGTGAATGCAAAGTTTGGTTTTGTATTCACTGAACTCATCTCTTTGAGTAACAGAGTTGAGCCTGTCATTCCAGTGATTGCAAAGTTTGGTTTTGTATACACGGAAGAAATTCTGGCGTCTTTTTTGTAGTAATATAAAACATCCTTATATGGTAGCAGAAATGTCACGATGGTGTAAATGTAATTGAGAAAGTAGGGACTGAAGCAGCCACAGGAACTGCAAAAGTACTACAGAGTTTTTGATTCACTGTAGCAATCAGAAGTCGTCGTAACGTCTGTGTACATTTCTTCATTTATGTGTGTTTGTGAACAGGGCGGCATGACAGAGGAGACAAGAAAAATGCTGACTCTCCCAGAAGCGACAGAAGCGCCCATGAAGCCTTTCCTGAACCCTTTCCCCCCCAAGGGCAAGATTTACGACTACAAGTTTGTAAAAGAGGTCAGTTTGTGCTTGTCGCCTTCCGGTTGATTTTGTGACAGTGGTGTTTGAGCTCATCTTCCTGTCTGCATGCCTATACCTGCATGTCCGTCTTCTTGTCTGTCTGCTGGTCTGTCTGTTAATTGCCTGTCTAATCCTCCTTGTTTTTTGTGGTTATTTGGCCAAGGATTATTAAGTTGTATTGTATTCAAGACAGCGCTTTGCGTTTGCTATCCTAGCATAATGGGCTTGATAAGAACGTATTTCTCCTGCTTCTTCTTTTCCTCCGCTTTTTTCTTCCTTTTCTTCTTCTTCTGACGACTGTTGCTTGCTGTGCGGCAGGGGTCAGGCAAGTGGGTTTCATGGTCGGAAGAAATCAAAGACACACCCCCCATCTCCAAGGACGCTCTGTTCAACGAGATCATCGTGCCCACAGTGGACACCGTCAGGTACACCGTCCTCATGTCCATGCTGGTCAAACACGAGAAGCCCTGCCTCTTTGTTGGACCCACCGGAACCGGCAAAAGTTGCTATATCACTGTGAGTCATAGATTTAGTTCATATGTAGTTAATCGGGGGGTGATATGGTATTGTTATGTGGCTCTATACTGAGAGTGAGAGCCCCCATACACCGCTTGAAGACACCACTTCAAACGGGATAGAAAGAACCCAGCCCCCCTCATAAAAATTTTTTTTAACAAATAAAGAAAAAGTGTACGGAGTCTGCATGATAACTGATCTACAGTAAACCCTCCCACTAACGACCTTGAAAATGTCCAGAAAAATCGGTCGTAAAAAGGAGGGGTCTTTATTGGGAGTTTGGGAGGTATAATTTTTTTCACAGGGGTGGCAACTGTTGGGCAGTTCAGTCTTGAAAGTTGTGTCTGTTATCCTATTTGTGTTCCCATTTGTTGTGCATATGGATAAGCATGATGTACGTGCATACACCAGCGCACAGACGGGCAGACATAACACACACACACACACGCACGCGCGTGCGCACGCGCGGTCTCATAGGTAAAACTCGCTGATTGACCCCGGGTAAGAAGGTCAGTGTCTGTAACCTGGGACAGGAAGGTTTCCTCTCAGACATCAAAGGAGACCGTCCCATAGGTAAAACTTGCTCATTGGCAAGTATGGGTCATTGACCCGAGGTCTCAGTTGGTGAGCACACACTCACAGAATACGTACACAGCAATTCATTATTGAGATGTTGTTCTAACTGCCCCTACCAAACCCCTCCCCCTACTTCGAGGACAGTCCTTCAATTGTGACAGCAATAGGTGAGAAGATGACAGCCGTAGGCCACTGGACTTGCATGCACTACTGACTACAGACTTCCACCCCTGACTCTTGATGCGTGACTAATGGCGTGCGTGTTCCGCGTGTGCTGCGTAATTACGACCTTTGACACTCACTGGTTAAAAGGTCAAAGTCGTTATTGACTCTAAGTTGGTAGGTCGGTCGTCCGAAAAAGGAGGGCGTCGTTCTTGGGAGATTAGTTACAGTGTGAAAAGCATCCGTGCCGAGAAAATCGGTCGGCAAAAGGAGGGGGTCGTTCTTGGGAGGTTAGTTACAGTGTGAAAATCATCCGTGCCGAGAAAATCGGTCGGCAAAAGGAGGGGGTCGTTCTTGGGAGAGGTCGTTACGGGAGGTTCCACTGTATTAAGCCCCTCAGCAATATCTGGACAACTCTCAGTGTAAGGATTTTTGATGTGCAGGACTTTTTGCTAACGAAACTGGACAAAAACGTGTACAAGCCCAACATCGTCAACTTCTCAGCCCAGACGACGGCCAACCAGACACAGAACATCATCATGTCCAAGCTGGACAAAAGGCGCAAGGGTGTCTTTGGGCCGCCCCTCAACAAGAAGGCTGTGAGTATTTGCCTGCTTCCTTCAGGCTTTTAAGGCGAGACCGGGTAGGCAAAATGAGTTTTTTTTGGTCTCATCCACCTTTTTGGGGTTGTTGCATTTTTCACACCTTTGAACATCCTGGAATGCATTCAATAATCTGCTTTTGTCATTTTAGACATGTATTCATGTAAATAAAACCATTTTCAAACCGATGTTTTGTTGTTTTTGTCTGTGTTTTATCAAAAAAATCGAAAAAATGGTCTACTTTGGATACTCCGTGCTGGTAAATGTGCGCACATGACATGACCCTTCGCTGTTCAAACTGTGTGGAAATTTCCGTTCTTCAAGATGACGTCATCACCGTTGGGGAATTTCCGTTGACATAGGCACAAAGAGAGAGAATCCGTTCCAACCGAAACCCCGGAATTAATATATGCAAATATATGTAGGTCAAAGGCATTTGGCGCAAGCGCAGTAGACAACTTATCAGTCCCCCGGTGTCAACAAATCCATGACATTTTCACCGATACAGCAGCATTTTTCAAAGTTTTGAGCTGCGGAGAACAACCCTAACATTGGAAATGTTCGGCATAGTGGCAAGAAATATCAGAGAAAGATGAACCAGCAGCAGCGAACAGTAGAAGGAAGTAACAACACTCCGAAATGAACCAACATGATCGAATTGAAGCAGACGACATTCTAAGATTCTTGACTCGACGAGGTGGGTTTTGCTTCTTTCTCTTTTCGATCTTGTTTGTTTGATAACGTGATTTATTGCAGATTGTTATGTTGTTGTTGTTGTAAGAATGTGTTAGGGTTTGTAGGTAAATGATAAACAGTTTGTGTCTGAAGTATTTTGCGGGTTTCTTGATCCAATTTACTGACCATGCCGCCGCCGCAACCCCCCCCCCCCACTCCCCCCCCCCCCCCCGCCCCTCCCTCCCTCGATCATCTCTGTGATATCGTCTTCACAACCCCTATTTTATTGTTCTTCGCTGGCCAGTCCTTGAGAGCTTACTATGGTGTAACATGTCATCATTATTCTTTGTCTGTGGTCAAACTGAGAAGCAGCATCTGAGCGATGTACGACTGACACAGTTTCTGTTTCTGGTCATTGACCGTAGGAAAATAAGTACCCTACTAGAGAGCGTTCTCGAATTCTAAAGGATTGGTTTACACCAGCATGGCTGACCAACCTATCATTGACAGCAATATTGTTGTCAAATCTTTTCCATTAACTAAGGAATAAAAAAATAGATCCAATTTACTTCACCAAAGAAAAAAAAAGAGTTAAACTAAAGGACTGGGGATGCAACTCATGAATCAAAAGCATAAAGATCACCTGCAAACAGTGCTAGGTTTAGGAAATCTGAAAATGTATACACACACACAGAACACTCAGAACACACACACACACACACACACACACACACACACACACACACACACACACACACACACACACACACACACACACACACACACAAAACAGACAACAGACAAGAAACAAGCAAATACATAGCAAGTGTGATGAAATGAATTAATATTAAAAGAAAAATATGAAAAGAAAGGAAGAAAGAAAGAAAATAATTCAGCTAGTTTCAGTATTAGTTCCTGTGTGTATCATTGTATGTGATTGTGTGGTTACTCAAATCCCATTGTCCCGCAGTGGGGCACTGCGGTTATGAAATTAAAAGCCCCTCCTGTTTTTGGAACCGCAGGAGCTTTCTAGTTTGCTGTTAGGTAGATTTTTGGTTCCTCTTTCCTGTCATGCTCTCTTTTTCTTCATGAATTCTTTTCTTTTTTCTGCCTTCTTGCTCATTCACCTGTATTTTTTCCAAAAATCTCTTCTCTTGCCGCTTGTCTCGCGATTCATGTATAGTTTAATCTGTTAGTGTTCTGATGTAAGTCCAGCAGTAGATAGGTTAAGCCTATTTTAACATACTGGAAACTGGTAATCTTCCAGTAGGTATTAATTTAGTTTTACTAAAGCCTGCTGGGACACAAGTAATGGGTTAGTGCATTTGTAAACAGGAATCGCTTGACAAGTGGCCTCCTTCATCCCCCCCTTCCTCGTCCTGATATGGCTCTGCGTAGTCGGCTGGACATTAAGCAACAAATAAACAAACAAACAAACAAATCCCATTGTAAACTTGACATGTAAATTTTGTGATAGGGGCTGGTATGTATATATGGGATAACCTTCTGTGAGGTTTAGTGTGTGACAGGGTGAGAATACTTTGATTTCTTTTGCTTTTTCGTGGCTGCTTTTATTTTCAATTATTTATCATTATATATATTAAAACATACACTTTTTTGTCATTAAGTTGTGTGTGTTTGGGTATTAATAAGTAGTGCAAATCCACATGTAATGAGTATGAGTCACTGTTAAATTAATGAATGTCTTTTGTGTGTGTGTGTGTGTGTGTGTGTGTGTTCGTCAACCGACATATGTGGGTACGAGCCGCTGAGGTGGTTGTAAGAAAACCCGCCTGGTTCAGTGGTTGGGGGCTGATTGGGATTTCTGATTTACCGGCCTAGCCAAAAAGTTGAGGTACACCCCATGTAACATGGTCATTTGCAAAATAAAGTACAAGCACTTGTTGACGTTTATATTGAGTCTTAAAATTTGCAGCTTATTACAAACAAAAACCATGGACAGTTGTATCAAATATTAAATCAGTGTTTGTGTATTTATTAGGTTGGAGCAAGGGGAGAACCAGTCCTCCTGTGGTGGCAGCGAGGAGAAAGATTGACCTGATGGAAAAGTTTGCTAAACCGGAACTACCCTCTTCCACAGCAGAAACATCAGCTTTGCCATCTTCTGACCAACCATAAGAAGATACAGATACTTTGCCATCTTCTGACCCATCACAAGCAGATATGGATACTGGTACTGTGCAACGTCACTCCGCTGACATGTGTTGGGCTTTTGTCAACATTGATCAGCTCAATCTATTGCTGAAAGGTCTATATCCTGTACTGAATGCTTGTCTGATAGCAGTCTGATTATGAAAGAAGGTGATGCATCAGCCCAAGGATTTGCACAGGCCCTGCATCTGGAGTGCATATGAGTGTCCATTCAAGTCTGCAGTTGTTTACTCTTCTCCCGGTGTTTGCAACGCTTCGGGTGGTAAAGTTGCATTTAAAATAATCCGCGTATGACCATGTTGGTACATGGAAAGGGACATTCAGCTTTACAGAAATTTGCTGCAGTGTTAGGATTGAGCACAGAAATACTGTAATTAAAATGTTGCAACTTTTGAATGGCTTGATAGCTTTGTTCCATTTGTGTATATATAATTATGTAATGCTGTTGATGATTTGTGAAGCATCATTTCTATGCAATGGAATAAGAAATCAGTGCATCCGTTGGGTTTTTATGAGTCTGACAGTTTGGTTCTGATCAATATTTTCATATCAGCACAAACACAGATAATTGACTTTTTTAATGTTTTCATATGATTTTTTTTTAAATTAAAAAAATCTGATAATTTGATTATCAAATCATTTCCCCTTCATAGTTAAAGTGTTATTCTGGTTAAAAAAAACCACCCCATTAATTCAAGCTCTACTGTGGTACTAGTTTACCGGGGTACTAGTGAGACTCTTTTACATGCTGTTTTCTCTACATGTAATTTGAGACAAAATGTGGTAATTAAAATGTAACTTTTGAATGGCTAGATGGATTTGTTCCAATTTTGTATATGTTGTTTATGATTTGTGAAGCACCATTTCTGTGCATGGAATAAGAATACAGTGGATTCCTTGTGTTTTTATGAGTCCGACAGTTTCGTTTTGATTCATATCTGCACTAACATAGATGAGTTTTCAAATGATTTTTAAAAAAAAGTCCGGATAATTTGATCGTCAAATCATTTCCCCATCATAGTAAAGTGGTCATTCTGATAAAAACATATGAATTCAGGGTGCACTGTGCTACTTGTTTTTGTATGTACTGGTTCAAATCTTTAAAATGCTGTTTTCTCTGAATGTAATTTTCAGACAAAACGCTACAATTAAAATGTTGCAACTTTTGAAAGGCTTGATGGATTTGTTCAGTTTTTGTATATGTTGTTTATGAGTTGTACAGCATCAGTTCTGTGCATGGAATAAGAGTTCAGTGCATTGGTTGGGTTTTTATGAGTCTGACAGTTAGGATCTCATGTATTTTTCTTATCAGAACTGAACCGGTAACTGAAAATGCTAAATTAAAATAATATATTGCTTAGAAATGCTTTTCGATGCACAGAATTATTAAACACACACATATTGCTGCAAAGAAGAAAAATTGGATCAAAACATGCACTGGTTCACAAACTGCAACATTTTAAAAAAAGCACATTTTATAACGTTTTTTTCACATTTTGGTGAATAAAACCCCCAAAAATTGCTTTTCACTCAAAATTTAAAATGGTTTCCCTTAATTAGGTTATTCTGCTTGCAAAAATCAAACAAACAGCAAGCTGTTTCCAAAAAAAAAAAAAGTGCTTGCCTACCCTGTCTCCCCTTAACTCATTCCAGCTGGATTCAGGAATAACTTTTAATGATTCACTTTAGTAAGTAAAACTTTTCTCATCCTTAATTCAGTCAGCAAAACTGTTAAAACATCTTTTTAGTTAAGCTAAGCTTCCAGTTGATCAGTGCATAAATAGACCTGTGGTATCTGTGTATGTGGCACTTACCACTTTGTGTGTAAGCTTTTTTGGCAGGCCTTTGTGATGGATGGATTCTGTCCTGTGGGAGAATTCAGTATTTGCATGATTTCACTGGTGATATGTCTCTTGTTTTCACCAGAGGTCTTTCAAATTTGGAGCAGATTATAATGTTGCTTTGGTTTGCCAGTAATCTGTCCTACCCTTTGTGAGATTGTGATTTTGTTACACACTCTCCTTGCTCAGATTGTCTTTGTGGACGACTTGAACATGCCGATGTGCGAGACATACCCTTTGAGAGATTGTAATTTTGTTGCACACCATCTTTGCTCAGATTGTCTTTGTGGACGACTTGAACATGCCGATGCGCGAGACGTACGGCGCCCAGCCCCCCATTGAGCTGCTGCGGCAGTGGCTTGACCACTGGAATTGGTACGACCTGAAGGACACCACGGCCATCAAGCTGGTAGACCTGCAGTTCGTGGGTGCCATGGGACCCCCAGGTCGGTGTTTGTCTGTTGCTCTGTATAGGACTGAGTCGATCTGTTTAACCCCAAGAATGAAGTTTAGTGGCATAATTAAAGATAATTTGTGTCTGCAACATTTTGTACATTAATTGACAAGATCTGAGGATGAAACGTGTTCATTTTTATATTTAGTCAAGTTTTGACTAAATATTTTAACATCGAGGGGGAATCGAGACGAGGGTCGTGGTGTATGTGTGTGTGTGTGTGTCTGTGCGTGTGTGTGTGTAGAGCGATTCAGAGTAAACTACTGGACCGATCTTTATGAAATTTTACAGGAGAGTCCTGGGTATGATATCCCCAGCTGTTTTTTTCATTTTTTCGATAAATGTATTTTATGATGTCATATCCGGCTTTTTGTAAAAGTTGAGGTGGCACTGTCACACCCTCATTTTTCAATAAAATTTATTGAAATTTTGGCCAAGCAATCTTTGACGAAGGCCGGACTTCGGTATTGCATTTCAGCATGGAGGCTTACAAAGTAATTGATGACTTTGGTCATTAAAAATCTGAACATTGTAATTAAAATTATTTTTTTATAAAACGATCCAAAATTACTTTTATTTTATTCTTCATCATGTTCTGATTCCAAAAACATATAAATATGTTATATTTGGATTAAAAACAAGCTCTGAAAATTAAAAATATAAAAATTATGATTAAAATTAAATTTCCGAAATCGTTTTAAAAACTATTTCATCTTATTCCTTGTCGGTTCCTGATTCCAAAAGCATATAGATATGATATGTTTGGATTAAAAACACGCTCAGAAAGTTAAAACGAAGAGAGGTACAGTAAAGCGTGCTATGAAGCACAGCGCAACCGCTACCGCGCCAAACAAGCTCGTCACTTTCACTGCCTTTTGCACTAGCGGCGGACTACGTTCAGTTTCATTCTGTGAGTTCCACAGCTTGACTAAATGTAGTTATTTCGCCTTACGCGACTTGTTAATTCTTGTCATTCTCTCAGGTGCCAGGAGACTGGTTCCACACAACTGTCACGTACGCTTGTCATACCAGCTCTATTCTGAGCACTTACATACCTTTGTTACGTACATCTTAACCTTAACGCTCTGCCTCATTTTTGAGTCACTTGAGAAAAAGTGACTCTATGTAATGGGTCAGTGTTAGTCTGTCCGGCCGGCCGGCCGTCCGGCCGTCCGTAGACACCACCTTAACGTTGGACTTTTCTCGGAAACTATCAAAGCGATCGGGCTCATATTTTGTTTAGTCGTGACCTCCAATGACCTCTACACTTTAACGATGGTTTCGTTGACCTTTGACCTTTTTCAAGGTCACAGGTCAGCGTCAAAGGAAAAATTAGACATTTTATATCTTTGACAAAGTTCATCGGATGTGATTGAAACTTTGTAGGATTATTCTTTACATCAAAGTATTTACATCTGTAGCCTTTTACGAACGTTATCAGAAAAACAAGGGAGATAACTAGCCTTTTCTGTTCGGCAACACACAACTTAACGTTGGGCTTTTCTCGGAAACTATAAAAGTGACCGGGCTCAAATTTTATGTGAACGTGACTCATTGTGTTGTGAATAGCAATTTCTTCCTGTCCATCTGATGCCTCATATAATATTCAGAACTGCGAAAGTGACTCGATCGAGCGTTTGCTCTTCTTGTTTTAATTTTAATTTTATTTTATAAGGGTACAAGTCTGTGTGGGAGTTGAACACTGATTCAATTTAATTTGTATGTACAATTGAATTGTTCCATTTGACACAGTGCTTCTTGTTTGTGTTCCCTCAGTGTCAGCTGATGTTGTGGAGGTAAGTGCAGCATATTAAGATCATTGTCTGTCATGCAGGTGGTGGACGTAACATAGTGACGCCACGTTTCCTTCGCCATTTGAACACCATCACCATCAACGAGTTTGATGACGACACCATGAACACCATTTTCCGCAACATCATGGAGTGGCACATCTCTGCAAAGTACGTGCTGGTATCTAAACGCTGACTTATTTTTCATTATGTTTGATGTTTTGAATACAACATCATGGAGTGGCACATCTCTGCAAAGTACGTGCTGGTATCTAAACGCTGACTTATTTTTCATTATGTTTGATGTTTTGAATACAAAAGACATTTGAAAGTAATACCAGCATAGAAGTGTGTGTGAGTTTGCATACCATCATTTACTCATACACACAAACACATACACAAACACACACACAAACATGCAGACACACAAACAAAAAGTACAAACACACACACACACACACACAGTCACACAAACACACACACACACACACTCTCTCTCTCTCTATCTCTATCTCTATCTCTATTTCTCTCTCTCTCCCTTTTTCCTCTTCCTCTGCAAACAAAACCTGACTAAACTAACAAAGCAACCCTTCTGTGCTCCACCAGGGGCTTCAGCAACGAGTTCAAGCCGTGTGTGGAGCAGATTGTGTCGGGCACACTGATGGTGTACAAGGAGGCCATGGTCAACCTGCTGCCCACGCCCATGAAGTCCCACTACCTCTTCAACCTGCGTGACTTTGCCCGTGTCATTCAGGGCATCCTGCTCTCAAACCCAGAGACCACAGAAGACCCTGGCTCGCTCAAGAGGCTGTGGGTTCACGAGGTCAGATTTGCTGTCGATTTTGTCCATTGTTATTATGTTGTTGTTACCTTTGATGGTTGAAGCTTATAACACTGCGATTGTTTGTGCAAGTGTGTGTGTGTGTATGTGCATGTTTGGGGGAGGGGGGGGGGGGTGTACGGGTGTTATGTTTAGATTACAGATAATGCTTCAATAAAGCTTTTTTTTCTTTTGTATTTACTGTTTAAACTTTTTACCCCTATTGTATTTTCTTTGCCCTCAACAAGGTGAGAGTGGTCTTTTATAGTCAGTCAGTTAGTCAGGAAGTTGTTCATCTAGAATTCCGTTTGAGTGATCTGAGATGAATTCCACCCATTTGCTTGTCAGTCGAGCAGTAGTTCATCTAGAATTCCTCTTGTGTCAGGTGTTCCGTGTGTTCTACGACCGTCTGGTGGACGACTCGGATCGTGACTGGCTGTTCAAGAACACGCGTGAAGTCATCAAGGAGAAAATGAAGGAGGACTTTGACGAGATCTTCGGCCACCTTGACCTGGACGATGATGGTACGGTCACTGAGGATGACATCCGCAGTCTTATCTACTGTGACTTTGCTGACCCCAAGTCAGACGCCAAGAACTACGTGGAGGTGCGTGACCTGGAGCAGCTGAGGGTGGTTGCCGAGGGTTACCTGGATGAGTTCAACAACCTCAGCAAGAAACCCATGAACCTTGTGCTTTTCAGGTACCTGTTCTTGGTGTGACCGGTTTTTGCTCTTATTGTGGAGATTTTGTTCGTTTATGTGCAGCAGGTGTTACTGTCTATTTGAATGTCTGCTTCAGTCTTCTTTTTCTGCTACTTCAGTCATTTCAATATTTTACTTACAAAGGAGAATTCTTGATTATGTTAATTACCACTTGATATATCCAAAGGTTTATTTAGGGAAGCTTGCGTGGAAACATTAGAAAGCTGATTATTTTGATGATACTGACTGATGTATCCCAGATGTTGCTAGAAACATGAGAAATCCAGTCAGTTTTAGACATCTCATGCTGCTGCAATGCTGTATCTTTTCAGATTTGCTATTGAGCATGTGTCTCGTATTGCACGCATCATCAAACAGCCCAGGAGTCACGCTTTGCTGGTGGGAGTGGGTGGTTCTGGGCGACAGTCCCTGACACGTCTGGCTGCCCACATGGCAGACTACGACATCTTCCAGGTTTGTGGAGGCTCTTTTTTTAATAGGCTGAGCATCCCCGGAAAGTGGAGTATGGCTGCCTAAATGATGGGGGGGGGGGGGGGGGACGAGTGGGAGGGGGGGGAGACGAGTGGGGGGGGGGGGGGTAGACGAGGGGGGAGGGGGGAGTTGTGGAATGTCTTGCACATGTAAACTCCAATGTATGTAGGAGTTGCAGCCCGGCCATGATCGCAGAAGAAGAATTAACCGAGAAGTGAATGTGTATGTTGCTGAAGCTGCTGTTAATGAGCTGCTGTAGTATGTGCTTGGTTGGTCAGTGTATTGTTTAGTATGTAGATAGTGCTCATTCTCTTTTCTTCTGCAAGCAATATACAAATTCAATTCAGATCTTGAAAAGGCCTGTCAACTCACAGTCTCAAGGAATAATGATCTGTTGTGTGTTTTGGTGTCAATCATAGCCATGCCTGTTCTGTTCTCTTGACGATGCCGTCTGTCTTCAGTACCTTGATAGCAGTGTAGAAACATGTTTTGCGGCCTTGTGGAATGTTTTCTGTGTTGTCTGTTACAGGTTGAAATCTCAAAGAGCTACACATCCTATGAGTGGCGTGAAGACTTGAAACGCATCCTGCGTAAATCAACCGAGACGGACAACCATGCTGTCTTCCTCTTCTCTGACACACAGGTATGAGTCACTTGTGTTCATTGACATAAACACATGTGATGAAACATTTGAAGTGTTCATGCTTCTGTCTTGTTATGACAGGCTGCAGTATTCAGATTATACTGTCAAACAGCCAAGCTGCATGCCTGCAACAGGATCAGACAGCATGTGCACATGCAGACCAGGAAAATGGCATGAAGCTTTACTGTCTTTGTACATTGCAGCCAGTTTAAACATGCTCATGTGCGTGTTGGTTTTAGATCAGCAGGCTAAACTGGCTTGGTTTTGGGGTGTTGTATATATTTACCATTGGCGTGTGATAAAGAAACCTGCCTACAATTACACTGGGTTGGATGTTTTAAACATGAAAGGGGATAAAGACCTTTTTGATCCTGATGCGAAGAGTTTTTATACACAAGCTGCGGGATTACCTCTTCAGTGAAGAGGGCCAGAGTGACCCGGCGGCAGGATTGGTAACAGGCACAAATTCTGTCCTCATGTTTTTCACACACTTCCGGATTGACGTGTGGCATCAAGAGTTTCACTGCTACTCTTTCCATACTCACTGTTTGATCCAGATTAGGTACAGGTTATGCTGTATTGCATGCGTGGCATCAAGAGTTTCACGGCTACTCTTTCCATACTCACTGTTTGATCCAGATTAGGTACTGGTTATGCTGTATTGCATGCGTGGCATCAAGAGTTTCACTGCTACTCTTTCCATACTCACTGTTTGATCCAGATTAGGTACTGGTTATGCTGTATTGCATGCGTGGCATCAAGAGTTTCACTGCTACTCTTTCCATACTCACTGTTTGATCCAGATTAGGTACTGGTTATGCTGTATTGCATGCGTGGCATCAAGAGTTTCACGGCTACTCTTTCCATACTCACTGTTTGATCCAGATTAGGTATTGGTTATGCTGTATTGCATGCGTCTTCCAAACTGTGATAGTGAATGATAGAAGCTAAGGAGTGGAAATTGGGAGAAAAACATAGATTCATATTGCATTTTTTCACTGGTATCATTTTTGTCACTGATTTATTGTGTTTTTTGTGTGTGTACGTTTACGTGTATGTGGGAGCATGCGTACCTATGTGTGGGGGTCTGTGTGATGTTTAGATTACAGATGATGCATCAATTGTTTAATTGTACATGAATGGTTGAAACTTTCAATCAGCATGGTTTGTCAATGATTTTGTAATGCATGTAGAAGTAAGTGCATCTGCATGTCACATCCTTTTCTTGAGAGAGACTAAGCCTCTGAAGTCACATGGCATTTGTGTGTGTGTGTGTGTGTGGGCGTGTGTGTGTGTGCGCGTGATTGTGTGTGTGTGCGCGTACTCAAGTATTGCAGATATCTGTTTCGTTGAGATTAGCCTGGTGGTAGAAACATGTATTTTAAGACAGATTGAAGTAAAAGGAACACAAAAGTTTGTAAGAGTTTTGTTTATTCTTATTTCAATCAATCAATCAATCAATATGAGGCTTATATCGCGCGTATTCCATGGGTACAGTTCTAAGTGCAGGGATTTATTTTTTAATTTTTTAATTTTTATTTTATGCAATTTATATCGCACACATATTCAAGGCACAGGGATTTATTTATGCCATGTGAGATGGAATTTTTTTACACAATACATCACGCATTCACATCGGCCAGCAGATCGCAGCCATTTTGGCGCATTTCCTTTTCACGGCCTATTATTCCAAGTGACACGGGTATTTTGGTGGACATTTTTATCTATGCCTATACAATTTTGCCAGGAAAGACCCTTTTGTCAATCGTGGGATCTTTAACGTGCACACCCAAATGTAGTGTACACGAAGGGACCTTGGTTTTTCGTCTCATCCGAAAGACTAGCACTTGAACCCACCACCTAGGTTAGAAAAGGGGGGAGAAAATTGCTAACGCCCTGACCCAGGGTCGAACTCGCAACCTCTCGCTTCCGAGCGCAAGTGCGTTACCACTTGGCCACCCAGTCCTTAAATGTGAAGATTACTTCTTACATGGTATTAACTGATAGAACAACGCCAGGAATTACATTTTCATTGGGAAGGCCAAGGGGACATAGGTATGCTGCAAATAAGATATTCAGGTGTACCAAGTCAAGCACCTGCATAATTTCTTAGGTGAAAATGGTTTCTTTTTTGATGTGGTTTATTTCAAAAACAGTTGATGGTCAGTGCAAAAGAAATGGACCTTCCTTGATTGTTGTCTTGTTTTGTATTTTGTTAGATTAAAAACAATTGTTTTCGCATGTCCAAGTAGATCAAGCAAGAGTCTTTCCTGGAAGACATCAACAACCTGCTGAACGCTGGTGAGGTGCCCAGCCTGTTTCCCCTTGATGAGAAACAGGAGATCTGTGAGAAGATGAGACAGGTTGACAGGTATGTGTCCGTCATTAGTCTGCTTTTGACAGCGCTTGGCTGTCTGCATGGCTGTTTTATGTAAATAATAATAACAATGAGGATATTTATATGGTGCAAATCCTAAAACAGTTCTAAGCACCTCACAAAAAACATGCATAAATAAATTATTCTGTATGTGTGTATTTTATGTGGATTCAGGATGTGTATTATATGAAATGTTCATCTGTCCAATGATTGACATCTAAGGTGGATATAAGATTGTTCACAGGTTTTAGTTGTGTAAAGCCTTAGTCAATTTATTTGTGATTTCTGTAATAGTTTGCTACACTTTACTTGTGGTCTGCGTCTGTCTGCATGTGTGAGAAAGTCAACAAACACGATGATTTATACAACTTGGTGATAGTGTGTTAAAAAGTTATTGTCAGAAATAAAACACACAGTATAATTATGTATATGTAATAACCAATTTGTTATACACTAAATCATGCCTTTACAGGCTTGTTGAGGGAAGAAAACTAATAATCAAAGCTAAGATTATGGCATCCAATCAATTTTGCTCATCATTGCAGACAAAGAGACAAGACGAAGCAGACGGACGGATCTCCAGTGGCCTTGTTCAACTTATTCATCCAGCGTGTGCGCGACCAGCTGCACGTGGTGTTGGCAATGTCGCCCATTGGAGATGCCTTCCGTAGCCGTCTGAGAAAATTCCCATCTTTGGTCAACTGCTGTACCATTGACTGGTTCCAAGTAAGAACATTGAGAGAGAGAGAGAGAGAGAGAGAGAGAGAGAGAGAGAGAGAGAGAGAGAGAGAGAGAGAGAGAGAGAGAGAGAGAGAGAGAGAGAGAGAGAGAGAGAGAGACTCAGACTCAGAACTTTATTACAAAAGGATAAAGGTTTTAGGCAAAGCCTATTCTTCCAACCTGTCCTTTATACAACACATAAAAAGACAGACGCACATAAAAAATATAAATTCAATCATATAAAATACAGAAACACAATGTGCATTTGAGGAATTACATAAGGAGAACTCAAAAATTACAAAATTACATTGACATAGTTATACCTTTCATTTGGGAATAAAGTTGCTCCGATCAGCTACACATCCGTTAACACTAGTACAAAATGTTTAGCAAAATAACAATAGAGAGAGAGCATGGAGGGACAAAAAACCCACTGTCAATATAACACTTACCTCGACAGTACTATTCTTGCACATTATCTATTATAGGCCGAAAAAATTGGACAAAACGCTGAGTGGGTACAATTATCTCCCATAACCATGCGCCACCGTGGATCCCAAGCACTGTCCGAGTGCTTCCCCCTTACAGGATGTAGGTGGCGCGTCCTCTTTCTTTTTTCGCGCGTGTCAGACCGGCTGTGTTTCTGCTACGCTCCCGGATTATTTTGGACTAAGAGGCTCCTTTTCTGTGTGGACTATCACCTGTTGGATTATTGTGTGTTATTCCACTTCTGGCTTGAGGCTACGTTGTGTTTCCTTCAACTTGTGCCTCCGTTTTTGTGTGGCGGACTCGGCGTGCCTCCCGTCCTACTTCGTGGTGACCGGTCGTCTGCTTCTCGTTTCGCCGCATTCACTTGAGTATTGACCTAAATTTTCTTTGAATTTTGTTAATTCTCGGTCTTTAAGGGTACGTACAGGGCGAGGTAGGATGTCTCGTCCTGTTTTGGGCTCTGGTTCTACGGAACCAGAGTCTGCCGGGGGCAACCCTTCTCCGGGCGCCCAGCGTCATGTTTTACGCACGGAGAAGGGGATCTTTCGGCGCTCCGACTCTCCCTCCCCAAACGCTTTGCGTTTGCGGCGAGGGAGGGCGGAGAAAGCCTGTTTGAGCAAGCTCAATGCGAGCTTGCTCAAACAGGCTGGGCTTGAGCCTGGGACTTCGGGCGGGGCTGCGCCGTCGAAGGTTCGGGGAAGTTCGAGGGGAAAGAAAAAGCTTCTTTCTCCTTCTCCTTCAGTGGAACAGGCTTCCCCCCCTTCGACGCCGTTGTCCGGCCCTCAGTCTCAGGCTTCAGCTCCTCCCGGTTTCGAGCCTGGGGGGAAGGTTTCCTTCTCCCCCCTGGCTCGAATCCGGGGGCAGGTCGATTCCCAACCCTCTTTGGGGGTTGGTGAATCCGATCTAGGGGCTACTGGAGAGACTCAGGTTTTGACAGCCAACGGCCATACCACGTTGAAAACACCGGTTCTCGTCCGACCACCGAAGTTAAGCAACGTCGGGCCCGGTTAGTACTTGGATGGGTGACCGCCTGGGAACACCGGGTGCAGTTGGCATTAAAATCTTTCTTTTTCCGGTGCCTCTCCTGTGCCCTCCTCGGTTTCCACCGCTGTGGAAGCCAGGAGGGACACGGGTCCTCCTCTGAACTCCCTCGCTGGGTCGTCTGCTGCTGTTTTGACAGTAGTTTCGGCCTCCTGGGGGGGGAGATCGGAGGAGATGACGGGGTCTCTGAATTCCCTCCCCGCTGGGGTTGGGATGCGAATTGACCCCGTTCAGGGCGGTCCTGTGGGGGCAGGGGTTTCAGGCTTCGTGCCTACGACCACTGCTACTACGGTTCCCTCTGACGTCCGTGTGACTGGTGGCTGTCCCTCTTGAAACGCTCCGGCCGACTAGTTACTGGACGTGGAGGTGTTCGACAGAACGTGGTACTTCTGTCGAATGGTCAGGGCGACGGGAACATTGTTTCTGTTGCTCAGACCGACACCTCCGACCGGACCGTCTTGACCCCACGCCATTCCTTAGCGTCTGGTGTTCGGGTGACGGATGGTCCGGACCAAGGGTCCGGAACGTTCCAGGCTTACGGGTCGGGATCGAACCGGACCCACGGGTCCCGACTGGACTTGACCTCCGGGTTTGGTCCGGACGGGACCCATGGTACGGGACCGTACCGGACCTTAGGGTCCGGTGCGGGACAGTACCTCTGGCCCTTGCCGGACCCCCCGGACCTACGGGTCCGGATGGTACGGTACGGGACCAGTGTTTCGGTCGGGACCGGACCACCCGACCACCTCTGTTGGTCTGGGTGGTCTGGCACCGAACCGGAACACACCGGACCTACGGGTCCGGAGGGTACGGTACCGGACCAGTGGTCCGGTCGGGACCGGACCACTCGACCACCTCTGTTGGTCCGGGTGGTCTGGCACCGAACCGGACCATGCCGGACCTACGGGTCCGGATGGTACGGTATGTCCACGTCCGGACCGAGCCACCCGAACACTTCTGTGGGTACGGATGGTTCGGTACCGAACGGGACCTCCGGATGGTACGGGACCGGACCGAATCTACGGGTTCGGATGGTCCGGTACCGGACCACCCGACCACCTCTGTTGGTCCGGATGGTCTGTCACCGAACCGGACCATACCGGACCACCGGACCTACGGGTCCGGATGGTACGGTAGGTCCACGTCCGGACCGAACACTTCAGTGGGTACGGATGGTTCGGTGCCGTACGGGACCTCCGGATGGTATGGGACAGGACCGGAACACCGGACCACCCTACCGGATCGGTCCGGACCACCCGACCACCTCTGTTGGTCCGGATGGTCTGGCACCGAACCGGACCTACGGGTCCGGATGGTACGGTATGTCCACGTCCGGACCGAGCCACCCGAACACTTCTGTGGGTACGGGTGGTTCGGTGCCGAACGGGACCTCCGGATGGTGCGGGACCGGACCGGACCTACGGGTCCGGATGGTCCGGTGCTGGACCGGTGGTCCGGTCCGGACCGGACCACCCGACCACCTCTGTTGGTCCGGATGGTCTGGCACCGAACCGGACCATACCGGACTTACGGGTCCGGATGGTACGGTGTGTCCACGTCCGGACCGAGCCACCCGAACACTTCTGTGGGTACGGATGGTTCGGTACCGAACGGGACCTCCGGATGGTACGGGACCGGACCGGAACACCGGACCGGAACACCGGACCACCCTACCGGACCGGTCCGGACCACCCGACCACCTCTGTTGGTCCGGATGGTCTGGCACCGAACCGGACCTACGGGTCCGGATGGTACGGTACGTACGTCCACGCCCGGACCGAACCACCCGAACACTTCTGTGCGTACGGATGGTTCGGTGCCGAACAGGACCTCCGGATGGTACCGGACCTACGGGTCCGGACCTACGGGTCCGGATGGTCCGGTGCGGGACCACCCGACCACCTCTGTTGGTCTGGATGGTCTGGCACCGAACCGGACCATACCGGACCACCGGACCTACGGGTCCGGATGGTACGGTATGTCCACGTCCGGACCTAACCACCCGAACACTTCGTTGGGTACGATGGTTCGGTGCTGAACGGGACCTCCGGATGGTACGGCACCGGACCGGACCACCCTACCGGACCGGATCGGCACCCCCGACCGGACCGGACCATTTCTTTTCTGATCAGACCCCATGGGTTCCTGTTCAGTCTATAAATGGCGGGGGTTCGTTGGCTGGGCTGACCCAACAGTCGCAGGGTTGTTGTTTTTCTCCCCCTTCGGCTGCTGGAGACGTTTCGTCTTTGGGGCAGGGGTCTTCGCGGCCTCTTGCTTCTGTGGGCGTTTCTTCACAGCCTGCTTCATCGCTTTCGGCTCTTCCCCCTCAAGCTCCCTACACTCCTGCTTTTGAGGAGTTGTCGGGAAGTGAAGAGGAGAGTGAGTCGGAGGACGATAGGGAGGAGGATCAGGGTCGCCCTGAGGTTAACACTGAACCTCTACCCTTGCCGGTTTCTGATGGAACTTCCGAAGCTATGCTTCGTACTTTCCAACAGTACATGACAGACATCACGCGGCGTCTTGACGTCACGGATGCCTCTCTTAAGCGTCTGTCGTCTAGTGTTGACACACAGGACGTGGACCCGGGGTCTGAGGACGAGAGGCAGGAGGCTCGTCCTCGCACAGCTAGAAGGACGTTTGAACAGTTTCAGGACGTCCTTCCCTGAGACGCCCTCTCGTCCTTTGAGTCCGCTTCGGCCCGGGCGCGGGAGGCTCACGCCGCGTCTGCCGGCGGCTCGTTTTATGAACGATCCGGCCGCCGGCAATTCGCGTTCCACCCTAGTCTAAGTGCCACGGTGGAAGCGGCAGCACATCGCCTGAGGAGTACAGATTCACGTGCAAACGCGACCTATGTTCCTCGGGAGGACGCGGGTTCAGTGCCATGCTTTCCTTTGGGAGGCGCACCTCCACTGTTTCCTCGTGTCCAATCTGTTTCGTCCCTCCCTTTTCCCTTTGACTCTCGAACTCTCCCTTTCCAGACTTCGAGTGTTTAGGGTGGGGCTGACGGTGATGTGTTCGTTGGGGAGGTGCCTTCGGTCAAGAAGGTGGAACTGAGCTCTGCTTCGTTCCACAATCTTGAGGCCACCGTTTCGTCCACAGTCGAGGCCCAATCACAGGCCTTGACATGGATGAGCACGCTGTCCACACTGTTGGACCCTCCCAATCGGGCAGAGTCCGATTCCACTCGGGTCCTTGACACGGTTCGAGTGGATCGGGCTTTGCATGCCGTGCGATCGTGCGTGACGTCTGCGGCAGAATTGGCCATTGGAACACGGGTCCACTTTATTGGCCCTGTTCCGTGATCATTTTCTGCCTACTTCTATAGTGCCTCCGGATATGAGGAAGAGTCTGAGGAACACGTTTCCTCAGCCTTCTTCCCTCTTTCATCCGGACACTGTTCGTTCTGTGGTGGAGTCCACACGCCAGAGGAACACTGATTCTCTGATGGTTGGCCTCGCTGCTTCGGCGACGGCGGCGGGGAGTAAGAGAAGTGCTACAGTCACCTCCAGCTCCCAGCCTCAGAAGAAGAAGAAGAAGCCAGTTTCACTGCCTCCTTCTTCCTCCTCTTAGGCGCCTGTTGCGTTCCCAAGCAAGACGAAGGGTGCTCAGACAGGTAAGGGGAAGCAGCACCACCAGGGGGGGTGGTCGCAAGCCTGCGCCTGCCCGCCAGCAGAATTTTCAGTGAGTCCCGGCCCTACGTTGACGCCCCCTCAAGTTGCCCCTCTTTCGTCCGGCGGTTCCCTTTTTTCGGGCCCGCGGCATGTGGGGCAGACTGGTCTCCAACCAGTTTTTCTTGAGGGTGGTGTGGTCGGGGTTTTCTCTACCGCTGTCGTCACAACCTCCATTGTCCGCTCTACCTTGGACGTTCCCCCCTCCTCGAGAGCCTGCCAGATGGCAGGCTCTTCAGGACGAGGTGAACTCGTTGGTCGAGAAGAAGGCGGTCTACCCCCTTTCTCAGCCTTCTCTGGGGTTCTGCTCCCGCCTGTTCACCGTCCCCAAAAAGGACGGCCGGTTCAGGCCGGTGTTGGACCTCTCCACCTTGAACTTGTACCTTCACAGGTGCAAGTTCAAGATGGAAACCCCTTCGTCGGTCCGGTTGGCCATCCGGCCAAACGATTGGGCCATGTCTGGGACCTCCAGGATGCTTACTTCCACATCCTGGTGGCCCCGGGGTACCGACATCTGCTCCGGTTCGTTTGGGAGGGCACGGTGTTCGAGTTTCGGGCCCTCCCATTCGGCCTGTCCTTGGCCCCTCTGATTTTCAACGGGGACAACAACACCACATGCTTAGCTTACCTTCGCCACCAGGGGGGCACCAATTCTCGGTCCCTCTCCCTGTTGGCGGAGGAGATTCTGCTCTGGTGCCAGACCAATCAGGTCCGGATGTCAGTCCAGTTCGTTCCGGGGAAACTGAACGCCCTGGCCGACATTCTCAGTCGGGGCGATCAGGTTCTCTCCACAGAATGGACCATCGCTCACAACGTTCTACAGCGTCTGTGGGCAAGGTGGGACCGTCCTCTGATCGATCTGTTCGTAACTCGATTCAGCGCTCGGCTTCCCAGGTACGTCAGCCCCTTTCGAGACATGAATGCGTTCCACTTGGACGCATTCACTCTCTTGTGGAGGCTCCTCGATGCTTACGCCTATCCCCCGACATCTCTGATTCCGAGGGTGCTGGCAAAATATCTGCAGGAACGACCAAGACTGATTTTGGTCGCGCCTTACTGGCCAACAGCTCCGTGGTTTCCAGATCTTCGCGGTCTCACCCACGTAGACCCTCTACCTCTGGATCTGGACGGGGGAGGTCTGCTCCAGCCTCGATCATGCCTCCCTCATCCACGTCCAGAGAGTCTGTGCTTGACCGCATGGCTCTTGTGCGCTCCAAACTGCTTGCACTAGGATTGCACAAGAGTTCAGTAGAGTTTTCCTTGAACGCTAAGAGGCGATCAACTAATCAGCTCTACGACTTACGCTGGAGAGCTTGGGCCACCTTCGCCTTGTCCAAGGGGATAAAGCCGCTTTATCCCTCAACACAGGACTTGGCCAACTTCCTGGTGGAAGTGTATCAAAAGAAGAGTCTTTCTTCTAAGACTCTTCTTGGATACAGATCTGCCATCGCTTCCACGATTGCGGCCGCTACTGGTCGCAGAACTGAACACTTGATCAGGTCCTCCCTCATCGCTAATGTCCTTTCGGGTATTAGCAATGCAGCGGTGTCTAAACCTCTGGTTTCATTTCCCAAGGGGGATGTCTTTCTGGTCCTCAAACTCCTGCGTAGCAATGAGTTTGAACCCCTGGCAGGCATCAGTATCAAGTTGCTGATTTTTAAGACTAATTGTTCCTCATCGCTTTAGCCACTTGCCGTAGACTCAGTGGTATTCAAGCTTTGAGTGGCCTGGACTTTGACATTGAGTTCACCACACAGCAGTGGTTGCTAGCATGGTCACGTCAGTCTAAGGTATGTTTCTTGGGTATATTTTCTTTTACGGTAGTACTGTTCGAAAATTGCCTGGGTATCTTAATCCTTGGATTTAAGTGATTTTGATTAAGGAGTTTAATACTCTACATATCACCCTCACACCACTCTGGTATTCTGTGCAAGAATAGTACTGTCGAGGTAAGTGTTATATTGACTGTAAGGCTTCTTTTTAAGCCTACTGTCTATATGATACTTACCGAGACAGTACTATTAGAGTTTCCCTCCCGCCTCCCCTCTTGATATGTTATGGGCTTTTTGAGGGTCTGCAGCTCATAAAGAAAGAGGACGCGCCACCTACATCCTGTAAGGGGGAAGCACTCGGACAGTGCTTGGGATCCACGGTGGCGCATGGTTATGGGAGATAATTGTACCCACTCAGCGTTTTGTCCAATTTTTTCGGCCTATAATAGATAATGTGCAAGAATAGTACTGTCTCGGTAAGTATCATATAGACAGTAGGCTTAAAAAGAAGCCTTACAGAATCTTCAACCTTATCATTTCTCTTTCAGTCGTGGCCTGAGGATGCTCTTCAGGCGGTGGCCACAAGATTTCTGGAGGAGATTGAAATGTCTGAGGACGAGCGTTTTGGGTGTATCACGATGTGCAAGCACTTCCACACCTCTACACGCATTCTCTCAGAACGATTTGCTCTGGAGCTTGAACGTCACAACTATGTGACGCCCACTTCCTACCTAGAGCTCATCAGCACCTTCAAGACTTTGTTGGACAAAAAGAGAGGGTGAGGCATCCATGCTTTATGTATTGAAAGTCAACGTCATACAGTGGTGCGTCTTTGTTTTATTGCAAACTGTGACATTCACCCGGATTTTATGGTCAGTAGGCCAAGTTTTATCCATCGGCTACCCGAACTTTTGAATGCTGAAATAGTGTTTTCATGTGTAGTCTTGTGTGTAAGGTGGCTGATTGTAGTTATCTTCGAAGCAAACTCGCGAGAAAGTAGCTCACTCAACACTTATTGGATGTGAGAATCATGAGAGAATGAAAGTTGTTTGTTCATTTTAATGCTTGTTAGTCTATAAGGTGCCAGGAGAATGGTTCCGAATAACTCTCACTAACTGTAAGTATGTTTCCTATGTTTGGAACACTTACTTCCCTTCGTTTCTCAGAACTCATCAGATATGTTGTGTATTTGCTGTCTACCATCAGATATGTTGTGTATTTGCTGTCTACCATCAGATATGTTGTGTATTTGCTGTCTACCATCAGATATGTTGTGTATTTGCTGTCTACCATCAGATATGTTGTGTATTTGCTGTCTACCATCAGATATGTTGTGTATTTGCTGTCTACCATCAGATATGTTGTGTATTTGCTGTCTACCATCAGATATGTTGTGTATGTCTACCATCAGATATGTTGTGTATTTGCTGTCTACCAACAGAGACGTGGTGAAGCAGAAGCGACGTTACGAAGTGGGTCTAGAGAAGCTGGAGTCTGCAGCGGGCCAGGTGGCCGTCATGCAGAAGGAGCTCACCGACCTACAACCCCAACTGGTGGTGGCCTCCAAGGAGGTGTCCGAGATCATGATTGTCATTGAGAAGGACTCCATTGAGGTGGCCAAAGTGGAGAAGGTGGGTAAATGCTTCTGGATTTGCTGATTGTAGAGTTGAAACATTTTTGTGTTTTTGTTTCTTTTGTTCGTGTTGATGTTCTTTTATGTTTGCTTTTCAATTCCTGTGTTAATGTGGATGTTCTTGTTAAGCACAGGTTTAAATTCAATCTTAATGATGATGTGAGATGCTTGAATATGATCTGTAGTTCAGAGGCTCCTCCCCCTCCCCCTTAATATCCTTCTGAATAAAGTTCTGCTGGCCTACTTTGTGCTTTCTTTGTAATGAGAAGGGCACAGTATTGAGATTTGATAATGGTAGAATTTTTTTTGTATTACGTTTTGTTTCTTTTGAACTTGGCAGGATTGTTTGCAGCAACATGATTTTGTTGGCGATGGTACATGCTAGCCACTGGCAACGTTTTTATGAGTCAAGAGTAATGTGTGATTGTTGGTACACAGGTGGTGAAAGCAGATGAGGCAGTAGCCAACGAACAGGCTCGTGCTGCCCGCGCGATCAAGGACGAGTGTGACTCAGATCTGGCCGAGGCTTTGCCCGCCTTGAACGCTGCTATGGCTGCTCTGGACACACTCACACAAGCGGTAAAGCAGCTTTTTCACTCTCTGTCTTCTCCTTCTCTACATGCAAAGTACACCCTTTTTACTGAGTGAGCAGACATTTGGACGTTGTTGTTACTGCATCATTCTTCAGTGTTTGTGGCCCTGGATTTCATCCTGTGCACTATCCAGTACTGATTTTTTCCTGCATTCATATCTTCTTTTTTTCTGCATGCATTTTCAAAAAATATGTGCTGCAGCTTATTGGAAGACGTCCATGTTTCTACAAAGGAGTAGTAAAAGATTGACATGCACTGTAGCTTTCAGTGAAAGACAATGCTTGATACATGTCTTGTCAACAGGACATCACTGTAGCTCTCAGTGAAAGACAATGCTTGATACATGTCTTGTCAACAGGACATCACTGTAGCTTTCAGTGAAAGACAATGCTTGATACATGTCTTGTCAACAGGACATCACTGTAGCTCTCAGTGAAAGACAATGCTTGATACATGTCTTGTCAACAGGACATCACTGTAGCTCTCAGTGAAAGACAATGCTTGATACATGTCTTGTCAACAGGACATGCACTGTAGCTTTCAGTGAAAGACAATGCTTGATACATGTCTTGTCAACAGGACATCACTGTAGCTCTCAGTGAAAGACAATGCTTGATACATGTCTTGTCAACAGGACATCACTGTAGCTCTCAGTGAAAGACAATGCTTGATACATGTCTTGTCAACAGGACATCACTGTAGCTTCCAGTGAAAGACAATGCTTGATACATGTCTTGTCAACAGGACATCACTGTAGCTTTCAGTGAAAGACAATGCTTGATACATGTCTTGTCAACAGGACATCACTGTAGCTTCCAGTGAAAGACAATGCTTGATACATGTCTTGTCAACAGGACATCACTGTAGCTTTCAGTGAAAGACAATGCTTGATACATGTCTTGTCAACAGGACATCACTGTAGCTTTCAGTGAAAGACAATGCTTGATACATGTCTTGTCAACAGGACATCACTGTAGCTTTCAGTGAAAGACAATGCTTGATACATGTCTTGTCAACAGGACATCACTGTGGTGAAGAGTATGAAGAGTCCTCCGGCCGGTGTGCGTCTGGTGATGGAGGTAATCTGCGTTCTGAAAGGTGTCAAGCCAGAGAGGATTCCTGACCCCAGTGGCTCTGGAAAGAAGATTGAGGATTTCTGGGGACCTTCAAAGAGAATCCTCGGTGACATGAAGTTCCTTGAGAGTTTGCACACATTTGACAAGGTATGTGCATGAAGTATGTATGCATAGAATTGTTTTCTAGATTTCTTTTGCATTTTGGAATCTTTCTTCTTCTTTATGAGGGGGTTTCTTAAAGCTAGTGTGATAAAAAAAAAATTAACAACACTTCTTTTTATGCAAATCAGCTTTACTCTTGATATTTGATGCGGCACTTATCAGCCTGATTGGGTGTGTTCAATTTTGATTTGTAACCCTGAATGTTTTGATAAGTATTTAAGCAATTTGTTGTTTTTACCAGGACAACATTTCTGTGCCAATCATGACCCAAATTCGCAAGAAGTACATGACCAACCCTGAGTTTGATCCTGACAAAGTGAAGAATGCCTCCACTGCCTGTGAGGGGATGTGCAAGTGGGTGCGCGCCATGGAGGTTTATGACAGGTAGGCCTGCTCACTTGTCTAATGTCTTCTTTAACTCGATCATCAATAGCATAGCCTTCAGTAACTTAAAAAGAAACAGGGTACGTATTAGTAACATGAGTTTTAGATTAAAATATTGTTTCTGAAATTCATTTAACATTTGCAGTGTTACTGCTTATATGCATAAGAGTTTCTGCTTATGTGTGTATGTCTCTGTGTGTGTTTGTCTGTGTGTGTGCATGTGTGTGTGTGGGTATGTTTTAGTGTGTGTATCTGCTTGTGCATGTGTAAAGCCGAGCGGTGGTAGCTTCACGGAAATAATACCTGTCTGTGTCTGCGCCTAAGGTGTTACCGTGCATGTGTTTCTAAAAGACATTTGTCAGGATGGCATTCAAACCACATGCACCAGACGAACAGACGAACAGAATACTTCTGACAACAAAGTGTAAAATCAACAAGAGTGTAGTAAGATTACAAATTGTATTCAGACAAAACAACAATCATAAAACATACATGGGTTCTTCCATCTATATGGGACTTTTTAAAAAAAATGCACAGATTTCAGACGGACAAAACGGAAATATCCAACATCAAAAATTTCAAAATTTTATCAGGCAAAGTTATTAAACATCCTTTCGTCTATCTTGTGCCAAAATTTGCGAGCTTAATAACAACTGCAAATGTATCTAAAAATAAAAAAATATCCACTACATTTATAAAAATGCTTGTGCAGTTACCATGAACAAGTTTTATTTTTCCTACATAATTGTTTTCCAAAAGGCAAGTTTTCATATAGCAAATGCTATGCAAACCCAGTGCTAAAGAATGGATACCAAAATGTATGATTATTAATGCAATTATTTAATCCAAATTAAAACAAAATTGTAATAGTGCAAAATTGTCATTATCAAATGCATGTAAATGAAGTAATGTCCAAACTGATCTGTTTGCTGCCAAAATATACATATGATCATTTGAAAGTTGTTGAAACCTTTCAACTTATACCACAATTGACTGAATTTGATAAATTATTTTAAATATAGCTTTACTTTTATGCTTGGTAACAACAGGGACATTCGGTAACTGCACGGACCCTTTGTTTTCGCATCAACCCCATTCGAGCAAAAAACACAGACATACGTTTAAAACTATCATTTTATATGTTTTAACTATATTTGTTGCTGTTTTCAAAGCACTGTATATTGTTTTGTGGTCTTGACTTAACAGATTGTTTTTTAAATTGCATTTTCTTCAATCATAGGTAACTGCATGGACATCTGGTAACAGCACAGACATTTTCTAGTAAAAGACACTGTGTTACTAGAAAACAAAGGGTTATTTTTGTTATGGAAATGAATTTTATATATCAGTAAAATGTTTTTGATAATTGGCCTGGTATGTAAAACGATTTTTGAGTCACTTGAGAAAAAGTGACTCTATGTAATCGGTCAGTGTTAGTCTGTCCGTCCGGCCGTCTGGCCGGCCGTCCGTAGACACCACCTTAACGTTGGACTTTTCTCGGAAACTATCAAAGCGATCGGGCTCATATTTTGTTTAGTCGTGACCTCCAATGACCTCTACACTTTAACGATGGTTTCGTTGACCTTTGACCTTTTTCAAGGTCACAGGTCAGCGTCAAAGGAAAAATTAGACATTTTATATCTTTTCTCGGAAACTATCAAAGCGATCGGGCTCATATTTTGTTTAGTCGTGACCTCCAATGACCTCTACACTTTAACGATGGTTTCGTTGACCTTTGACCTTTTTCAAGGTCACAGGTCAGCGTCAAAGGAAAAATTAGACATTTTATATCTTTGACAAAGTTCATCGGATGTGATTGAAACTTTGTAGGATTATTCTTTACATCAAAGTATTTACATCTGTAGCCTTTTACGAACGTTATCAGAAAAACAAGGGAGATAACTAGCCTTTTCTGTTCGGCAACACACAACTTAACGTTGGGCTTTTCTCGGAAACTATAAAAGTGACCGGGCTCAAATTTTATGTGAACGTGACTCATTGTGTTGTGAATAGCAATTTCTTCCTGTCCATCTGATGCCTCATATAATATTCAGAACTGCGAAAGTGACTCGATCGAGCGTTTGCTCTTCTTGTTTTATATTGTTGTGCTTGTGTGAAACAGAACCAATAGCATACCATATATTATGCATAATTTCTTCCACATGAAGATAAACATACGAGTCAACAGTTAACGCTCAATCGACAAGATTTTATTGAACCAAATTGGAGTTGAGGAGAATGGTGGTGGCAGGGAGGGGAGGGGAAGGCTGTGGCAGGATAATGGGGAAACAGAACAAAAAAGTATAGGCTCTTTCTTTGGCCCATTTTGTCTAGCGTATTTAATTAACTGAGTCAGTTGTAAAAAAAACATGAAATGGAACAACTGATTCTTTAACATTAAATCAAGTGTCTTTTCACTTAGAACATAAAATAATTCACCACTGTATTTAGAAACCTTCATTGGAACATAAAATGAGTCATCACTGTCTTTGAAAATCTTCATTGCCACTGTCTTTGTAAAACCTTTATTGAAAAATATGATTCACCACTGTCTTTTCACTTGGAACATCACCACCATAATAATGTGGCACCGTATCCTTACAACAACAAGGGTGTATTTTTTGTCACTTGAAAAAAAAAGTAAAATAAATAAATAACATATTTTGACAAATTCTCTGCAGTTACTAAAATAGATCTGTACAGTTACCTGACTCGTCAGTGCAGTTACCAGGAAACTTGTAGCAGTTCCTGAGTAAAGTAAATTACTTTATTTTGAATAAGACTCTATATAATACCTATATTTATGCTGGTTGGTTTTCCATCCCTTTTGTATAATTGGCTGTCCATAATACAGAATATAGAATAAAAATGGTATGCAATCTACAAGCATTTCAGTGCAGTTACCATGATGTCTCAGTGCAGTTACTAAATAGGTCCATGCAGTTACTTCTCTGGCAGGTAACTGCACAGAAAGTAACTGCACAGACGAATTCGTTATTTTCAAATAATAATCACTCCCTGTCATCAAAAAAACATGGCGTCCTTGACGCCATGTGAAAGTAAATCTATGGGCGATTAAAATGCAAATTATTCAAAATGTTTTTGTTAATTAGTGTAATGGAAAACCCCAGTAACTGCACATAACTGTTAAGCTAAACATCCTTCACCTTGACCTTTTGAAAATCATATTTCATTGCCTAAAAGTGATCCAATGTACCCACCTGATTGCACACAGCTTTCCGCGTCTTGGAACTCTTTTGTAAAGAAAACCACATTTGAAAAGCAGGGAGCATTCCGTTTTTATTGCGTATTTTGGTTCCTGGTAACTGCAAGGACCAAAACCTCTTGGACATGCAATTTTTACTTTTCAAAAATTGGGAGAACAAAACTACTGATTGTATCGATATTTTGTTTTTGTTATCTTGAGATAATGACGGGATAAACATAAACCAACAAACAAAATGATAAAAAAAAATTGTCTGTGCGTTTTACAGAGGTGTGAAATTTTGCTAATGTCGAAGGGACATGCATTTTGACCCCCCCTTACACATGATAACTTACTATAATTAACAGAAAAATACAATAAAACGGGCAAATGAGTATACTTTAAGGTCCGGAGGACATTGAACTTAAGCACTTCCAATTTTCAGATAAGTAGGATGAAAATTTTTGAATTGATAAAATTTTAAAGTCAAAAGACAGGGTTTTTTATGCATTTTTTGAAAAAGTCCCATATATATATACGACTAGTGTCTGTCTGTCTGTCTGTCTGTCTGTCTGTCTGTCTGTCTGTCTGTTCGCGATGCACGGCTAAAGTTCTCGGTGGATCTTTTTCAAATTTGGACACCGTATTCAGCTACACCCCGGACACAACCTCATCGATGAGATATTTCAACACGTGCTCTCAGCGCGCAGCGCTGTGCGCGCTGAACCGATTTTTACACCCCCGGTATAGGGGTGTGTATAGGTTTCGCTCGATGTGTTTGTTTGGGTGTTTGTGTGTTTGGGTGTTTGTGTGTTTGTGTTCGCATATAGATCTCAAGAATGAACGGACCGATCGTCACCAAACTTGGTGAACAGGTTCTATACATTCCTGAGACGGTCCTTACAAAATTTGGGACCAGTCAAACACACGGTTAGGGAGTTATTGGTGGATTAAAATTATACAAGGACTTATACAGGGACATCTTCATGGTCAAAGGGAAATAACCATTCTCACTCAGTCACTGCCACCAACTGAGAAGGTTATTTCCCTTTGACGGGGGTGTTTTTCCTACCTCATAGGAATTTCTTGTTTTTTGTGTTTTTTGTTGTTGTCGGGATCCACTACCAGTAACTCTTCCTTATCTTCTCCAGTGTTTTCAGCCGTGATTATCTCCCTTCCTCCGTGTGGCGTCAATCCATATTCCCGTTACTACGTTACTATTTTTAGAAGGTCACTGCACGTTACTATTTTTAGAAGGTCTCCAGTGTTTTGCGCGTTTATCACCGGCAAAGCCGTGTCCCGGGCGCAGACTGGTATTCGGCTCTACTTCTTCCCGGCGAAGCCGGCTACCCGGCGAAGCGGGTATTCATTCTAGTAGAAAATATATCTATAAAGAATCTAGGTTGGCTTTAATACAGTCTTTCCTTCTCAACTAACGAATGAAATCTAAATCTTTAAACTGCTAAAAAATCGGGCATGACCCGTAGGTACCCTGGCGACCTAGCTTACTCTCCAAAACAAAACCTAAGTCCTAATCTGCAGGAAAAATTGGGCAGGGGTTCGGGGCCTGGACAAAATCGAGCGACGCTGCTCTATCACTGCTCGTTGGTAACCGAGTGAACAGCGCACACTGTGGGACTGGAGCTGCGATTTGAGGACTTAATCTATAAGGGCAGGCACTAAGGCACAAAACCACACGCAACTCCGGAAAGACACTGTTGAGCAGATGGCATAGGTTCCCGCACCTTTTGCCCAACTCAATGTATCATTCGGGGAGGAGGGAGGGAGGGAGGGAGAGGGAGAGAGAACTCAGAACTCAGAACTTTATTACATAAGGATAAAGGTTTTAGGCTTAGCCTAATCTTCCAACCTGTCCTTGTAACATATACAGAGAATAATTGTAAACAAAAGCAAATACTGCGCACATACCTCATCAAAGTATTAAACTAATAAAACATCAGAATAATGGTCGAGTATAAACATAAAAAAATATTGGACTCACAAAGTCATATAAAACAAAACCAGACACAAACAAACGTAAATGTTTTTTAAAATTTCTTAAAAAAGTACAGCAATGTATTGCCGAACAGGGCCATATACAGGCAGCTAAAGTTTCAAGAAGAAGGGGGAGGGGGACGAGGGATTACACATTCAGAGTAACTACATATACAATATTTAAAAAACAAACAAACACTTAAGAGCATTGCATACATTATCCGAGTACACAATGGAAACTAAACATCAGGGGCAGTTTATAGTGTGATCAAATGTGTGTGCAACTGCCTTTTAAAGGCCTTTAAGGATGCGGATCGTTTGATTTCTATTGGCAAAGAATTCCACAGAGATGATCCTGAAAAAGCTAAGCTGGATTTATAAAGATCTATACGAGGAATTGGAGGAAGTAAATTTTGAGACCCATACCTCTTCGTAACATGTGTAAAATAGGATTGCACATAACTGGGCACATCACCATGAACTAATTAATACATAAAGACAGCCTTATTGTATGCAAGGTGGTTTTTTAGGGGAAGGAAATTAAGGCTGTTTAACTTCATTTCTGTAGACATGTGCGATTCATACAGGATAAGTTTTGCAGCACGACGGTACAAAGAATTGAGTTTCAATAAGTGAACATCACTGCAGCCATCCCACAATGTCGAAGCAAAATTAATATGAGGCATTATATGAGCATGAACGAACATTTTTAATGTTTCAGATTTGGCATAATGTTTGAGTTTTGACAACAAATACAAATTCCTTAATAACACTTTGCAGAGGTTGCTTATGTGTGTTTGCCTTTTCATTTCTTCATCGACAGTTACCGTACTTTCCGGGTCATAAGGCGCGACTTTTTTCCTCGAGTTCGACCCCTGCGTCTTGTATAACGAAGCGTCTAATCCGTGTATGAAATACGAAAAAAATCAAAGAGACCGCCTGAGTACCAGTCAAACAACTTGTGATAATGCATGTTTCAGCTACTAGGTACTGCCCTGGCCAAGTTTCCTCGAGCTCTCAAGCCACCCAGCTATCACAATGCCTGCCTTTGATCTGGCCGCACACACAGAGCACACATAATTATTTCCACTCTGTTAAACTCGGTCACTGACCGGTCACTGACCCGGTGCAGGAAGTACTTCCTCTCTCAGATATGACAGGGGAACCACCTCTCATGGCAAAAACTGGGTCATTGACCCCTGGGAAGAAGGTCGTGTCTATAAACAAGGCCACCCAGCTATCACAATGTCTTTGATCTCGCGGCACACACAGAGTTCGACTCTGTTAAACTCGGTCACTGACCGGTCACTGACCCCGAAGCAGGAAGTGTTTCCTCTCTCAGATATGACAGGAACCACCTCTCATGGCAAAAACTGGGTCATTGACCCCTGGGAAGAAGGTCGTGTCTATAAACAATGGACCTGGCTTTGATCTCGCCGGCTTATTTTCATTCTTCGACTACCGGTATACTTTTTCAATTTTGGTGCGCCCTATCGGCCCCCTGCGTCCAATGGGTGACTGGATTACAATTTTTTTTTAAAAGAAGGGGGTGCGTCTTAGATAACGAAGCGCCTTGTCACCCGGAAAGTACGGTACACCAAGTATGCGATGTTCTTTAACTTGCTGTATTTGAGTTGTACCTAAGGACAGTTGTAATTTAAGAGGACTTATCTGATGCTTTTGTCTTGTGGTAATAACAATAAGAGAGAGAGAGAGAGAGAGAGAGAAAGAGAGAGAGAGAGAGAGAGAGAGAGAGAGAGAGAGAGAGAGAGAGAGAGAGAGAGAGAGAGAGAGAGTATGCGTTAGTGAGTATAGCAGCAGGAAACGTCAAGCCTAGTAATCAACAAACTAAAGAAGGGGGTGGAAAACGAAAGAGAGGGTAAACAGAACACGCCCCTCTTCACTGAACCTTCATAAAAACTGACTGTAAAACTTAACAAAGATGGTCCTAAAACAAAAAGGGAGGTTATGTGTTGTATCAAAAACGATGTGATTAAAACATTACAAGAAAAGGTAGGGCAGAGAAGATCCTAAAATCTCCAAATCGAATCATTTTCTATAGCTACATGGGGGGTAAAGTCCAGTTGCGGGAGGGGAGGGGGGACTAGAATAAAGGCCCCTCTGTGGTCAGTCGCTTCCCAGGGCCAGCCAAGCTCGCCTCAGCAACACATGTGAAAGTAATTAACTCGCTCGGTACCGGAGTTTTGCTAAGGAATAGAGTAAAACTCCAATATGGCTGCACAAAAGTTGTCAGCTTAAAATGACCTACTTTCTCTGCTCAACGCACGGGCTATTCGTACTGTATCTCCTCTTGTACACTTACAAGGCTCCTATGGGGAAAATAAGAGATACCAAAAAAATGTATGTGCACTGCACTTTTCTCCACACATTTCTGTGTTTGCATCTGTCTGTCTGTATATGTCTGGTTTTTTGACTCACATGCGAAGCAAAAGTGAGTCTATGTACTCACCCGAGTCGTCCGTCCGTCCGTCCGTCCGTCCGGACGTCCGGAAAACTTTAACGTTGGATATTTCTTGGACACTATTCAGTCTATCAGTACCAAATTTGGCAAGATGGTGTATGATGACAAGGCCCCAAAAAACATACATAGCATCTTGACCTTGCTTCAAGGTCAAGGTTGCAGGGGCCATAAATGTTGTCTAAAAAACAGCTATTTTTCACATTTTTCCCATTTTCTCTGAAGTTTTTGAGATTGAATACCTCATCTATATATGATATATAGGGCAAAGTAAGCCCCATCTTTTGATACCAGTTTGGTTTACCTTGCTTCAAGGTCAAGGTCACAGGAGCTCTTCAAAGTTGGATTGGATACATATTTTGAAGTGACCTTGACCCTGAACTATGGAAGATAACTGTTTCAAACTTAAAAATTATGTGGGGCACATGTTATGCTTTCATCATGAGACACATTTGGTCACATATGATCAAGGTCAAGGTCACTTTGACCCTTATGAAATGTGACCAAAATAAGGTAGTGAACCACTAAAAGTGACCATATCTCATGGTAGAAAGAGCCAATAAGCACCATTGTACTTCCTATGTCTTGAATTAACAGCTTTGTGTTGCATGACCTTGGATGACCTTGACCTTGGGTCAAGGTCACATGTATTTTGGTAGGAAAAATGTGTAAAGCAGTTCTTAGTGTATGATGTCATTGCCAGGTTTAGTTATTTGACCTTGACCCTGAAGGTCAAGGTCATGTAAAGGTCAAGGTCAAGCATGTGAGTCGTATGGGCTTTGCTCTTCTTGTTTCTCTGTCTGTCGGCATGTCGGGGAAGGAGTTCTTCCTAAATCTGTTCATAGAACGTAGCCAGTAATCAGCCTAACTCCAAAGTACTTGATGTCCAACGCAGAACACAATACACAATAAGCCTTAAACAATCAGGCTGACTCCAAAGTACTTGATGTTCTCACATACAGAGTGGCCAAGGTGGTGGCCCCCAAGAAGGAGAAGCTGAGGGGTGCAGAGAAAGAGCTGGCAGAGGCCATGGCCTCGCTGGAGAAGAAGCGCGCCTCGCTGCGAGAGGTGCAGGACAAGCTGAACAAGCTGCAGGAGACCCTGGAATCCAACAAAGCCAAGAAGGCCGAGCTGGAGAACCAGGTGGACCTCTGCACCAAGAAGTTGGAGCGTGCTGAGCAGCTCATCGGCGGACTGGGTGGAGAGAAGGACAGGTAAGTGTGGGTGGTATGGGTAGATAGAAAGGTGGAAGGACAGGTAAGTGTGGGTGGTATGGGTAGATAGAAAGGTGGAAGGACAGGTAAGTGTGGGTGGTATGGGTAGATAGAAAGGTGGAAGGACAGGTAAGTGTGGGTGGTATGGGTAGATAGAAAGGTGGAAGGACAGGTAAGTGTGGGTGGTATGGGTAGATAGAAAGGTGGAAGGACAGGTAAGTGTGGGTGGTATGGGTAGATAGAAAGGTGGAAGGACAGGTAAGTGTGGGTGGTATGGGTAGATAGAAAGGTGGAAGGACAGGTAAGTGTGGGTGGTATGGGTAGATAGAAAGGTGGAAGGACAGGTAAGTGTGGGTGGTATGGGTAGATAGAAAGGTGGAAGGACAGGTAAGTGTGGGTGGTATGGGTAGATAGAAAGGTGGAAGGACAGGTAAGTGTGGGTGGTATGGGTAGATAGAAAGGTTTTTGAATAGAGTGGAACCCCCTTTTCAAATCTTTAAAGATCTGAGAAAATCAAGTCTTAAAAAGGAAGGGGTATTAACATCGGGATAAATGTTACAGATGTAATGAACAGAAAATGTGAAAAGTGGAGGCCTTACATAAGTTGCAAGTCTTGAGTTGGAGGGTCTTAAAGGGAGTGTCCCCTGTGGCAGAAGACAGGCTGCTTTACCTGAAAAAGTAGGCGCATATAAACCTTTGATTTGCAACGGAAGTGAAAAACAATTCAGTGAAATGATTAGGCAGTTGTTACACTGGATGTTTCAAAGGGTTTCTCTTGAAACAAATTGCAAAACAGGAAATAAGAGTCCAATTTGGGTTTCACCCCAATGTACATGTGTATGCAATGACAGATAAGATTAGTGGAAGAAGTGAAGATAAGTGTGAGTATGATCATGTTCCAGATGGCAAGACGCTGCTCGTGAGCTCAGCAAGGTGTACATCAACTTGACAGGTGACGTGCTGGTGTCGTCTGGAATCGTCGCCTACCTTGGTGCCTTCACCTCCGCCTTTAGACAGGTGAGGTTATCATATTATCTCTGCCCTTGCACAAAGTGCTTTCCTTGGTGCCTTCACCTCCGCCTTTAGACAGGTGAGGTTATCATATTATCTCTGCCCTTGCACAAAGTGCACTCCTTGGTGCCTTCACCTCCGCCTTTAGACAGGTGAGGTTATCATATTATCTCTGCCCTTGCACAAAGTGCACTCCTTGGTGCCTTCACCTCCGCCTTTAGACAGGTGAGGTTATCATATTATCTCTGCCCTTGCACAAAGTGCACTCCTTGGTGCCTTCACCTCCGCCTTTAGACAGGTGAGGTTATCATATTATCTCTGCCCTTGCACAAAGTGCACTCCTTGGTGCCTTCACCTCCGCCTTTAGACAGGTGAGGTTATCATATTATCTCTGCCCTTGCACAAAGTGCACTCCTTGGTGCCTTCACCTCCGCCTTTAGACAGGTGAGGTTATCATATTATCTCTGCCCTTGCACAAAGTGCACTCCTTGGTGCCTTCACCTCCGCCTTTAGACAGGTGAGGTTATCATATTATCTCTGCCCTTGCACAAAGTGCACTCCTTGGTGCCTTCACCTCCGCCTTTAGACAGGTGAGGTTATCATATTATCTCTGCCCTTGCACAAAGTGCACTCCTTGGTGCCTTCACCTCCGCCTTTAGACAGGTGAGGTTATCATATTATCTCTGCCCTTGCACAAAGTGCACTCCTTGGTGCCTTCACCTCCGCCTTTAGACAGGTGAGGTTATCATATTATCTCTGCCCTTGCACAAAGTGCACTCTCTGCCAGGACAGTGGACCCCAACTCCCTTTTTGACTCACATGCGAAGCAAAAGTGAGTCTATGTACTCACCCGAGTCGTCCGTCCGTCCGTCCGTCCGTCCCGGCGTCCGTCCGTCCGTCCGGAAAACTTTAACGTTGGATTTTCTTGGACACTATTAAGTCTATCAACACCTGATGTGGCCTGATGGTGTATGGTTACAAGATCTCAAAAAACATGTGCGACAACTTAACCTCACTTCAAGTTCAAGGTCACAGGGGCCGTAATTGTTGTCTTAAAAACGACCATTTTTCTCATTTTCGCATTTTTTTCTGAAGTTATCGAGAATGGCAACCTTAGCTATGTATGCTATACAGGGCAATGTAAGCCCTATCTTTGGACACCAGTTTGGTTGACCTTGCTTCAAGGTCAAGGTCGCAAGGGTCCTTTAAAGTTGGATTGTATACATAGTTTGAAGTGACCTTGACCTTGAACTATGGAAGGTAACTCTTCCAAATCTACATATGTGTGAGGGAAATACATTATACTTACAAAAGTGAGTCTATATACTCACCGACATCGTCCGCCTGTCCTTCCGGGCGTCCGGCGTCCGTCCCCCCCGTCCGTCTGTGAAACCTTTAACATTGTATATTTCTTGGACACTATTAAGTCTATCAACACCAATTGTGGCCTGATGGTGTATGGTTACAAGATCTTCAGAAACATGTTTGGCAACTTGACCTCACTTCAAGGTCAAGGTCACAGGGGCCATAATTGTTGTCTTAAAAACGATTGTTTTTCACATTTTCACAGTTTTTTCTGAAGTTATTGAGAATGGCAACCTGAGCTATGTATGCTATACAGGGCAAAGTAAGCCCTATCTTTGGACACCAGTTTGGTTGACTTTGCTTCAAGGTCAAGGTCGCAAGGGTCCTTCAAAGTTGAAATGTATATATTTTGAAGTGACCTTGACCTTGAACTATTGAAAATAACTCTTCCAATACTACATATGTGTGAGGGAAATACATTATATTTTCATACTAACTCACGTTAGGTTACATATCTTCAAGTTCCAAGTTTTCTGTAATTATTTTCTTTACTGAATAAATATTGTTTTTCTCAGTTTTATTGTAAAATTATTGTAAAATTATTCTGAAAGAAAGATCAAGGTCTGTTCAGCATGTGAGTTGTGTGGGCTTTGCCCTTCTTGTTAAAACCATGAAACATCTGAGAACATTTGGTTTTGACAGACACGAAGTCTTCAAATGGAGTTCAGTTTACAGCAAGCTAGATGCTGAGTGTTTCAGGTGCTGAGTGTTTCAGATGCTGAGTGTTTCAGATGCTGAGTGTTTCAGATGCTGAGTGTTTCAGATGCTGAGTGTTTCAGATGCTGAGTGTTTCAGATGCTGAGTGTTACCAATGCTGAGTGTTACAGATGCTGAGTGTTACCGATGCTGAGTGTTTCAGATGCTGAGTGTTACCGATGCTGAGTGTTAGAGATGCTGTGTGTTTCAGATGCTGAGTGTTTCAGATGCTGAGTGTTAGAGATGCTGAGTGTTTCAGATGCTGAGTGTTTCAGATGCTGAGTGTTTCAGATGCTGAGTGTTTCAGATGCTGAGTGTTACAGATGCTGAGTGTTACCGATGCTGAGTGTTACCGATGCTGAGTGTTTCAGATGCTGAGTGTTTCAGATGCTGAGTGTTACCGATGCTGAGTGTTACAGATGCTGAGTGTTTCAGATGCTGAGTGTTTCAGATGCTGAGTGTTAGAGATGCTGAGTGTTTCAGATGCTGAGTGTTTCAGATGCTGAGTGTTACCGATGCTGAGTGTTTCAGATGCTGAGTGTTACCGATGCTGAGTGTTACCGATGCTGAGTGTTTCAGATGCTGAGTGTTTCAGATGCTGAGTGTTTCAGATGCTGAGTGTTTCAGATGCTGAGTGTTACAGATGCTGAGTGTTTCAGATGCTGAGTGTTACAGATGCTGAGTGTTACAGATGCTGAGTGTTACAGATGCTGAGTGTTTCAGGTCATTTGTTTTAATTTGAGTGCAGAGCTACGAGTCCTAGCCAAGTTCAAAAGAACCTGGATTAAGGGCATTTAAGATGAACGATGAATTGGGGAGGAAGAAAGAATATAGTGGGTGAAAAACATGGAGATTTGAAGTTTTGTTTTGTTTGTGTGTGTTATTTAACTCTCATTCACAGCCTGAAACTTGGCATAGGAAGAAGCTGTGGTGGGTCTACATGAAAAGACAGATCTTTTCATGTTAACACATTGCCTTCTGTATAATCATGAGGTAAAGAAAGCTTTGTAAGAAATCATATTGGCTGTATACAACCCTCAAGACAACAGTCCGTTCTCTTAATCATCTGTTCCTGTGTCTTGTTGCAGGATGGAGGGGCAGAGTGGCTGAAAACAGTGGTGGCCCAGGGCCTGCCTTGCTCTAATGACTTCTCTCTCATTAACACGCTGGGTGAGCCTGTCAAGATCCGTGCCTGGAACATTGCTGGTTTGCCCACCGACGCCTTCTCCACTGAGAACGGCATCATCATCAGGTCAGTGAGCCATCTGATGAAAGGTTGATGGTTTTAAGTGTTCAGGATGAAAGTAGGATTGATGGACTAGAAATGTGAGCAGTGATAGATAGATGAACCAAACAGAACGCAACAGAAAAGTGCTAAAGAAAACCCAAACAAACTAAAATCAGCAACCATCTAATAACTCAAATGGAGCAAAAATGATGGTCGTTGTCAGTGGTTAATGAGAAAAGGTACTTGGGATATGCCGTCTCTTTCACCGTGCTGATTTTGACACAGAGCTAGGGAAACAAGAGGCAGTGGTTGAGAAGATACCAAGATGCAAGGTTTTGCCAATCAGCAGTTAAAAGTGTGAGGATAACCTTGATACAACTTCAAGAATTGGGTCAATACTATAATAATAATAATAATAATAATAATAATAATAATAAATGAGCATTTATATAGCGCAACATCATAACTTTACAATTATGCTCTTTGCGCTTGACACATTTAAAATTAAAACACAGTTATACAAGCATTTACATCTACATTCATAGTCAGCAACGCTTAATTAAAAACATACACCATCAAACATACATACAAAAGATTCTTCCACTAACTAAGTAATAAAAACATGAATAAAATAGGTACAGTAGTCCCTTCCATTTCCGGCCCTTTCGTGGGCGTGAACCTACCCGGAGCGGCCAGCTTTCCCATGACTAATGAGTTTTCCTTCTATAATTGACTCTTAATGGCCGTTAACCTGTCTGACGCGGTCAACGGTCACTGATTTTTGCCCTAAGGTGCCCCTCTTACTCGACAGGAGCGGCCACTTAACGGCCACTTGTCACTTTCGCGGGCGAGCGCCTGTGGTGTGTGTGTGTGTGTGTGTGTGTGTGTGTTGTGTGCACAGACGGCACAGCACGAGCAGACGACATGAATACTTACGCATGCGCAAACTGTAAATACAGACATGCGCATACATGTACATTTACGGCAGTCACTTCCGGATCGATCACAGCTGATGTGAGTTTGAAACACTTGTTTATCTGACACTCAAATGCATATATAATAATCCAAACAACACACATAGAAACATACGAAACAATAGCTTAGCCAGGACGATCGAGTTAAACACGCAAATAATTAAGATGTATAAACGAAAGCAAAACTAACAGAGACAATGAATCGGCGGCTCGTGGATGATCGCTTTCTTTTCTTCATGAAAACTTGATCGTGTTTTTGGGGTTTTTTTGGAGGAGGAGGGGGCCTGTAATGAACGGCCACCTGATATTTGCGGTCACCTTTGCAATGACTAATGGGTGACCGGATATGGCAGGTACTACTGTAGTGAATAACAAGGAAATACCAGCTGAATACCTGTAATCAAACAGAACATGTTATCAACAATGCTGAAAACAGTCCTAGATGTTTATACATTATCACTAAAACAACAAATACACTACATGTAGCCTACTGATGGACTGAGAAAACAAAATCAGGGGTTGTATTTCTTGAAGAGGTGCGTTTTAAGTGCTCGTTTGAATGCTTGGGGTGACTGAGAGTGGCGGATGTGAAAGGGGAGAGAATTCCATAGTGCAACTGCAACTTTTGAGTAGATCATTAACAAAGTGGCTATAATATACAGCTGCCATTAGGGTCATGGTCAGAATCACCATGGTGACGTGAACAATTTGTGTTTCAGCAACTCTCGTCGCTGGCCCCTGATGATTGACCCCCAGGGCCAGGCCAACAAGTGGATCAAGTACATGGAGAAAGCCAATAACCTGCACGTCATCAAGCTGTCTGACTCTGACTTTGTGCGCACCCTGGAGAACTGCATCCAGTTTGGCACACCGGTACTCTTGTGTTTCTCTCTTTTGTTTGCTGAAAATAATGTCTGAGCTTTGTTGCGAAATGTTTCATTGAAATATTAGAAGACACTTCTTCTGGCCCATTGGATATTTTATGCACTTGATTTAACTTTCTAGGTCATAATTTGTTGAGGCGCTTACATTTGTTCCAGCTTGTCTTGTGAGATGAACTTGGATTTTTGCGCTCATGTTTTTGTGTAAGTGTCTTGGACCCTGAACATGCTGTGCAGCTGACTTTCCCTTTCTCCTTTTAGTTTTAAAACACTTTCCTGAATGTGTTGTGTGAATTGGTATCCACTTGCACTTGAACAAAACATAACACAAATGTTTGTTCTTGTCCTTTCAGGTGTTGCTGGAGAACATCGGAGAGGAGTTGGACCCCATCCTGGAGTCGCTGCTGCTGAAGCAGACGTTCAAGCAGGGTGGCAGTCTCTGCATCAAGCTGGGAGACTCCACCATCGAATACTCCCAGGACTTCAAGTTCTACATCACCACCAAGCTGCGCAACCCACACTACTTGCCTGAAACCTCCGTCAAGGTAGGCGCTGTTGTAAAGCTTCAGGGGTTAGTAATAGTAACAGTGGTAATGTAGCCAAGCGCAAGACTCGCTAATAATTCATCGGAATGTTTTTCTATCATTTGTGTTTTGTATGAGTTTTGCCGATCGCTGTATGTTTTGTGTAATGTCTTTATCTGTTCTAACTTTGAAATGCACATGTGCATCGGTCACCTGTAGATCGTAAATGCTCATAGCTGTCTGTGTCCATCCACCTGAGGCTAGTCTTTGATTCCTTTCAAGTCAAGCCGCCTCTTCGAGAGAGAGACGGGTAGCTCTTGCATTTTTCAGCCTAATGAAATGAGACGTTGATAGATGGCTTGTGTTTAGATGTAGTGTGACTTGCATGAAGCGTGTTTCTTTCACTGTGATAATCTGATGACCTCAGGTGACACTGCTGAACTTCATGATCACCCCAGAGGGTCTGCAGGACCAGCTGCTGGGTATTGTGGTGGCCAAGGAACGACCCGAGCTGGAGGAGGAGAAGAATGCCCTCATTCTGCAGAGCGCTGAAAACAAGAGGTCAGCTTTTTGCTCACTTGATACAGACAGTCTTTTTATGGGGTTAAGTAAATTGATGTTACAATTTTCTCCGATGTGTTTGCATTACGGAAAGCTGAAGAAGATTGAGACTGACACTTGTGTTTGTATTACAGACAGCTGAAGGAGATTGAGGACAAGATCCTGGAAGTCCTGTCCAGCTCAGAGGGCAACATCCTCGAGGACGAGACGGCCATCAAGGTGCTGTCCTCCTCCAAGAAGCTGGCCAACGAGATCGCTGAGAAGCAGGCCATCGCTGAAGAGACAGAGAAGAAGATTGACGAGGCTCGTATGGGCTACACCAAGATCGCCGTGCACAGCACCATCCTGTTCTTCTCCATCGCTGACCTGGCCAACATCGAGCCCATGTACCAGTACTCCCTCAACTGGTTCATTAACCTGTTCAACCTGTCCATTGAGAATGCTGAGAAGTCGGACGACCTGGAGGTGCGCCTTGGCTACCTGCACAACCACTTCACCTACTCCCTGTACTGCAACGTCTGCATGTCCCTCTTTGAGAAGGACAAGGTGGGTTTGGAGACTGGAATAGCTGAGTCTTGTAGCAGTTTCTGTCCATGCTTTCTTGGCCATCATGAGGTTTTGTCTGCTGTGTCCGCCTTTTGAGAGATGAGAGGGTGCGGAGTATGCAGTAGCTAAGTGATGTACAGGAATTGAGTTATGGGCGTACTTACAGGTAGAGATAAATGAACACGTACTGTGGTTCTTGTGAACACATACAGTGATATGCTTTGTTATTTACATCTCTTTTTTGTGTGTTAGGTCTTTCTCTTATGGCAGTTTTAACAGTGTCTGCAAGATCTGTTATGTAAAACCAAATGCTTACACAAGGAGAACCTCCAGGGTTAGGTTCTACTGATCTTTGTTGCGAGCCTGGCAATTCAGATGGCAAGGATACATTTTATGCTGATATACTTTAGGAGAGCACAGGCAAAAAATAAATGTTCAGTGCGGTCAGTTATAAGCTGAAATAGTCAGTGATGGTATCGGCAAAACTAGACTGGTTACATTTTAAATATTCTTTTAGGTCTTCCAAGTTTTTGCCCCTCACTATCAGTTGTTACATTGGCTAGATGTTTGATATTCTTTTAGATCTTCAAGTTTTGACCCCCTTTATTTATTTATGTTACATTGGTAAGATGTTAGATCTTTCTGATCTTTACTTTTTGACCCTCCTTGTTACATTTAGTCAAGTTTTGACCACATGTTTTAACATAGAGGGGGAATCGAGACGAGGGTCGTGGTGTATGTGTGTCTGTGTGTGTGTGTGTAGAGCGATTCAGAGTAAACTACTGGACCGATCTTTATAAAATTTTACATGAGAGTTCCTGGGTATGATATCCCCAGACGTTTTTTTCTTTTTTTTTTTATAAATGTGACCCTCCACCACGAAATGAGTCGCATGTCACCTTTTCATGTTTTTCATATTTTTACATTTTCTTAAAGAGTTTTTTATTCTCTATCCAGTGGTAAAAACCGTTTTAGAAAAGAGTGAACACTTTTTGAGTTATAAGCCTGTGACTATGGTGACCCTCACACTGTTACTAGACACCCCCCGGACTTATATTATGCCTAGCGCAGAACCGCGCGAGGTGACATGCGACTCATTTCGTGGTGGAGGGTCACAAATGTCTTTGATGACGTCATATCCGGCTTTTTGTAAAAGTTGAGGCGGCACTGTCACACCCTCATTTTTCAATAAAATTGATTGAAATTTTGGCCAAGCAATCTTCGACAAAGGCCGGACTTTGGTATTGCATTTCAGCTTGGAGGCTTAAAAATTAATTTATGACTTTGGTCATTAACCCCTTCACTGCCCACCCCGTATGTATTACGTGGTCATTTTCGGTTTGTCGTACGCCCATAACCGTACCTAGTACGTGGGATTTGCGTCAGCAACATGTCAGGACATTTCTGAAAACTAAATGGGAGGTAACCACTGTCCAAGTTCTTGTATGGGGTTCTAAACACAGTTCTTTCCCATTGACCGTTCGGATAAGTTACTACCACGTGTTGAAAACTTTGTTAGACTTGTAGAACCATAGATAGAATTCACAATGGCGGCCGAAAGTCGGACCTCAACTCGTAGACCTGTTTTCAAGCGATACAGTGTTCTTGAAGCTCTACAAGAAGTGATTTATGGATTACCACACAGAAGAATACTTTTATGGGCTGTAATGTGAAAACCTGATGTTTGACACCAGTTTTAGCAGTGTTTTTGTGTGGTTTTACGTCCGTCGCGATATAACCTTGAATGATTGAAAACGACGTTAAACACCAAATAAAGAAAGAAAGAAATGGTTTTACGTGCTGCAATGTGTGTGTGTAAGTCCGGAAACAGTAGTTTTTGACAAAAATGGTCATTATATAAATTGTTACTATAACAATCACAAACAAAGTCCAATGATCATGTCAGCACATAATAGCCAAGGGTATAAGCAAAACACATGCCAAAGATCTAAGAGATATCTCAATAAATGATCGAGCAGTGAACAAATTAGTGAACCTACCGAAGAAAGCGAAATTTTGCCCTGGCACACAGCAATACCAAAATGCTGTTATGCTGTGGCAGTGAAGAGGTTAAAAATCTGAAAATTGTAATTAAAATTATTTTTTTCAAAACGATCCAAAATTACGTTAATTTTATTCTTCATCATTTTCTGATTCCAAAAACATATAAAATGTTATATTCAAATTTAAAACAAGCTCTGAAAATTAAAAATATAAAAATTATGATTAAAATAAAATGTCCGAAATTGATATAAAAACAATTTCATCTTATTCCTTGTTGGTTTCTCATTCCAAAGACATATAGATATGATATGTTTGGATTAAAAACACGCTCAGAAAGTTAAAACGAAGATAGGCACAGAAAAGTGTACCCCCCGCGGGTTAGGGGGAGTCCCATATTGGTTGGGACGAGAAAGAATTTACCCGATGCTGCCCAGCATGTCGTAAGAGGCGACTAACGGATTCTGTGTTAAGTGTTTCTTGTATAGAATATAGTCAATTTTTGTAAAGATTTTAGTCAAGCAGTATGTAAGAAATGTTAAGATTCTCCCAGTAAGGTAATATATTGTACTACGTTGCAAGCCCCTGGAGCAAATTTTTGATTAGTGCTTTTGTGAACAAGAAACAATTGACAAGTGGCTCTATCCCATCTCCCCCCTTCCCCCGTCGCGATATAACCTTCGTGGTTGAAAACGATGTTAAACACCAAATAAAGAAAGAAAGACAGAAAAGTGTGCTATCCCGCTGAGCGCGACCATTACCGCACTATTCTGGCTTGTCAATTTCACTGCCTTTGCCACGAGCGGTGGACTGACGAAACTACAAGTATGCGGTCTTGGTGAAAAAATGCAGTGCGTTCAGTTTTATTCTGTGAGTTCGACAGCTTGACTAAATGTATTAATTTCGCCTTACGCGACTTGTTGTGTTGTTACATTAGTCCGATGTTATTCTTTCAGATCTTCAAGTGTTTGACTGGCCTTTTCTTTGTGTCCATTTCAGCTGCTGTTCTCCTTCTTGCTGTGCGTGAACATCCTGAAGCACAGGCAGGAGGTGGACGAGGATGAGTGGCGCTTCCTGCTGACCGGAGGCATCGGTCTGGAGAACCCCCACTCCAACCCGACCACCTGGCTGCCCGTCAAGTCCTGGGACGAGCTGTGCCGTCTGGACGACTTTCCCAATGTCAAGAACATCCGCAAGAAGTTCATGGGCCAGAAAGATCAGTGGAAGGTCATCTATGATAGCATGGTGAGTTTTCTATTTTGATAACAAAAAAATTTAATCTCACTTGGACTGAAATGAAATGTTGCTTTTAGTTGCTTTTTATATTGAAAGTGTATGTTAGATCCGTGAAAGATAACTTTTTCTTTTGAGTACATTTGTATTTTTGTTTTGGTTAACATGGGACAAGAGTTGCAGAGCTATTTGAAGCCAAGAGCCTGAAAGTGCTGGAAAAAAAAGGCACCCTCAATCTCTGTCTAGATTCATCAGAGAGAAATCATTCACACTTACTAACTTACTACCCTTCCCTTCAAACTTATTTTCGACAGTTGTACTTGGTGCATCAAACTTGACCGGGCTACAGTGGTACCTCTCTATAACCACTTTGGATATGTAACTGAAATTCGGTCGTTATATGGAGGGGTCATAACATGGAGGATTGTTTTGTTATGTCGGGGTCCGTCAATGATCCGGAATGACATTGGCGGTTTGATTGATGCCGCCCACAAAGTAATGTTTTTCTTTCCTTAAACGATTATGGTAACCTGTTTTCTATTCAATTAATTACCCACACAGTTATCTTGCTTGTTTAATGAAGCCCCGTAACTACTCGTGGGTTAAGGTTTGAAATAAACAAACTGAGGTCGAACGAAAGCATGCGGTCCCAAAACATGCAAATCGATGTCGATACCAGCTACTAATCATAGTCATACGATACCCAGCAACTAACCATAGTCATACGATACCCAGCAACTAACCATAGTCATACGATACCCAGCAACTAATCATAGTCATACGATACCCAGCAACTAATCATAGTCATACGATACCAGCTACTAATCATAGTCATACGATACCCAGCAACGATTTGGTTAAAGACAAAGAAAAGTGTCCCAAATGCAAGGAACAAAACGAATAAGAACCGCGGCAGTGTGTTGAAACTGATGTAAAATTGTAGCCAAAAGCGTCACGATGAAACTTGACTCACTCATTCAAGGGACAACTGCACTACGGACTATCCACAGAGTTGAGTAATTTAGGACACTCCACTGCTCACCTTCAAACTTCACTGACGGGATTCTGAGGAGAATTTATTGATTCAAACGAACGCGTGGTTGTATATCGCGTCATTCGGTCACGGATCGGGGAAAACCAAGAACAGTTCCAGATTTCAAAGCCCATGTTCGTCGGCCGCCATTGTTAGCTAGACCGAAAATGTTTACACGCGCTTTGCATACGTACATCGCAAAATGTCATGACGTCACCACAACTTTCGGTTTTGGTTCGATGTTCGAATTACTTTCATAACGTTTCTGTAACTTTGTGTGTTTAAAAGGTAGGAGTTCTTTGCAAAATGAAGCAGACATCTTGCGAATGACCTTTGTCTATTCAAAATAAAGTAATGAACTGAAATAGAAACCAAAAACCATGGCTTCAGCCGTTTGCGTGCCGAAGTGATGTTGTACACGGACAGGATTTCAGCACGTGTTTGTGTCCGTATCGCTTACTCACTCGACTGGAGATATAAGTTAGAGTAAACCAAACCCGTGATAATTTTTGGAAAAGTCGTTATAAGTCCACGTATGGACGGTCGTATGTCGTACCAGAGAGGTGGACGTAATATGGAGGTGAGAGATACTAAGACAAAGAAGGAGAAAAAATCTGTCGGAGAAAAGTCGGTCGTAATATTGAGGGACCCGTAAAAGAGAGGGGTGGTAAAGGGAGGTACCACTGTATTGATAACGCGTCTTTATATTTCACTAGACTGGTTACCACTTCTTTCACTTCTCCTCTTATTTGCACCAGTGTTGTTGTTTTTTGATAGAATATACAGACGGGCGCTGTGGCCTGGTGGTAAGACGTCGGCCTCTTAATCGGAAGGTCGAGGGTTCAAATCCCTGCCATGGCCGCCTGGTGGGTTAAGTGTGGAGATTTTTCCGATCTCCCAGGTCAACTTATGTGCAGACCTGCTAGTGGCTTATCCCCCTTCGTGTGTACACGCAAGCACAAGACCAAGTGCGCACGGAAAAGATCCTGTAATCCATGTCAGAGTTCGGTGGGTTATAGAAACACTAAAATACCCAGCATGCTTCCTCCGAAAGCGGCGTATGGCTGCCTAAATGGCGGGGTAAAAACTGTCATACACGTAAAATTCCACTCGTGCAAAAACACGAGTGTACGTGGGAGTTTCAGCCCACGAACGCAGAAGAAGAAGAAGATAGAATATACATGCAGTGTTTTAATGTTTTTGTTTGTCTTTCTTCCCCAGGAACCACACCATGAAACGTTCCCTGGCGAGTGGCAGGTGCGCTTGCAGAGCTTCCAGCGTCTTCTCGTCCTCCGATGTCTGCGGCCGGATAAGGTTAGTGTTTTATTCCCCTCTGTGCATATCAGGGTCTGTCTCAGGCTTATTGGTTTGAGATTAATGTGACTCAGGCTGATGGTTCACAATTTCTGTTTGGTTCAACATGTGAGTTATTGTGCTTTGCAGCTTTTGGTGTGGGTTATGGGTGTGGAGAGGGGTGGGGGTGGTGGGAATGTAAGCTTTACAGATTACTCTATGCCTTTATTGTGTTTTTGTGTGTGTGTGTGTGAGTGTGTGTTTGTGTTGTCGTGGTATACAAAGCTGCTTCCATGTTTGTTGTCTTTATTTTTTCATTGAGGTGTTGCCATGCCATGATTTCACTCCTGAATAGTCTCCTGTCCGCTCAGCCGACCTTCCCCTTGACCCTGCTTGTGACCTCGATGTTTGATGCCCCCGCAAGGGGCACAGTACTCTCTAAGCACCCAAAACCTCAAAGAGAGATAACTGGCGGAAACCTTCCTATTGTAGTCTCCTGTCCGCCCAGCCGACCTTCCCCTTGACCCTGCTTGTGACCTCGATGTTTGATGCCCTCGCAAGGGGCACGGTACTCTGTAAGCACCCAAAACCTCAAAGAGATAACTGGCGGAAACCTTCCTATTGATCCACATCATAAGCAGTTGTGTGACAAACTCTCTGTTCTTCTTTCTGCAGGTTATTCCGGCCGTTCAGGAGTTTGTTACAGAGAAGATTGGCAAGAAGTTCATCGAGCCGCCGCCTTTTGACTTGCCCAAAGCCTTCGGAGACAGCAACTGCTGTGCTCCTCTACTGTTTGTGCTCTCCCCCGGTGGAGACCCCATGGCTGCACTCCTCAAGTTTGCTGATGATCAGGTGAGGGACAGTGGAGAGCCCCAAGAGAAGGGGTGATGCCAGTACAGGGGTGATGCCAGTACAGGGGTGATGCCAGTACAGGGGTGATGCCAGTACAGGGGTGATGCCAGTACAGGGGTGATGCCAGTACAGGTGTGATGCCAGGACAGGGGAACCCTGTGTTCAAGACACCTTCATTTCAGGCTTTAAACCTTTCAGACCTGCTTTTCTCAGATTGTCAACGTCTTGAAATGGAGGGAGTCTTACAATGTAGGAATCGATGAACAGAACATTTGGGGAAAAAGATGAGCTCTTTAAGGGGGAGAAGCGTTTTCCCCAAAGAATACAAAGATGTTTTCAAGCAGTTTGTTCATTCAAAACTCAAGTAGGACAGACCCTTTATCCCGCAGGAATGCAGAAGTATAAATACAGAGGCTTGACTTTTTGTTCCTGTTTCTTTATCAGGGTTTTGGAGGAGCCAAGTTTGACTCGCTGTCACTGGGTCAAGGTCAAGGCCCCATTGCCCTGAAGATGATAGAGAAAGGAGTGAAGGAAGGAACCTGGGTCATGCTACAGAACTGCCATCTGGCCGCGTCATGGATGCCCACTATGGAAAAAATCTGTGAGGTGAGCTGACTGTGTTGCCATGTGATGAAGGTACAGTCGAACCTGCTGTGGCGACATACCTCTCGATAAAGATCGCTGCCCACATTGACTGCCCTAAACAGATTTTCTCGGATCAAGTTTGAGCTTGGCTGACCTGTGACCTTCAATGACATTGACATGGCTTTGGTGGACTTCTCAGAACTAATTACCACCGTTTGATCCTTCCGTGAATGCTTGTATGTTTACGTTTTAATTTTTTTTTTATTATGTCATTGTAGCTATTTATGGAAACAGAAAAGCAGTAGCTAACATTCACGTCTGTGACTGCAGGAGTTCAACCCAGAGCAGACACACCCTGATTTCCGCCTGTGGCTGACCAGCTACCCCTCCAATACCTTCCCCGTCGCCATTCTGCAGAACGGTGTCAAAATGACCAACGAACCGCCGAAGGGGCTGCGTTTCAACGTCATGAGATCCTACACCAACGACCCTATCAACGACCCAGAGTTCTTCACTGGATGCAAGCAGCCTGTGAGTTTCATGAAAGGATTTTTTTCTCTCTCTCTCTCTCTCTCTCTCTTTATGTATAAAGCTGTCTATAAGGACGCCCCAACATATCTTATACAACTCTTCAAATCATCTCCGTCATATTATTCAAACACTCAAAATAACCTTGCCTTGTCAAGGCCCCGCATCGATTTGTTTAAAACTAGTTTTTCTTATTCTGGTGCGTTCCTTTGGAATTCACTACCTGTAAATATTAGGTCATGTCTGTCATTATCTTCTAACGACTAAGTCGGTGTACAATTTGTGCGAGTGTGTGTGAGGGTGCGTAAAAGAGAAAATGTATAATATGGTTCCACAAGCACACTAATGTTTGTTATACTTTTCCCTACATGATTGTGTTTTATTTGATTTCTTTTTTTATTCTTCATACTTGTTCTTCGTTTCATGTGTGTATTATAGTAGGAACTAGCAGTAAGAAAGGACCATATGAACCTAATGCTATCATCCCTCGGTAATAAAGTTTTCGAGTTCGACTTCTCTTTCTCTTTCTCTCTCTCTCTTTTTCTCTCTCTCTCTCTCTCTCTCTCTCTCTCTCTCTCTCTCTCTCTCTCTCTCCCTCCCTCCCTCCCTCCCTCCCTCCCTCCCTCCCTCCCTCTCTCTCTCTCTCTCTCTCTCTCTCTCTCTCTCTCTCTCTCTCTCTCTCTCTCTCTCTCTCTCTCTACTGCAGAATCATATATTTACTTTACGACCTTGAAAGATTTTTTCTGTAGCTTATGAGGAGAGGAAAGCTTTTCCAAGACCTCAGCTGTAACTATGATTACATGAACTGAACCAATGTGTATACATCCTTCTGACAAGTACAATGGTGTTTACTGGTTTTCAATATAGTCTGTACATGCAATTTACACTTGCAGCTTTCTGTGAAAATGAAATCAGAGAAATTCCAGTGTAAAGGCATGGGAAGTAATAAAACAAACAACTAAAAACAAGAAAAGTAATGTTTGGTTGTAAAGAGGCTGTACATACAGACAGGGTTTCTGATTTGTTCTTGTTGCTTGCAAAATACTATTTGTATACCGCAAGACTGAAAGACATGCTGCCACACATTGATGTTTTTACGAAAATTGTACAACAACGATTTAGAATAGAAAGATATAACGCCTTCATTAGTGGCAATATTCAACAATTTACTGCTGATTGGAACAAGTACAAGGATCATTTTTGATTGACCCTGTTTTGTTTGTTGTTAGTTTTTTTTCCGTTTTTTTTCCTCCTATTACACGTGTCCAAAGCCCGTTTTGTTGACTCACATGCGAAGCAAAAGTGAGTCTATGTACTCACCCGAGTCGTCCGTCCGTCCGTCCGTCCGTCCGTCCGGACGTCCGTCCGGAAAACTTTAACGTTGGATATTTCTTGGACACTATTCAGTCTATCAGTACCAAATTTGGCAAGATGGTGTATGATGACAAGGCCCCAAAAAACATACTTAGCATCTTGACCTTGCTTCAAGGTCAAGGTCGCAGGGGCCATAAATGTTGCCTAAAAAACAGCTATTTTTCACATTTTTCCCATTTTCTCTGAAGTTTTTGAGATTGAATACCTCACCTATATATGATATATAGGGCAAAGTAAGCCCCATCTTTTGATACCAGTTTGGTTTACCTTGCTTCAAGGTCAAGGTCACAGGAGCTCTTCAAAGTTGGATTGTATACATATTTTGAAGTGACCTTGACCCTGAACTATGGAAGATAACTGTTTCAAACTTAAAAATTATGTGGGGCACATGTTATGCTTTCATCATGAGACACATTTGGTCACATATGATCAAGGTCAAGGTCACTTTGACCCTAATGAAATGTGACCAAAATAAGGTAGTGAACCACTAAAAGTGACCATATCTCATGGTAGAAAGAGCCAATAAGCACCATTGTACTTCCTATGTCTTGAATTAACAGCTTTGTGTTGCATGACCTTGACCTTGGGTCAAGGTCACATGTATTTTGGTAGGAAAAATGTGTAAAGCATGTGAGTCGTATGGGCTTTGCCCTTCTTGTTTTAATTGAACCTGTACTCAATAACAATTACCTAGACCACCACCATCTCTCTCTCTCTCTGTCTGTCTGTGTCTGTCTCTGTCTCTGTCTCTCTCTCTCTCTCTCTCTCTCTCTCTCTCTCTCTCTCTCTCTCTCTCTCTCTCCTTTTCTCTCTCTGTGTCTCTCTCTCTCTCTCTCTCTCTCTCTCTCTCTCTCTCTCTCTCTCTCTCTCTCTCTCTCTCTCTCTCTCTCACACCCCTTACCTGTTGGCAAACCTTTACCCATATAAATGTATGTCTATTGTATACACGGGCCAATGTATATTTGTAAACTTGTCTTATGTATATAAAAAAAAGAAGGAAAAAACAAAAAACAAAAACAAAAGAAAAGTTAGTGTATGGAAAGTTTGATTTTAGACAGTTGAAACATTCACAAGTATGTCAAGGTAATGGGCTTTGAAGTGGATGGACATACACAAAATAAGGAGATGTACAGGGAAGGGAACAGCTCAAAGAGTACTTAGTTGTTAATAATCCTCTACATGATGGGGAGAGTTTCATTTTCAGCAAGATACTGTACAAAGAAAGCAGTGAAGACACATCCCTTCTTCTCTCTCCTCAGGTTAACTTCCACAGGATGCTGTATGGTCTGTGCTTCTTCCACGCCCTGGTGCAAGAGAGGCGCAAGTTCGGACCCCTGGGATGGAACATCCCCTACGAGTTCAACGAGACCGACCTGCGTATCAGCGTGCAGCAGCTGCAGATGTTCCTCAATGAGTATGAGGTGCGTATTGTGCCTGTCATACTGCGCTTATTCTGTTTTTCTGTCATATGTCAGATTATAAGTCTAAAGAGAAAACAAGGTAAGGCGAAATAACAACATTTAGTCAAGCTGTCGAACTCACAGAATGAAACTGAACGCACTGATTTTTTCACCAAGACCACATACTCATAGTTTCGTCAGTCCACCGCTCGTGGCAAAGGCAATGAAATCGACAAGCCATGCAGTAGTGGTCACTCTGAGCAGGATAACACGCTTTTCTGTATGTCTATTCTTTTTAGCTTACTGAGTTTGTTTTTAATCCAAACATATCATATCTATATGTTTTTGGAATCAGGGACCAACAAGGAATAAGATGAAATTGTTTTTAAATCGATTTCGGAAAATTAATTTTAATCATAATTTTCATATTTTTAATTTTCAGAGCTTGTTTGTAATCCAAATATAACATATGTATATGTTTTTGGAATCAGAAAATGACGAAGAATAAGATGAAATTATTTTTGGATCGTTTAATAAAAAAATAATTTTAATTACAAGTTTCCGATTTTTAATGACCAAACTCATTTATTAGTTTTTAAGCCACCAAGCTGAAATGCAATACCAAACTCCGGCCTTTGTCGAAGATTGCTTTGCCAAAATTTCAATCAATTTGATTGAAAAATGAGGGTGTGACAGTGCCGCCTCAACTTTTACAAAAAGCCGGATATGACGTCATCAAAGGTATTTATCGAAAAAAAAATAAAACAAACGTCCGAGGATATCATTCCCAGGAACTCTCATGTCAAATTTCATAAAGATCGGTCCAGTAGTTTAGTCTGAATCGCTCTACACACACACACTCACAGACAGACAGACACACACACACACACACACACACACACACACACACACACACACACACACACACACACACACACACACACACACACACACACACACCACGACACTATGTTAAAACATTTAGTCAAAACTTGACTAAATGTAAAAAGAAGCCCTATTCAAACACCCCTCACTGCCCCCAATGCCCCAAGGAGTCAGCAAACTACTCGCTGTGCATACTTTAAAAGAGCCAATATCATGTCTTTGCATGCCTCATGTTGATTGCAAAATCTGTGCACCAGCTACATCACCTATGGTCTCTGGTTGACATTCAACAGGAGGTGCAGTACGACGCCCTGCGCTATCTGACGGGAGAGTGTAACTATGGTGGCCGTGTGACTGACGACTGGGACCGACGCACACTGCGTACCATCCTGGCCAGGTTCTACTGCAACGAAATTGTGGAGCAGGACGTCTACTACTTTGATGACAGCAAGGTCTACTACGCTCCGCCTGAAGGAGATGTAAGTGGGCTTGAAGTGTTGAGGAATTGGCAGGGGGCTGAGTAGTTTTATTTCAGATACTACAGTCCTGAGACATTCTGCTTGCTGGCCTGCGTCCTGAGACATTCTGCTTGCTGGCCTGCGTCCTGAGACATTCTGCTTGCTGGCCTGCGTCCTGAGACATTCTGCTTGCTGGCCTGCGTCCTGAGACATTCTGCTTGCTGGCCTGCGTCCTGAGACATCCTGCTTGCTGGCCTGCGCGCAGAGACAATGTTTCCCTCTGTATCTTCACTCTCGCTTGCTGCAAACTCCCTCACGCGGAGGTTTTTTTTAGACAGGCCAGGCACTGGGTTTCCCTTGACTGTACTAGTATTTGTGAGGGTTTATGTTCTGTGCGCAGTTCTCTGGTTTTTTTGACGTAACTCTTCTGTGTATCTCCAGGTCAGATGTTTGGCTTAATTAGAAACGATACCAATTAAACAAACCAAGCGGACATCTCTTCTTGACCTTCTCTGCAAAAGTCAAATCTCTTTCTTCAAAAGTCAAATCTCTTTCTTCAAAAGTCAAATCTCTTTCTGCAAAAGTCAAATCTCTTTCTTCAAAAGTCAAATCTCTTTCTGCAAAAGTAAAATCTCTTTCTTCAAACGTCAAACGAACTTCAACAAAACACCACAACTTGATTAATGGAATCACATGAAACTTTTGTTGCAAAACATTACCAACAAATTTGAGAACAAAGTTTGTCTTGGTGACTTTGTCACAACAGTATTAGAAAGGTACTTATAGTTCACCTCCAGATGGAACGTATCGTTCACCACCAGATGGAACGTATAGTTCACCACCAGATGGAACGTATAGTTCACCACCAGATGGAACGTATCGTTCACCACCAGATGGAACGTATAGTTCACCACCAGATGGAACGTATCGTTCACCACCAGATG